>NC_091161.1:5772869-5795369 GCF_040958095.1 Procambarus clarkii | reverse complement strand
CTGTGAACGCCAAGAAATCCGGACTCCACCTGCCAAAGATCATTGGGGAATATAAACCTGGATATGCGTATGGAAATGTCAAGACGCACAAGCCTGGAAACCCACTTCGGCCAATCATTAGCCAGATACCCACACCCACGTACAGATTGGCAAAGCGACTCAACGGCCTGCTGACTCCTTATGTTCCTTGCGCCTTCAGCCTGAAGTCTCCAAAGGAATTTGTGGACTTACTGCGGGGCGCACGGGCCACAGGGATAAGAGCCTCGTTGGACGTAGAATCGCTGTTTACCAACGTACCTGTGGACGAGACAATCGGAATGATAGCCGACAGAGTGTATCGTGATCCAGCCTGTACTCCTCTTGACATGCCAGAAAGTATTCTGAGGAAACTACTCCAAGCTTGTACTAAAGAGGCACCCTTCTTGAGCCCGGATGGGCATATGTATAAGCAAGTAGATGGGGTCGCTATGGGTTCTCCCCTAGGTGTCCTGTTTGCAAACTTCTACATGGGTACCATCGAGCAAAAAGTCTTAGTCGACATGAACTTGAAACCGGCCATATACTGCAGGTATGTTGACGACATTTTTACACAGGTACCTGATGTCAGACATCTGCAGGAGCTGAAGGAGGCATTTGAGCAGAGTTCCGTGCTGCGTTTCACTTACGAGACGGAAAAGGATGGGAAGCTGCCTTTTCTAGATGTAACAGTCATGGAAAAGGGCGGAGGTTTCCACACTGCAGTCTACACAAAGGAAACAAACATAGGAATGTGCCTAAATGCCAACAGCGACTGCCCTGACAGGTACAAGAGGAGTGTTGTTAACGCATACGTCGACCGTGCTCTCAGCCACAGCTCAGAATGGAAGCAAGTCGACGAAGAACTCTGTAGGGTAAGGCAGGTTCTAGTCAATAACGGCTTCTCCAATGGTTTCATCGAAGACATCATAAGAAGGAAAGTGAAAAGCCATGCAACCTCCGAAGAGACAACTAACACAACACCTATACCCCCTATTAGACTATTTTACAGGAACTTCTTTTCCACAGCTCATAAAACAGAGGAAAGGGTCCTGAAAGATATTGTTAATAGAAACGTTATCCCTGCAGACAAAAATCAGAGGATACAACTGACGATTTACTATAAAACCAGAAAAACGGCCAGCCTACTCATGAGAAACTCTCCAGACACGAAACAGAACGCTTTAAAAGAGACTAACGTCGTCTATGCCTTCAAATGCCCACTTGGGGACTGTAAGCTCCAAAAAACCCAGTATATAGGCAAGACAACAACATCTCTTTCTAGGCGTTTAACGATGCATAAACAACAGGGCTCCATTAAGGAACATATAATCTCTTCCCATAACCAAACCATCGCCAGAGAAATCCTAGTAAACAACACAGAAATCATCGATAGATACAGCGATAGCAGGCGGCTTGACGTTTGCGAGGCACTACACATCAAGAAGTCAACACCAGCAATCAACAGCCAATTATTGCACAACTATATTCTACCCACCTCAAGACTCCGCTCCAATATAGAAGCATCAAGAAATATGGACCAATAGGCTTTCTACAAACACTTCTATTCAATATCCATTGTTTCGTGTTCTGTCTTGTGTTGATACTTTTAATACCCTATTAATATCCTCTAATGCCACATCATCCTTCCCACCTCACTCAAATGTAATGCCACATCACCCTTCCCACCTCACTCAAATGTAGATATAAAATCAGGGAAACGCAAGTTCTAATCAGTTGTGTATTTGTGAAGTCTTTGAAAATGTAATAAGTTTTACGAAACGCGCCCGTGTCGCGTCAGACTAGAAATAAAAATGAATTTTGGAGAAGTGATTTTTGATTTACCTCCAACAGTGAAGCATAATGTACGAAAGATTGAGAAAATTCGTGTTAGAATTATTAATCTTACTTTTTCGGTCATATTTAATAAAATATGTCTACAGGAAAGACTGCTACCAAAATATACTAATATATATATATATATATATATATATATATATATATATATATATATATATATATATATATATATATATATATATATATATATATATATATATATATATATATATCACTTCCAACATTTCGTTTCACTGTTGGAGGTAAATCAAAAATCAATTCTCCAAAATTCATTTTTATTTCTAGTCTAAAACTTATTACATTTTCAAAGACTTTAGTTCACAAATACACAACTGAATAGAACTTACGCATCTCCGATTTTATATCTACATTTGAGTGAGGTGGAAGGGGTGATGTGGCATTAACACAAGACAGAACAAGATGTGGTATTAATAGGGTATTAATTTCATCAACACAAGACAGAACAATAGTATTGATAGGGTATTAATTTCATCAATACAAGACAGAACACGAAACAATGGATATTGAATAGAAGTGTTTGTAGAAAGCCTATTGGTCCATATTTCTTGATGCTTCTATATTGGTGCGGAGTCTTGAGGTGGGTAGAATATAGTTGTTCAATAATTGGCTGTTGATTGCTGGTGTTGACTTCTTGATGTGTAGTTCCTCGCAAACGTCAAGCCGCCTGCTATCACTGTATCTATCGATGATTTCTGTGTTGTTTACTAGGATTTCTCTGGCGATGGTTTGGTTGTGGGAAGAGATTATATGTTCCTTAATGGAGTCCTGTTGCTTATGCATCGTTAAACGCCTAGAAAGAGATGTTGTTGTCTTGCCTATATACTGTTTTTTTGGAGCTTACAGTCCCCAAGAGGGCATTTGAAAGCATAGACGACGTTAGTCTCTTTTAAAGCGTTCTGTTTTGTGTCCGGAGAGTTTCTCATGAGTAGGCTGGCCGTTTTTCTGGTTTTATAGTAAATCGTCAATTGTATCCTCTGATTTTTGTCTGTAGGATAACGTTTCTATTAACAATATCTTTCAGGACCCTTTCCTCTGTTTTATGAGCTGTGGAAAAGAAGTTCCTGTAAAATAGTCTAATAGGGGGTATAGGTGTTGTGTTAGTTGTCTCTTCAGAGGTTGCATGGCTTTTCACTTTCCTTCTTATGATGTCTTCGACGAAACCATTAGAGAAGCCGTTATTGACTAGGACCTGCCTTACCCTACAGAGTTCTTCGTCGACTTGCTTCCATTCTGAGCTGTAGCTGAGAGCACGGTCGACATATGCGTTAACAACACTCCTCTTGTACCTGTCTGGGCAGTCGCTGTTGGCATTTAGGCACATTCCTATGTTTGTTTCCTTAGTGTAGACTGCAGTGTGGAAACCTCCGCCCTTTCCCATGACTGTTACATCTAGAAAGGGCAGCTTCCCATCCTTTTCCATCTCGTAAGTGAAACGCAGCACGGAACTCTGCTCAAATGCCTCCTTCAGCTCCTGCAGATGTCTGACATCAGGTACCTGTGTAAAAATGTCGTCAACATTACACTACATTACATTACAACATTACATTACAAATTACACACAAAATAAGTCCGTCGTGTGTATGTAAACAAGGGCCACTTGGAGGTAGGCCCACCCCAGTACCCTCTTGTGTGTGTATTCTTTCAAATAGTGTAACGTACTCAGGTAACTAGTGCCCAGACACAGAAACTAGACGCCTCTACTGTATGATAATTAGTGGGAAAATGCAAGTAATGTAATCTAACAAGTGAACAAAACAAATTAAGAGTGCGACACGTGGTAGCAACAGTGGCCGTCCATACAGCCTCTTCCAGGCCTATCTCAAGTTGGTAAACACCCACGGTCAACACCCACGGCCAGCTCCCACGGCCAGCACCCGCGGTCAACTCCCCCACCGGTCAACACCCCACCTTGTAAGACCATCACCACTGAACAGAAGTGTTCAAAAAATGGCTTTGATAAAAACGTGCATAGAATGCAACATGAAGGTAGATTACCAACAGAGCTTTCAATGCCAACTCTGTTCAGCAGCCATACACAAAAAATGTGCCAACATGACTAACAATTCAAGGAGAAATGGTCCCAGTGACCACTCTGTGTACTGGCTCTGCAAAAAGGATGAGGTAACTTTTTTTAAATTGATGGAAATCCTGGATAAAACTCCCGCCGAAAACAGAGAATTACTAATTAATGCCTGCATAGCAATTTCTAATGTCTTCAAACAAACTGTACATGACACCAAGGTACAACCAGCTGTAGCACAGAGCTCAGTGGCAGCGGCGCCTGAGCAGGGCGAGGAGTCGGGGATGCCTGAGCAGGGCACGGAGTCGGGGATGCCTGAGCAGGGCGCGGAGTCGGGGATGCCTGAGCAGGGCACGGAGTCGGGGATGCCTGAGCAGGGCGCGGAGTCGGGGATGCCTGAGCAGGGCACGGAGTCGGGGATGCCTGAGCAGGGCGCGGAGTCGGGGATGCCTGAGCAGGGCACGGAGTCGGGGACCCCTGAGCAGTGCGCGGTGTCGCAGGCACCTGAGCAGAGCGCGGTGTCACAGGCACCGGAGCAGAGCGCGGTGTCACAGGCACCGGAGCAGGGCACAGTGTCACAGGCACCGGAGCAGGGCACAGTGTCGGGGGCGCCGCAGCAGAGTGCGGTCCCTGGCAGAGGGAAACAAACAAAACAAGGCCCCAAAATCTGTTGGTATTACAGATGGGCTACCTGTAAGCATGGGGAATCGGGAAGAATAAATGGAACATGTACACACGATCACCCTAGAAAGTGCAGAAACCTCCTCAATACAGGTAAATGTACCAAAAGCTGTGAATTCTTTCACCCAGAAATTTGCAAGAACTCTTTGGACAGGAAAGAGTGCTTCAATGCTGAATGCCCAGCTTTTCATATAAGAGGTACCAGGCGAATAAAACCGACAGACTACCACTATGAAAACAGCCACTACTCCATCAACCGGGATAATTTTTTAGCAAGAGGAGGAGGAGAAGAATGGCTAAAAATGACCAGACTCTACCACCAACTCGGTCAAATGCTAGAGAGGACGCAAACACAGTGGCCTCCTTACCAGAGCCTCAGATATTAACACCAATTAAAGCATCCAGCACTTCCACTAACACGATAACATCATTTATATTTGCTAACATCCAGGGTATAAAAACACGCAAATCCAACAAAGTTCATTTTATAGATGGTCTCCTTCATGAGGCAAATGCAGTGTTTGCAGCCCTAACGGAAACTCACACAAAGGACTACCTTGATGGTGAAATATGGATCCCAGAATACAATCTCTTCAGATGTGATAGGAAACACCGGCTTCAGGGTGGGGTCAGCCTCTACATCAAAGACACACTCATCTGTACTGAGCTGCTAAACACCTCAAATGATATGGTGGAAGTGCTGATAGTCAAAATAGAGATCCTAAATGTAGTTGTTGTCCTTGTATATAAGTCACCGGAGGCAAACCCTCAGCAGTTTAAAGACCAACTAATGAAAATAGAGCACTGCTTGGAAAACCTCACAAATCCAGCTCCGAACATCATCCTGCTTGGGGACTTCAACCTACGGCACCTGAAATGGAAGCACCTGGCTAATACAGTAATATCAGAAAGAATACCAGGAAGTAGCCTAAATGAGCAGGCACATGCAAATGACCTGCTACGGATGTGCGATAGGTTTGCCTTAAACCAGCAAATAGTAGAACCAACTAGGAAGGAAAACACGCTGGACCTCATTTTCACTAATAATGATGAGTTGATCGGGAACATAATGATTACAAATACCTGTTACTCAGATCACAACTTAATTGAAGTTCTGACAACCATGGGGAATGGACCTTCAAAACCAGTCCAGATTCCCGGTGGAGGAGATTTCAGCAAATTCAACTTCAATAATAAACGGATAAACTGGGAGCAAATAAACCAGGACTTCACAGAAATAAACTGGGAAGAACAGCTAGGAAATGCAAACCTGAACCAGTGCCTGGAAAAAATAAGCTCAGTAGCACTAGAAATATGTTCAAACCGCATACCCCTAAGAAAAAAGAGAAAGAGATGCAGATTGGAACGGGAACGTCGTTCCCTATATAGGCGAAGAAAACGAATCGCGGAACAACTTGAGAGTCGCACCCTATCTCAAGAACGGCGAAGAAGGTTAGGTAGAGAAATAGAAACAATTGAACTCAAGCTACAAGAATCATACAAAACCCAGGAGAGGCAAAGAGAGCAAAAGGCCATCAGTGAAATAGAGAGAAATCCGAAATATTTTTTCTCCTATGCAAAATCAAGATCAAAAACCACATCTAGTATCGGGCCCCTGCGAAAGGGAGATGGAACTTTCACAGATGACAACAAAGAAATGAGCGAGTTACTGAGGAAACAGTACGACTCTGTTTTCAGTGAGCCATTAAATGCACTAAAGATTGATAACCCAAATGAATTTTTCATGGATATGATACCAACATCAAATCACATATCAGACGTCGCCCTATCCCCACTAGATTTTGAAGAAGCCATAAACAGTATGCCTATGCACTCTGCACCAGGCCCGGATTCTTGGAACTCCATATTCATCAAGAACTGTAAAAAAACACTATCGCAGGCCCTTCACATTCTGTGGAAACAAAGCCTAGATACTGGCGTTATCCCTGACATACTAAAAACAGCAGAGATAGCACCACTCCATAAAGGAGGAAATAAGGCAGAGGCAAAAAATTACAGACCGATAGCACTAACATCGCACATCATAAAAATTTTTGAGAGAGTGCTAAGAAGTAAGATTACAAAATACATGGAATCACAGCATCTCCATAACCCCGGACAACATGGTTTCAGAACAGGGCGCTCTTGCCTGTCGCAGTTGCTGGACCACTATGATATGGCATTAGATGCTATGGAAGACAAACAAAACGCTGATGTAATTTACACAGATTTCGCAAAAGCTTTTGATAAATGTGACCATGGTGTTATTGCACATAAAATGCGTTCAAAAGGAATTACCGGGAAAATAGGCAGATGGATCTACAATTTCCTGACTGACAGAACCCAATGTGTAATAGTCAACAAAATAAAATCCAGCCCATCAACCGTGAAGAGCTCAGTCCCCCAGGGTACTGTGCTTGCTCCAGTACTTTTTCTCATCCTCATATCGGACATAGACCAGAACACAACCTATAGCACTGTATCATCCTTTGCAGATGACACTAGGATTTTCATGAGAGTTGGCAACATAGAGGACACGGCAAACCTCCAATCAGATGTTGATCAGGTCTTTCTATGGGCTACAGAAAATAATATGGTATTCAACGAGGATAAGTTTCAGCTCATGCGCTACGGAAAAATTGAAAATATAAAAACAGAAACCACGTACAAAACGCAGGCAAATCATAACATAGAACGAAAATGCAATGTAAAGGACCTGGGTGTACTCATGTCGGAAGACCTTACCTTTAAAGAACACAATAAAGTAGCCGTCACAACTGCAAGAAAAATGACAGGTTGGATAACAAGAACCTTTCACACTAGAGATGCTATACCGATGATGATACTTTTCAAAACGCTTGTGCTATCTAGAGTGGAGTACTGCTGCACAATGACAGCCCCTTTCAAAGCGGGAGAAATTGCTGACCTAGAGAGCGTGCAGAGATCCTTTACTGCTAGAATCCACTCAGTAAAACATCTAAATTACTGGGACCGACTAAAGAGCCTAAATCTGTACTCCCTTGAGCGCAGGCGGGAGAGATACATAATAATTTACACGTGGAAAATAATTGAGGGGCTGGTCCCAAACCTGCACACAGAAATAACACCACATGAGACCAGAAGACATGGCAGGATGTGCAGAATACCCCCGTTGAAAAACAGAGGTGCAACTAGTACTCTGAGAGAGAACTCTATCAACATCAGAGGCCCGAGACTGTTCAACACGCTTCCACTACACATAAGGGGCATAACTGGCAAACCCCTCACAGTGTTCAAGAGAGAACTGGATAAGTACCTCCAAAGGATACCAGATCAACCAGGCTGTGACTCATACGTCAGGCTGCGAGCAGCCGCGTCTAACAGCCTGGTTGATCAGTCCAGCAACCAGGAGGCCTGGTCGACGACCGGGCCGCGGGGACACTAAGCCCCGGAAGCACCTCAAGGTAGCCTCAAGGTAACATACCTGCAGTATATGGCCGGTTTCAAGTTCATGTCGACCAAGACTTTTTGCTCGATGGTACCCATGTAGAAGTTTGCAAACAGGACACCTAGGGGAGAACCCATGGCGACCCCATCTACTTGCTTATACATGTGCCCATCCGGGCTCAAGAAGGGTGCCTCTTTAGTACAAGCTTGGAGTAGTTTCCTCAGAATATTTTCTGGTATGTCAAGAGAAGTACAGGCTGGATCACGATACACTCTGTCGGCTATCATTCCGATTGTCTCGTCCACAGGTACGTTGGTAAACAGCGATTCTACGTCCAACGAGGCTCTTATCCCTGTGGCCCGTGTGCCCCGCAGTAAGTCAACAAATTCCTTTGGAGACTTCAGGCTGAAGGCGCAAGGAACATAAGGAGTCAGCAGGCCGTTGAGTCGCTTCGCCAGTCTGTACGTGGGTGTGGGTATCTGGCTAATGATTGGCCGAAGTGGGTTTCCAGGCTTGTGCGTCTTGACATTTCCATACGCATATCCAGGTTTATATTCCCCAATGATCTTTGGCAGGTGGAGTCCGGATTTCTTGGCGTTCACAGTTTCGATCAGTTTGTTGACCTTTGCTTTTAATTCGGCTGTAGTGTCCTTCGTTACCCTTTGGAACTTAGTTTGGTCAGAGAGTATGATGTTCATTTTCGCCAGATATTCGTCTTTTTTAAGAATGACATATATTGGCGACTTGTCACCTCTCCTGACAACTATCTCCTTGTTCTCACGAAGGCTTTTAGCTGCCGCTTTAAGCTCGGGGGACAGTATGGTGCTTCTGTAGTTGCCTCGATTCTTTCCTCCTTCTGCAATAAGTTCTGCTTGTAAGGTATCTTTGGTAGTGACCTTCTTTTGTGTCTCGAGGTCGAATATGTCGTCCAACAGAATTTCCAACTCTACTTTCCGGGCCATCTCACTCGGTCTGGACATAACATGACAGTTTATGCCCAGATTTAGGAGAGTGACTTGGTCCTCAGTGAGGTTAATTCCTGCAAGGTTCAGGAAGCCATCTCTTGGTCGTGGAATTGCCATAGGTCCTCCATATAATGTTGTTAGTTTCTTGATAATCCTTGTTTCAGTGCTGAGGTGATGTTGGTCTGTGAGGATGTCGAGGTGTTGTTCAATGCGGGTACGGATACTATCGTCGATGTTGCTATTTCTCCACTCGTTTGTAGCATGAAGTAGTTGCGATTTGTTGTCTTTGATTTCATTCTCTGCCTTGTATATCTGATCACGAATCAGATTCTGGCGATATTTTATCGTGAAGGCTTGATTCCTTGCTGCTGGGTCGTGCGCTTTAATATTAGTATATTTTGGTAGCAGTCTTTCCTGTAGACATATATTATTAAATATGACCGAAAAAGTAAGATTAATAATTCTAACACGAATTTTCTCAATCTTTCGTACATTTCGTTTCACTGTTGGAGGTAAATCAAAAATCAATTCTCCAAAATTCATTTTTATTTCTAGTCTAAAACTTATTACATTTTCAAAGACTTTAGTTCACAAATACACAACTGAATAGAACTTACGCATCTCCGATTTTATATCTACATTTGAGTGAGGTGGAAGGGGTGATGTGGCATTAACACAAGACAGAACAAGATGTGGTATTAATAGGGTATTAATTTCATCAACACAAGACAGAACAAGAGTATTAATAGGGTATTAATTTCATCAACACAAGACAGAACACGAAACAATGGATATTGAATAGAAGTGTTTGTAGAAAGCCTATTGGTCCATATTTCTTGATGCTTCTATATTGGAGCGGAGTCTTGAGGTGGGTAGAATATAGTTGTGCAATAATTGGCTGTTGATTGCTGGTGTTGACTTCTTGATGTGTAGTGCCTCGCAAACGTCAAGCCGCCTGCTATCACTGTATCTATCGATGATTTTTGTGTTGTTTACTAGGATTTCTCTGGCGATGGTTTGGTTGTGGGAAGAGATTATATGTTCCTTAATGGAGCCCTGTTGCTTATGCATCGTTAAATGCCTAGAGAGAGATGTTGTTGTCTTGCCTATATACTGGTTTTTTTGGAGCTCACAGTCCCCAAGAGGGCATTTGAAGGCATAGACGACGTTAGTCTCTTTTAAAGCGTTCTGTTTTGTGTCCGGAGAGTTTCTCATGAGTAGGCTGGCCGTTTTTCTGGTTTTATAGTAAATCGTCAATTGTATCCTCTGATTTTTGTCTGTAGGGATAACGTTTCTATTAACAATATCTTTCAGGACCCTTTCCTCCGTTTTATGAGCTGTGGAAAAGAAGTTCCTGTAAAATAGTCTAATAGGGGGTATAGGTGTTGTGTTAGTTGTCTCTTCAGAGGTTGCATTTCTTTTCACTTTCCTTCTTATGATGTCTTCGACGAAACCATTAGAGAAGCCGTTATTGACTAGGACCTGCCTTACCCTACAGAGTTCTTCTTCGACTTGCTTCCATTCTGAGCTGTGGCTGAGAGCACGGTCGACATATGCGTTAACAACACTCCTCTTGTACCTGTCTGGGCAGTCGCTGTTGGCATTTAGGCACATTCCTATGTTTGTTTCCTTAGTGTAGACTGCAGTGTGGAAACCTCCGCCCTTTTCCATGACTGTTACATGTAGAAAGGGCAGCTTCCCATCCTTTTCCATCTCGTAAGTGAAACGCAGCACGGAACTCTGCTCAAATGCCTCCTTCAGCTCCTGCAGATGTCTGACATCAGGTACCTGTGTAAAAATGTCGTCAACATACCTGCAGTATATGGCCGGTTTCAAGTTCATGTCGACCAAGACTTTTTGCTCGATGGTACCCATGTAGAAGTTTGCAAACAGGACACCTAGGGGAGAACCCATGGCGACCCCATCTACTTGCTTATACATGTGCCCATCCGGGCTCAAGAAGGGTGCCTCTTTAGTACAAGCTTGAAGTAGTTTCCTCAGAATATTTTCTGGTATGTCAAGAGGAGTACAGGCTGGATCACGATACACTCTGTCGGCTATCATTCCGATTGTCTCGTCCACAGGTACGTTGGTAAACAGCGATTCTACGTCCAACGAGGCTCTTATCCCTGTGGCCCGTGTGCCCCGCAGTAAGTCAACAAATTCCTTTGGAGACTTCAGGCTGAAGGCGCAAGGAACATAAGGAGTCAGCAGGCCGTTGAGTCGCTTCGCCAGTCTGTACGTGGGTGTGGGTATCTGGCTAATGATTGGCCGAAGTGGGTTTCCAGGCTTGTGCGTCTTGACATTTCCATACGCATATCCAGGTTTATATTCCCCAATGATCTTTGGCAGGTGGAGTCCGGATTTCTTGGCGTTCACAGTTTCGATCAGTTTGTTGACCTTTGCTTTTAATTCGGCTGTAGTGTCCTTCGTTACCCTTTGGAACTTAGTTTGGTCAGAGAGTATGATGTTCATTTTCGCCAGATATTCGTCTTTTTTAAGAATGACATATATTGGCGACTTGTCACCTCTCCTGACAACTATCTCCTTGTTCTCACGAAGGCTTTTAGCTGCCGCTTTAAGCTCGGGGGACAGTATGGTGCTTCTGTAGTTGCCTCGATTCTTTCCTCCTTCTGCAATAAGTTCTGCTTGTAAGGTATCTTTGGTAGTGACCTTCTTTTGTGTCTCGAGGTCGAATATGTCGTCCAACAGAATTTCCAACTCTACTTTCCGGGCCATCTCACTCGGTCTGGACATAACATGACAGTTTATGCCCAGATTTAGGAGAGTGACTTGGTCCTCAGTGAGGTTAATTCCTGCAAGGTTCAGGAAGCCATCTCTTGGTCGTGGAATTGCCATAGGTCCTCCATATAATGTTGTTAGTTTCTTGATAATCCTTGTTTCAGTGCTGAGGTGATGTTGGTCTGTGAGGATGTCGAGGTGTTGTTCAATGCGGGTACGGATACTATCGTCGATGTTGCTATTTCTCCACTCGTTTGTAGCATGAAGTAGTTGCGATTTGTTGTCTTTGATTTCATTCTCTGCCTTGTATATCTGATCACGAATCAGATCCTGGCGATATTTTATCGTGAAGGCTTGATTCCTTGCTGCTGGGTCGTGCGCTTTAATATTAGTATATTTTGGTAGCAGTCTTTCCTGTAGACATATATTATTAAATATGACCGAAAAAGTAAGATTAATAATTCTAACACGAATTTTCTCAATCTTTCGTACATTTCGTTTCACTGTTGGAGGTAAATCAAAAATCAATTCTCCAAAATTCATTTTTATTTCTAGTCTAAAACTTATTACATTTTCAAAGACTTTAGTTCACAAATACACAACTGAATAGAACTTACGCATCTCCGATTTTATATCTACATTTGAGTGAGGTGGAAGGGGTGATGTGGCATTAACACAAGACAGAACAAGATGTGGTATGAATAGGGTATTAATTTCATCAACACAAGACAGAACAAGAGTATTAATAGGGTATTAATTTCATCAACACAAGACAGAACACGAAACAATGGATATTGAATAGAAGTGTTTGTAGAAAGCCTATTGGTCCATATTTCTTGATGCTTCTATATTGGAGCGGAGTCTTGAGGTGGGTAGAATATAGTTGTGCAATAATTGGCTGTTGATTGCTGGTGTTGACTTCTTGATGTGTAGTGCCTCGCAAACGTCAAGCCACCTGCTATCACTGTATCTATCGATGATTTCTGTGTTGTTTACTAGGATTTCTCTGGCGATGGTTTGGTTGTGGGAAGAGATTATATGTTCCTTAATGGAGCCCTGTTGCTTATGCATCGTTAAACGCCTAGAAAGAGATGTTGTTGTCTTGCCTATATACTGTTTTTTTTGGAGCTTACAGTCCCCAAGAGGGCATTTGAAGGCATAGACGACGTTAGTCTCTTTTAAAGCGTTCTGTTTTGTGTCCGGAGAGTTTCTCATGAGTAGGCTGGCCGTTTTTCTGGTTTTATAGTAAATCGTCAATTGTATCCTCTGATTTTTGTCTGTAGGGATAACGTTTCTATTAACAATATCTTTCAGGACCCTTTCCTCCGTTTTATGAGCTGTGGAAAAGAAGTTCCTGTAAAATAGTCTAATAGGGGGTATAGGTGTTGTGTTAGTTGTCTCTTCAGAGGTTGCATGGCTTTTCACTTTCCTTCTTATGATGTCTTCGACGAAACCATTGGAGAAGCCGTTATTGACTAGGACCTGCCTTACCCTACAGAGTTCTTCGTCGACTTGCTTCCATTCTGAGCTGTGGCTGAGAGCACGGTCGACATATGCGTTAACAACACTCCTCTTGTACCTGTCTGGGCAGTCGCTGTTGGCATTTAGGCACATTCCTATGTTTGTTTCCTTAGTGTAGACTGCAGTGTGGAAACCTCCGCCCTTTTCCATGACTGTTACATGTAGAAAGGGCAGCTTCCCATCCTTTTCCATCTCGTAAGTGAAACGCAGCACGGAACTCTGCTCAAAGTCAAAGAAGTCAACACCAGCAATCAACAATCAACATTGCACAACTATATTCTACCCACCTCAAGACTCCGCTCCAATATAGAAGCATCAAGAAATATGGACCAATAGGCTTTCTACAAACACTTCTATTCAATATCCATTGTTTCGTGTTCTGTCTTGTGTTGATGAAATTAATACCCTATTAATACTCTTGTTCTGTCTTGTGTTGATGAAATTAATACCCTATTAATACCATATCTTGTTCTGTCTTGTGTTAATGCCACATCACCCCTTCCACCTCACTCAAATGTAGATATAAAATCAGAGATGCGTAAGTTCTATTCAGTTGTGTATTTGTGAACTAAAGTCTTTGAAAATGTAATAAGTTTTAGACTAGAAATAAAAATGAATTTTGGAGAATTGATTTTTGATTTACCTCCAACAGTGAAACGAAATGTACGAAAGATTGAGAAAATTCGTGTTAGAATTATTAATCTTACTTTTTCGGTCATATTTAATAATATATGTCTACAGGAAAGACTGCTACCAAAATATACTAATATATATATATATATATATATATATATATATATATATATATATATATATATATATATAACTGAAAACTCACACCCCAGAAGTAACTCGAACCCATACTCCCAGAAGCAACGCAACTGGTATGTACAAGACGCCTTAATCCACTTGACCATCACGACCGGACAAAATGAGGTGATAGCCGAGGCTATTTGAACCACCCCACCGCCGGCACTCGGATAGTTATCTTGGGCATAGCATTTTACCAAATCACCTCATTCTTAGGGGCACACGTGAGGAACATAAATGCGAACAAGCCAGAATGGTCCCCTGGACAATATGCAACTGAAAACTCACACCCCAGAAGTAACTCGAACCCATACTCCCAGAAGCAACGCAACTGGTATGTACAAGACGCCTTAATCCACTTGACCATCACGACCGGACAAAATGAGGTGATAGCCGAGGCTATTTGAACCACCCCACCGCCGGCACTCGGATAGTTATCTTGGGCATAGCATTTTACCAAATCACCTCATTCTTAGGGGCACACGTGAGGAACACAAATGCGAACAAGCCAGAATGGTCCCCTGGACAATATGCAACTGAAAACTCACACCCCAGAAGTAACTCGAACCCATACTCCCAGAAGCAACGCAACTGGTATGTACAAGACGCCTTAATCCACTTGACCATCACGACTGGACAAAATGAGGTGATAGCCGAGGCTATTTGAACCACCCCACCGCCGGCACTCGGATAGTTATCTTGGGCATAGCATTTTACCAAATCACCTCATTCTTAGGGGCACACGTGAGGAACACAAATGCGAACAAGCCAGAATGGTCCCCTGGACAATATGCAACTGAAAACTCACACCCCAGAAGTAACTCGAACCCATACTCCCAGAAGCAACGCAACTGGTATGTACAAGACGCCTTAATCCACTTGACCATCACGACCGGACAAAATGAGGTGATAGCCGAGGCTATTTGAACCACCCCACCGCCGGCACTCGGATAGTTATCTTGGGCATAGCATTTTACCAAATCACCTCATTCTTAGGGGCACACGTGAGGAACACAAATGCGAACAAGCCAGAATGGTCCCCTGGACAATATGCAACTGAAAACTCACACCCCAGAAGTAACTCGAACCCATACTCCCAGAAGCAACGCAACTGGTATGTACAAGATGCCTTAATCCACTTGACCATCACGACCGGACAAAATGAGGTGATAGCCGAGGCTATTTGAACCACCCCACCGCCGGCACTCGGATAGTTATCTTGGGCATAGCATTTTACCAAATCACCTCATTCTTAGGGGCACACGTGAGGAACACAAATGCGAACAAGCCAGAATGGTCCCCTGGACAATATGCAACTGAAAACTCACACCCCAGAAGTAACTCGAACCCATACTCCCAGAAGCAACGCAACTGGTATGTACAAGACGCCTTAATCCACTTGACCATCACGACCGGACAAAATGAGGTGATAGCCGAGGCTATTTGAACCACCCCACCGCCGGCACTCGGATAGTTATCTTGGGCATAGCATTTTACCAAATCACCTCATTCTTAGGGGCACACGTGAGGAACACAAATGCGAACAAGCCAGAATGGTCCCCTGGACAATATGCAACTGAAAACTCACACCCCAGAAGTAACTCGAACCCATACTCCCAGAAGCAACGCAACTGGTATGTACAAGACGCCTTAATCCACTTGACCATCACGACCGGACAAAATGAGGTGATAGCCGAGGCTATTTGAACCACCCCACCGCCGGCACTCGGATAGTTATCTTGGGCATAGCATTTTACCAAATCACCTCATTCTTAGGGGCACACGTGAGGAACACAAATGCGAACAAGCCAGAATGGTCCCCTGGACAATATGCAACTGAAAACTCACACCCCAGAAGTAACTCGAACCCATACTCCCAGAAGCAACGCAACTGGTATGTACAAGACGCCTTAATCCACTTGACCATCACGACCGGACAAAATGAGGTGATAGCCGAGGCTATTTGAACCACCCCACCGCCGGCACTCGGATAGTTATCTTGGGCATAGCATTTTACCAAATCACCTCATTCTTAGGGGCACACGTGAGGAACACAAATGCGAACAAGCCAGAATGGTCCCCTGGACAATATGCAACTGAAAACTCACACCCCAGAAGTAACTCGAACCCATACTCCCAGAAGCAACGCAACTGGTATGTACAAGACGCCTTAATCCACTTGACCATCACGACCGGACAAAATGAGGTGATAGCCGAGGCTATTTGAACCACCCCACCGCCGGCACTCGGATAGTTATCTTGGGCATAGCATTTTACCAAATCACCTCATTCTTAGGGGCACACGTGAGGAACACAAATGCGAACAAGCCAGAATGGTCCCCTGGACAATATGCAACTGAAAACTCACACCCCAGAAGTAACTCGAACCCATACTCCCAGAAGCAACGCAACTGGTATGTACAAGACGCCTTAATCCACTTGACCATCACGACCGGACAAAATGAGGTGATAGCCGAGGCTATTTGAACCACCCCACCGCCGGCACTCGGATAGTTATCTTGGGCATAGCATTTTACCAAATCACCTCATTCTTAGGGGCACACGTGAGGAACACAAATGCGAACAAGCCAGAATGGTCCCCTGGACAATATGCAACTGAAAACTCACACCCCAGAAGTAACTCGAACCCATACTCCCAGAAGCAACGCAACTGGTATGTACAAGACGCCTTAATCCACTTGACCATCACGACCGGACAAAATGAGGTGATAGCCGAGGCTATTTGAACCACCCCACCGCCGGCACTCGGATAGTTATCTTGGGCATAGCATTTTACCAAATCACCTCATTCTTAGGGGCACACGTGAGGAACACAAATGCGAACAAGCCAGAATGGTCCCCTGGACAATATGCAACTGAAAACTCACACCCCAGAAGTAACTCGAACCCATACTCCCAGAAGCAACGCAACTGGTATGTACAAGACGCCTTAATCCACTTGACCATCACGACCGGACAAAATGAGGTGATAGCCGAGGCTATTTGAACCACCCCACCGCCGGCACTCGGATAGTTATCTTGGGCATAGCATTTTACCAAATCACCTCATTCTTAGGGGCACACGTGAGGAACACAAATGCGAACAAGCCAGAATGGTCCCCTGGACAATATGCAACTGAAAACTCACACCCCAGAAGTAACTCGAACCCATACTCCCAGAAGCAACGCAACTGGTATGTACAAGACGCCTTAATCCACTTGACCATCACGACCGGACAAAATGAGGTGATAGCCGAGGCTATTTGAACCACCCCACCGCCGGCACTCGGATAGTTATCTTGGGCATAGCATTTTACCAAATCACCTCATTCTTAGGGGCACACATGAGGAACACAAATGCGAACAAGCCAGAATGGTCCCCTGGACAATATGCAACTGAAAACTCACACCCCAGAAGTAACTCGAACCCATACTCCCAGAAGCAACGCAACTGGTATGTACAAGACGCCTTAATCCACTTGACCATCACGACCGGACAAAATGAGGTGATAGCCGAGGCTATTTGAACCACCCCACCGCCGGCACTCGGATAGTTATCTTGGGCATAGCATTTTACCAAATCACCTCATTCTTAGGGGCACACGTGAGGAACATAAATGCGAACAAGCCAGAATGGTCCCCTGGACAATATGCAACTGAAAACTCACACCCCAGAAGTAACTCGAACCCATACTCCCAGAAGCAACGCAACTGGTATGTACAAGACGCCTTAATCCACTTGACCATCACGACCGGACAAAATGAGGTGATAGCCGAGGCTATTTGAACCACCCCACCGCCGGCACTCGGATAGTTATCTTGGGCATAGCATTTTACCAAATCACCTCATTCTTAGGGGCACACGTGAGGAACACAAATGCGAACAAGCCAGAATGGTCCCCTGGACAATATGCAACTGAAAACTCACACCCCAGAAGTAACTCGAACCCATACTCCCAGAAGCAACGCAACTGGTATGTACAAGACGCCTTAATCCACTTGACCATCACGACTGGACAAAATGAGGTGATAGCCGAGGCTATTTGAACCACCCCACCGCCGGCACTCGGATAGTTATCTTGGGCATAGCATTTTACCAAATCACCTCATTCTTAGGGGCACACGTGAGGAACACAAATGCGAACAAGCCAGAATGGTCCCCTGGACAATATGCAACTGAAAACTCACACCCCAGAAGTAACTCGAACCCATACTCCCAGAAGCAACGCAACTGGTATGTACAAGACGCCTTAATCCACTTGACCATCACGACCGGACAAAATGAGGTGATAGCCGAGGCTATTTGAACCACCCCACCGCCGGCACTCGGATAGTTATCTTGGGCATAGCATTTTACCAAATCACCTCATTCTTAGGGGCACACGTGAGGAACACAAATGCGAACAAGCCAGAATGGTCCCCTGGACAATATGCAACTGAAAACTCACACCCCAGAAGTAACTCGAACCCATACTCCCAGAAGCAACGCAACTGGTATGTACAAGATGCCTTAATCCACTTGACCATCACGACCGGACAAAATGAGGTGATAGCCGAGGCTATTTGAACCACCCCACCGCCGGCACTCGGATAGTTATCTTGGGCATAGCATTTTACCAAATCACCTCATTTTTAGGGGCACACGTGAGGAACACAAATGCGAACAAGCCAGAATGGTCCCCTGGACAATATGCAACTGAAAACTCACACCCCAGAAGTAACTCGAACCCATACTCCCAGAAGCAACGCAACTGGTATGTACAAGACGCCTTAATCCACTTGACCATCACGACCGGACAAAATGAGGTGATAGCCGAGGCTATTTGAACCACCCCACCGCCGGCACTCGGATAGTTATCTTGGGCATAGCATTTTACCAAATCACCTCATTCTTAGGGGCACACGTGAGGAACACAAATGCGAACAAGCCAGAATGGTCCCCTGGACAATATGCAACTGAAAACTCACACCCCAGAAGTAACTCGAACCCATACTCCCAGAAGCAACGCAACTGGTATGTACAAGACGCCTTAATCCACTTGACCATCACGACCGGACAAAATGAGGTGATAGCCGAGGCTATTTGAACCACCCCACCGCCGGCACTCGGATAGTTATCTTGGGCATAGCATTTTACCAAATCACCTCATTCTTAGGGGCACACGTGAGGAACACAAATGCGAACAAGCCAGAATGGTCCCCTGGACAATATGCAACTGAAAACTCACACCCCAGAAGTAACTCGAACCCATACTCCCAGAAGCAACGCAACTGGTATGTACAAGACGCCTTAATCCACTTGACCATCACGACCGGACAAAATGAGGTGATAGCCGAGGCTATTTGAACCACCCCACCGCCGGCACTCGGATAGTTATCTTGGGCATAGCATTTTACCAAATCACCTCATTCTTAGGGGCACACGTGAGGAACACAAATGCGAACAAGCCAGAATGGTCCCCTGGACAATATGCAACTGAAAACTCACACCCCAGAAGTAACTCGAACCCATACTCCCAGAAGCAACGCAACTGGTATGTACAAGACGCCTTAATCCACTTGACCATCACGACCGGACAAAATGAGGTGATAGCCGAGGCTATTTGAACCACCCCACCGCCGGCACTCGGATAGTTATCTTGGGCATAGCATTTTACCAAATCACCTCATTCTTAGGGGCACACGTGAGGAACACAAATGCGAACAAGCCAGAATGGTCCCCTGGACAATATGCAACTGAAAACTCACACCCCAGAAGTAACTCGAACCCATACTCCCAGAAGCAACGCAACTGGTATGTACAAGACGCCTTAATCCACTTGACCATCACGACCGGACAAAATGAGGTGATAGCCGAGGCTATTTGAACCACCCCACCGCCGGCACTCGGATAGTTATCTTGGGCATAGCATTTTACCAAATCACCTCATTCTTAGGGGCACACGTGAGGAACACAAATGCGAACAAGCCAGAATGGTCCCCTGGACAATATGCAACTGAAAACTCACACCCCAGAAGTAACTCGAACCCATACTCCCAGAAGCAACGCAACTGGTATGTACAAGACGCCTTAATCCACTTGACCATCACGACCGGACAAAATGAGGTGATAGCCGAGGCTATTTGAACCACCCCACCGCCGGCACTCGGATAGTTATCTTGGGCATAGCATTTTACCAAATCACCTCATTCTTAGGGGCACACGTGAGGAACACAAATGCGAACAAGCCAGAATGGTCCCCTGGACAATATGCAACTGAAAACTCACACCCCAGAAGTAACTCGAACCCATACTCCCAGAAGCAACGCAACTGGTATGTACAAGACGCCTTAATCCACTTGACCATCACGACCGGACAAAATGAGGTGATAGCCGAGGCTATTTGAACCACCCCACCGCCGGCACTCGGATAGTTATCTTGGGCATAGCATTTTACCAAATCACCTCATTCTTAGGGGCACACGTGAGGAACACAAATGCGAACAAGCCAGAATGGTCCCCTGGACAATATGCAACTGAAAACTCACACCCCAGAAGTAACTCGAACCCATACTCCCAGAAGCAACGCAACTGGTATGTACAAGACGCCTTAATCCACTTGACCATCACGACCGGACAAAATGAGGTGATAGCCGAGGCTATTTGAACCACCCCACCGCCGGCACTCGGATAGTTATCTTGGGCATAGCATTTTACCAAATCACCTCATTCTTAGGGGCACACATGAGGAACACAAATGCGAACAAGCCAGAATGGTCCCCTGGACAATATGCAACTGAAAACTCACACCCCAGAAGTAACTCGAACCCATACTCCCAGAAGCAACGCAACTGGTATGTACAAGACGCCTTAATCCACTTGACCATCACGACCGGACAAAATGAGGTGATAGCCGAGGCTATTTGAACCACCCCACCGCCGGCACTCGGATAGTTATCTTGGGCATAGCATTTTACCAAATCACCTCATTCTTAGGGGCACACGTGAGGAACACAAATGCGAACAAGCCAGAATGGTCCCCTGGACAATATGCAACTGAAAACTCACACCCCAGAAGTAACTCGAACCCATACTCCCAGAAGCAATGCAACTGGTATGTACAAGACGCCTTAATCCACTTGACCATCACGACCGGACAAAATGAGGTGATAGCCGAGGCTATTTGAACCACCCCACCGCCGGCACTCGGATAGTTATCTTGGGCATAGCATTTTACCAAATCACCTCATTCTTAGGGGCACACGTGAGGAACACAAATGCGAACAAGCCAGAATGGTCCCCTGGACAATATGCAACTGAAAACTCACACCCCAGAAGTAACTCGAACCCATACTCCCAGAAGCAACGCAACTGGTATGTACAAGACGCCTTAATCCACTTGACCATCACGACCGGACAAAATGAGGTGATAGCCGAGGCTATTTGAACCACCCCACCGCCGGCACTCGGATAGTTATCTTGGGCATAGCATTTTACCAAATCACCTCATTTTTAGGGGCACACGTGAGGAACACAAATGCGAACAAGCCAGAATGGTCCCCTGGACAATATGCAACTGAAAACTCACACCCCAGAAGTAACTCGAACCCATACTCCCAGAAGCTACGCAACTGGTATGTACAAGACGCCTTAATCCACTTGACCATCACGACCGGACAAAATGAGGTGATAGCCGAGGCTATTTGAACCACCCCACCGCCGGCACTCGGATAGTTATCTTGGGCATAGCATTTTACCAAATCACCTCATTCTTAGGGGCACACGTGAGGAACACAAATGCGAACAAGCCAGAATGGTCCCCTGGACAATATGCAACTGAAAACTCACACCCCAGAAGTAACTCGAACCCATACTCCCAGAAGCAACGCAACTGGTATGTACAAGACGCCTTAATCCACTTGACCATCACGACCGGACAAAATGAGGTGATAGCCGAGGCTATTTGAACCACCCCACCGCCGGCACTCGGATAGTTATCTTGGGCATAGCATTTTACCAAATCACCTCATTCTTAGGGGCACACGTGAGGAACACAAATGCGAACAAGCCAGAATGGTCCCCTGGACAATATGCAACTGAAAACTCACACCCCAGAAGTAACTCGAACCCATACTCCCAGAAGCAACGCAACTGGTATGTACAAGACGCCTTAATCCACTTGACCATCACGACCGGACAAAATGAGGTGATAGCCGAGGCTATTTGAACCACCCCACCGCCGGCACTCGGATAGTTATCTTGGGCATAGCATTTTACCAAATCACCTCATTCTTAGGGGCACACGTGAGGAACACAAATGCGAACAAGCCAGAATGGTCCCCTGGACAATATGCAACTGAAAACTCACACCCCAGAAGTAACTCGAACCCATACTCCCAGAAGCAACGCAACTGGTATGTACAAGACGCCTTAATCCACTTGACCATCACGACCGGAC
>NC_091161.1:5599370-5772369 GCF_040958095.1 Procambarus clarkii | reverse complement strand
AATATGCAATAAAATAATTACACAATAAATGGTTAATCCCACCTTTGATAGGGTCAGCACAAAAGAATAATATATGTGTCACTAACTAGCTCAAGCCTAGTCGTGAGAATTTCTACTTGAGAAACTACAACTATATTTAGTCTGTGCTTGTGCCAAATTCAACACAATCACAGCCTAAATTGCTACCTACTGAAGGTTGGCAAAGATTATATTATGGTGCAGTAATGTGCAAATAATTGTGCTGTGTTTTTGGGTTTTTTATATTTTATATAATATACACTTGTGTAATTATGTGTATAAGAAATTAAATGAACACAAAGGAATTAATTGTGTTTGGCAAGTATTCTACTGCCGTAAATATTATCTAACTCCTGAATGTACTCCTAATGGTGGAATAAAATGTTATCAGGGTTAGTAATGATTAACTAGTATGAGATCAGTAATTTATATTAGTATACTGCATCCCTAAATGTTAATGATCCACTGACTTGAGTGAATCAGTAATTATAACATGGATTCAGGCTATAATGGACAGTCTGCTGACAGCCATGTATTGAAACATTGGTATAGCCTAAATGGTTAACACTTAATTGGTGTTAGTGATTAATATAAGGTTATGAGCTGTTGCTCTTGGTGACCTAAGGATTCTACTTCAGTATGAAGTGTAGGTCTAAGTGTTGTGGGTACTTGGTTATGACCCATTAAAGCTATGTAAAGGTAGCTGTTAGTGTGATCTAGGCTAACTGGTGTGTTACACTGTTAGTTGACACAATTAATTAAATAGTTAGTCTAGCTTCTATCACACAAGGATTAGTTATTAATGGTTAATATTTTAATTATAAATTTAATGCCTATCCGGTTCGAAGGACCATAATGTGGGATATTTGGGCTTGATTCTGATTAATTAATAATTAAAATAGTAAATTAAATTACGAAGGACCACCCGCTTTTAAAGTAAAGAGGGAAACTGAGAATTTCAGATCATTAGATAAAATTCTAGAGAAAACCAGTGACTATGGATATGACTAGAAAGTATGATCATAAGAATAATTAATGGGCTGTATTATTAAAGAAACAAACCTCAAACACCTACATTGGGGAATTATTACTGGAGGTCAGTACGTCCAGGAATCAGTGTGGTTCGTTCACTAATTCTATTAATAATAATCTAATCCTATAAATAATGCTGAATATAATATTATTCATATAAAGAAGGACATGAATATGAGCATAGTAATGAGTTACAGTAAATCACACATTATGTTGAACATTCTGAATGTATCAAATTGCTTGAATATGGATAAAAAAGAAATAAGCCTTAGCTTGTAGTAGGTTCCTTTAGATAACCCTGGAAGTCCTCTTAATCTCCAAGTCTGGTACACTGACGAATGGCACGGTTAACATGGAGAAGACAGCATGAGGAATTCGTCTCTCGAGCTGCAAGATAAAAACTACCAGTAGCAATTGATTTAACTACTCAATTCATATTCAAGATTATTGATATCTACAGATGGAATTCTAATCACCTGTTATTAGGTGTTATCTCGCCGCGTGACGCGCAATCACCCCGCTATTATTAAACCTGTAAATGATGCATCAAATAAAAGGTACTTAGCTGTGGGCACTGTATAAGTATTAAGATTGCCGTAATTTCGCATCCCAGGCTCCGGTGAACCTATCCTGGATTGATGCGTTTCAAGCTGGCTGATCACGTGTCGTCAGGAACCAAGTCTAGGGGTCCCTTATTTAACACCAGCACTAGTTGAAGATATTATCTGCAAGGTCGTTCACGCCTCACAGTGGCGGCTTTCATCTGTGGATGGACACACTTATCCTATTTGCTGGACAAGGGCGTATTCTTATGAGTACGGTGAGCGCAAGTTTGCTTCCTTTCAACTCTGCACGTGTCCACGCACCGACTGAGGATGGCGTCCCCCAACCCACGCCGAGTCGACGTTCATAACACAAATTATTGGCATGAACATTAATATTTCTCGCATTCGCGCTTGAAACTCTAAAGACTGGATGGGTTTATTATTTAGAGGAACGAAATATTATTATTTACCTATTTAAGAATAGTAAATATATAAGGGAGAGGAATTAATGTCTCCCCATGGCATTCATTGATGACGTTAACACTACTGCGAGGTAGACGCTATGATTCTAACGCTCTATTCGGCTTTTAGTTAGAGAACAATTCGTCTGCAATCAGTTGTCACACAGAATGCTTTGATTATGGAGAATCGTATTTAATTCTCACACAAATTGAATATAATGTGTTTTACTGTAAAGAAATCTGACGCAATACTGGCGTCAGGTGACGTGAGAATTCTAGCCTAATGCACAGATGAATTATTAGTACAGGAGAATTCTACGAGTTGTGAATTTTACTTACTACAATATTAATATGGTTAGTAATAAGTAATGAGAATACAACAATGCTGTATTCGATGTTGGAAATATCCAACACCAGTATTTACCCAAGTCTTTCCTAAATCTAAACTTATCCAATTTATACCCATTGTTTCGTGTTCTGTCTTGTGTTGATATTTTTAATACCCTATTAATATCCCCCCTGTTATGTCCATTCATCCACTTGTAAACCTCTATCATGTCACCCCTAACTCTTCGCCTTTCCAGGGAATGCAACTTAAGCTTTGTTAATCTTTCTTCATATGAAAGATTTCTAATTTGGGGAATTAACTTAGTCATCCTACGTTGGACACGTTCAAGTGAATTTATATCCATTCTATAATATGGCGACCAAAACTGAACTGCATAATCTAAATGGGGCCTATCCAAAGCAAGATATAGCTTAAGAACCACACCAGGTGTCTTGTTACTAACGCTTCGATTAATAAATCCCCGTGTCCTATTCGCCTTATTACGAACATTCATGCATTGATCCTTTTGTTTTAAATTCTTACTAATCATAACTCCCAGATCCCTTTCGCAATCCGACTTCGCAATCTCAACACCATCTAGCTCGTATCTTGTAACTCTATCATCATTACCTTGCCTCAGAACTTTACATTTATCAGCATTAAACTGCATTTGCCAATCATTTGACCATTTCAAAACCCTATCTAGATCAACTTGAAGTGATAGTGAGTCCTCCTCCGAATTAATTTCCCTAGCGATTTTCGTATCATCGGCAAAATTGCAAATGTTGCTACTCAAACCTGAATCTAAATCATTTATATATATTATAAACAACAGAGGTCCCAGGACAGAGCCCTGAGGTACTCCACTAACAACATTATCCCACTCTGACTTAACCCCATTTATACTAACTCTCTGTTTCCTTTGGAATAGCCATGCCCTAATCCAAGTTAATATAGCACCCCCAATACCATCAACCCCTTAACAACTCCCCATATAGATTCACACCAATAACAATAATAATAATTACTTTATCACACTATCCTACGTTAAAAGCCTTGGTCCACCTAAGCAGGATACAAGGTTTACACTCAGAACAAGCTAGGGTAAAGTACTACTAGTGAAGAGCTAGAGGCTTGAGTCAGCTTAGGGTATATACATTCACACCAATAACAATAATAATAATTACTTTACCACACTATCTTACGTTAAAAGCCTTGGTCCACTTAAGCAGGATACAAGGTTTTACACTGAACACAAGCTAGGGTAAAGTTCTACTAGGGAAACACTTGAAGCTAGAGTCAGCTTAGGGTAGGGAGACCACGTGGTTCCACTGGGACCCCCCTTAGAATAACTAGTAATATACACACTAAGACACCTACTACACACAAAGTATAATACTCTGCACATAGAACACGTGTATGCCAGACAATGAAGAATGTACACAGTATACTTAGCTGGAAACAAGACACAGAAATAAGAAACGAGGAGGAAGGGTAGGAGGATCCTATCCATCCAACGCCAGCTCAGAGAAGGTGTCTCAGTCTCCTTCCCCCCAGCTGGCTCGCTGCCGGCAGACTGCTCAACTGATCGTACCGCAGCCCTATACCAAGTTTACTCAGGTTTACTTTACAAATGATTAGAAAGTATTAGTAAACATAGTTGGTGCCTATGTTATTATTTAATAATCAACCCCAAGCTCAGTCTTTAAATGCTCTTCGAGAAACAAGAATAGTCTTACGTCTGGCAGGGAAGATACAAACAATTGCAGCTCGTGATGCGTCCAGCTATACTCTAAGAAAGTTTAATAGCTCAATTTTGACCTCTGGTTTCCACTGAGGAACCCAGGGTCGTAACAAGGGGACAGAAGTGAGAGATATTTGGGAGGACGAGGGGACAAGGGTCTCCTCGTCCCTTGACGGTAATGGTGGGGAAGGACAAGAGACAGGGGAGTTTGGGATGGTGCGGACGAGGGGATGGCAGAATGGAGAATGGTGGGGAGGACAAAGGGACAGTGAGAGTGAGAGGGTGTGTTAGCCAGAGCTCCTGAGTGTTGTTATATTGTCATAACAATATGGAAGTTGTAGTGAAGGACCTGATGACTCTAGTTGGGGCCCTGAAGACAGAGTTGGACTCTCAACAGGAGGAGGTACGACAGCTGAAACAACAACGAGAAGAAACGAAGGAGGAGACCATTAGTAAAAAGACCTCGTCTTGGAAAGTTGTAAAGGACAAGGGCCTTAAGAAGACTTTGATAAAGCCGCCCACAGAGGCCTAAGAACTTCTAATTCATTTACCGTATTGGAGGACGAGTGCTGTGGTGAGACTGCGGATCACGCGAAAAGGAAAGCAACGAAGCGCAGGCCCCTCAGAGAGTAAAGGAAATACCTAAGCGAACTTCAGTTGTGGGGGATTCCCAGATAAGGTATTTGGATAGAACGTTTTGTGCTAGAGATAGGGGGAAAAGGTTAAGGGTTTGCTATCCCGGAGCTGGTATTGGTGATATCGAAAACAACATGAATGATATTATGGCTGGAAATGGGAACAATCCCGTTATTAGCATTAGCGCGAGAGGAAATGATGTTGGTTGAGTTAGGAGTGAGGAACTGATTCAGAGGTATAAAACAGCCATAGAAATAGTTAAAAGCAAGGGAGGAATCCCGATCATATGTGGCATTCTTCCAAGAAAGGGAGTGGGAAATGAATGGATGTCGAGGGCACTTGGTGTCAATTGCCGGCTGGAAAGATATTGCAAATCAAATGCAATATCTTTCATAGACAACTGGGAACACTTGTATGGAAGAAGTGAAATGTATGTTCGGGATGGGGTGCATCTATCGAGGGCTGGGGTTATTGTTTTTGTGAACTCGTTGGAACCAGTGGTTAGAGGCATTTGTTTGGGCTTAAACTGTTAGTAGATAGTGGTATGGGAATTAATTTGGAGGAAGGAAGTGATAAAAGTATATGTTTGTGGGAGAAAAGAATTGGCAAAATGATCAGGGAATGAGAAGGGCCTCAAAATAACAATTCACTTAGGGTATATTACACTAACACTAGAAGTGTAAGAAATAAAGTAAATGATTTAAATGCTCTTGTCTGCACAGAAAAAATAGATATTATTGCACTTACCGAAAAGTGGATGAATGTAGAAAATAGAAAGCTATTAGAATATCAAATTAATTGATTTAAACTATTTCACACAGATAGATACATTAGACGAGGAGGGGGAGTAGCCATATATGTTAGGGACAATTTGAAATGTAGTCTCAAAGAGGGAATCAAAACTGAGCCACATACAGAAATTATTTGGATAGAATTAAACGAAAAAGCAAATAATATTATAATAGGAGTTATATATAGGCCACCAAATTTAGACAGAATGGAAGCAAAGCATCTATGAGATGAAATATCTAGAGCATCTAGATCTAACAGTGTTTATGTCATGGGTGACTTTATTTTAGTGGAATAAACTGGGTGAACAAAACAGGGAATAATGAAGCATTAGATTTTCTTGAATTAATTGACGATTGCTTTCTTATGCAACACATTAAGGAACCAATGTGGGGAAATAATATTTTAGATTTAGTGTTAACTAACAGGGAAACACAAATTAAGGACATCAAAATAGGCAGTGAGCTAGGGAACAGTGATCATAAAGAGATCAGATTTAGTATTGAATGGAATACATCTGTAGGAGAAAATTCTGGTAAAGTGCCTGATTTTCGAAAAGCTGATTTTAATAGCCTATGAAATTTTTTGGGTCAAATAGATTGGAAAGTCTTGGGTATGGGGTGTGGGCCGGTATTGGAGCTAGACGTGAATCCAGAGATAGGTGACGTATAAGGGGTTTTCGATGTGAATTCAAAATATAACCTATTTAAAAATATTCTAAGCAGAGCCCAGGAATGTAGTATAAAATATAAATTGAATAGATCAGATACTAATGATCCAAAGTGGATAACAAAGGATGTGAAGAACCTTATAGGTATAAAGAGAGCGTGGTACAAAAGGAATAAGAATGGGGAAGTCAGTTTAGAACAGGAATTCGTACAACTGGTTAGAAATGTTAAAAAAGTGATAAGGAAAGCAAAAAGAAACTACGAAGTTCGCATAGCAGAGCAAGTGGAGACAAATCCTAAAGAGGTTTTCCAGTTATACCGGACAAAGATTAGGGAAAGGATAGGTCTATTAAAAACTGAGACAGGTCAAATAACAGATAGTGATGAAGAGATGAGTAGTATTTTTAATAAATATTGTATATCTGTATTTACTAAAGAGGAATTTAACAATATGCCTTTAGCCGAAAATGTGTATGTGGTGGGGACGAGGACAGGTTGACTAGTTTAGCAGTTACCATTGAGGATGTAATTAAACAGATAGTAAAACTCAAACCAAACAAATCCCCAGGGCCGGATGAAGTGTTTGCCAGGGTGCTTAAAGAATGCAAAGAGGAGCTTTGCGACCCACTTTCTACCATATTTAATAAATCAGTAGAGTCAGGCAGAGTGCCAGAGTCATGGAAAGTTGCTAATGTGATACCAGTTTTTAAGAAAGGAGATATATCACTTGCGTCAAACTATCGGCCAATTAGCCTAACGTCTATTGTGGGAAAGTTACTCGAATCGATAATTGCAAATAAAATTCATCTTCATCTTGAAAAACATAAATTATTAATTGAGTCGCAACATGGTTTTATAAATGGCCGTTCATGTTTAACAAATTTGTTATCTTTTTATTCTATCATAGTTAAGGCAGTTGATAGTGGTAAGGATTGTGATGTTGTGTACCTTGACTTTAGCAAAGTCAAGGTACTTTGATTGGTACAATTCACTC
Source organism: Procambarus clarkii (assembly GCF_040958095.1). Classification (NCBI taxonomy): domain Eukaryota; kingdom Metazoa; phylum Arthropoda; class Malacostraca; order Decapoda; family Cambaridae; genus Procambarus; species Procambarus clarkii. Next base: position 5,765,154 of record NC_091161.1, on the reverse strand, counting down.
CATAGATAACGTTGCTGTCTCTGGAATTGGTGATATTGTTGAAAACATGAATGATGTTATGACGGGAAATGGGAACAAACCCATTATTTGTATTAGTGCAGGGGGTAATGATGTTGGGCGAGTTAGGAGTGAGGAACTAATACAGAGATTTAGGACAGCCATTGAATTAGTTAGGAGCAAGGGAGGAATCCCGATCATATGTGGCATTCTTCCAAGAAAGGGAGTGGGAAATGAATGGATGTCGAGGGCACTTGGTGTCAATTGCCGGCTGGAAAGATATTGCAAATCAAATGCAATATCTTTCATAGACAACTGGGAACGCTTCTATGGAAGAAATGAAATGTATGCTCGTGATGGGGTGCTCCAATCGAGGGCTGGGGTTGTTGCTGTTGCGAACTCGTTGGAACCAGTGGTTAGAGGTGTTTGTTTGGGTTTAAACTGTTAGTAGATAGTGGTATGGGAATTGATTTGGAGGAAGAAGGTATTAAAAGTATGTGTTCGTGGGAGAAAAGAATTGGCAAAATGATCAGGGAAAGAAAAGGGCCTCAAAATAACAATTCACTTAGGATATATTACACTAACAGTAAAGTCTAAGAAATAAAATTAATGAATTAAATGCTCTTGTCTGCACAGAAAAAAATAGATATTATTGCACTTACCGAAACGTGGATGAACGTAGAAAATAGAGAACTATTAGCTGAATATCAGATAAATGGATTTAAACTATTTCACACAGATAGATATATTAGACGAGGAGGGGCAGTAGCCATATATGTTAGGGACAATTTGAAATGTAGTCTCAAAGAGGGAATCAAAACTGAGCCACACAGAAACTATTTGGATAGAATTAAACGAAAAAGCAAATAATATTATAATAGGAGTTATATATAGGCCACCAAATTTAGACAGAATGGAAGCAAAGCATCTAAGGAATGAAATATCTAGAGCATCTAGATCTAACAGTATTTATGTCATGGGTGACTTTAATTTTAGTGGAATAAACTGGGTGAACAGAACAAGGAATAGTGAAGCAAAAGATTTTCTAGAATTAATTGACGATTGCTTTCTTACGCAACACATTAAGGAACCAACGCGGGAAAATAATATTTTAGATTTAGTGTTAACTAACAGGGAAACACAAATTAATGACATCGAAATAGGGAGTGAGCTAGGAAACAGTGATCACAAAGTAATCAGATTTAGCATAGAATGGAATAGACCTGTAGGAGAAAATTCTGTTAAAGTGCCAGATTTTCGAAAAGCTGATTTTAATAGCCTAAGAACTTTTTTGGGTCAAATAGATTGGAAACTCTTGGGTATGGGGTGTGGGCCGGTCTTAGAGCGAGACATGAACCCAGCGATAGGTGACGTAAAAGGGGATTTTGATGTGGATTTAATATATAACTTATTTAAGAATATTCTAAACAAAGCACAGGAACTTAGTATACCATACAAATTGAATAGGTCGAATACTGATGACCCAAAGTGGATAACAAATAATTTAAAGAACCTTATAGGTAAAAAGAGAGCTTGGTACAAAAGGATTAAGAATGGGGAAGTCAGGTTAGAACAGGAATTCATACAACATGGGTAGAAATGTTAAAAAAGAGATTAGGAAAGCAAAAAGAAACTATGAAGTTCGCATAGCAGAACAAGCAAAGTCAAATCCTAAAGGATTTTTTCAGTTATATCGAACTAAGACTAGGGAAAGGATAGGTCCATTAAAAACTGAGACAGGTCAAATAACGGATAATGACAAGGAGATGAGTAGTATTTTTAACAAATATTTTATATCTGTATTTACTAAAGAAGAACTTAACAATATGCCTTCAGCCGAACAAGTCTATGTGGGTGGGGATGAGGACAGGTTGACTAGTTTAGCAGTTACCAGGGAGGATGTAATTAAACAATTAGAAAAACTAAAACCAAACAAATCCCCAGGGCCGGATGAAGTGTTTGCCAGGGTGCTTAAAGAATGCAAAGAGGAGCTTTCCGAGCCACTGTCTACCATATTTAATAAATCAATAGAGTCAGGCAGAGTGCCAGAGTCATGGAAGGTAGCTAATGTGGTACCAATTTTTAAGAAAGGAGATAGATCACTTGCGTCAAACTATCGGCCAATTAGCCTAACGTCTATTGTGGGAAAGTTACTTGAATCAATAATTGCAAATACAATTCGTCTCCATCTTGAAAAACATAAATTAATAAATGAGTCGCAACATGGTTTTACAAATGGCCGTTCATGTTTAACAAATTTGCAAACTTTTTATTCCAGCATAGTTGAGGCAGTTGATAGTGGTAAGGATTGTGATGTTGTGTACCTTGACTTTAGCAAAGCTTTTGATACAGTGCCACATGAAAGACTAATTAAAAAATAGAAGCTCATGGTATTGGGGGGTGCTATATTAACTTGGATTAGGGCATGGCTATTCCAAAGGAAACAGAGAGTTAGTATAAATGGGGTTAAGTCAGAGTGGGATAATGTTAGTGGAGTACCTCAGTGCTCTGTCCTGGGACCTCTGTTGTTTATAATATATATAAATGATTTAGATTCAGGTTTGAGTAGCAACATTTGCAAATTTGCCGATGATACGAAAATCGGTAGGGAAATTAATTCGGAGGAGGACTCACTATCACTTCAAGTTGATCTAGATAGGGTTTTGAAATGGTCAAATGATTGGCAAATGCAGTTTAATGCTGATAAATGTTAAGTTCTGAGGCTAGGTAATGATGAGTTACAAGATACGAGCTAGATGGTGTTGAGATTGCGAAGTCGGATTGCGAAAGGGATCTGGGAGTTATGATTAGTAAGAATTTAAAACAAAAGGATCAATGCATGAATGTTCGTAATAAAGCGAATAGGACACTGGGATTTATTAATCGAAGCGTTAGTAACAAGACACCTGGTGTGGTTCTTAACATAAGAACATAAAAACATAAGAACAAAGGCAACTGCAGAAGGCCTATTGGCCCATACGAGGCAGCTCCTATTTATAACCACCCAATCCCACTCATATACATGTCCAACCCATGCTTGAAACAATCGAGGGACCCCACCTCCACAATGTTACACGGCAATTGGTTCCACAAATCAACAACCCTGTTACTGAACCAGTATTTACCCAAGTCTTTCCTAAATCTAAACTTATCCAATTTATACCCATTGTTTCGTGTTCTGTCTTGTGTTGATACTTTTAATACCCTATTAATATCCCCCTTGTTATGTCCATTCATCCACTTGTTACCCTCTATCATGTCACCCCTAACTCTTCGCCTTTCCAGTGAATGCAACTTAAGCTTTGTTAATCTTTCCTCATATGAAAGATTTCTAATTTGAGGAATTAACTTAGTCATCCTACGCTGGACACGTTCAAGTGAATTTATATCCATTCTATAATATGGCGACCAAAACTGAACTGCAAAATCTAAATGGGGCCTAACTAGAGCAAGATATAGCTTGAGAACCACACCAGGTGTCTTGTTACTAACGCTGCAATTAATAAAACCAAGTGTCCGATTTGCCTTATTACGAACATTTATGCATTGATCTTTTTGTTTTAAATTCTTACTAATCATAACTCCCAGATCCCTTTCGCAATCCGACTTCGCAATCTCAACACCATCTAGCTCGTATCTTGTAACTCATCATTACCTAGCCTCAGAACTTAACATTTATCAGCATTAAACTGCATTTGCCAATCATTTGACCATTTCAAAACCCTATCTAGATCAACTTGAAGTGATAGTGAGTCCTCCTCCGAATTAATTTCCCTACCGATTTTCGTATCATCGGCAAATTTGCAAATGTTGCTACTCAAACCTGAATCTAAATCATTTATATATATTATAAACAACAGAGGTCCCAGGACCCAGAGGTCCTGAGCAAGAAGCAAGAAGTCCAGAGCAAGAAGCTATATCTTGCTCTGGTTAGGCCCCATTTAGATTATGCAGTTCAGTTTTGGTCGCCATATTATAGAATGGATAAAATTCACTTGAACGTGTCCAGCGTAGAATGACTAAGTTAATTCCCAAATTAAAATCTTTCATATGAAGAAAGATTAACAAAGCTTAAGTTGCATTCACTGGAAAGCGAAGAGTTAGGGGTGACATGATAGAGGTATACAAGTGGGTGAATGGACATAACAAAGGGGATATTAATAGGGTATTAAAAGTATTAACACAAGACAGAACACGAAACAATGGTTATAAATTGTTTAAGTTTAGATTTAGGAAAGACTTGGGTAAATACTGGTTCAGTAACAGGATTGTTGATTTGTGGAACCAATTGCCGCGTAACATTGTGGAGGTGGGGTCCCTCGATTGTTTCAAGCATGGGTTGGACATGTATATGAGTGGGATTGGGTGGGTATAAATAGGAGCTGCCTCGTATGGGCCAACAGGCCTTCTGCAGTTGCCTTTGTTCTTATGTTCTTATGTTCTTAAGTGGATGAATGGACATAACAGGGGGGATATTAATAGGGTATTAAAAATATCAACACAAGACAGAACACGAAACAATGAGTATAAATTGGATAAGTTTAGATTTAGGAAAGACTTGGGTAAATACTGGTTCAGTAACAGGGTTGTTGATTTGTCGAACTAATTGCCGCGTAACGTGGTGGAGGTGGTGTCCCTCGGTTGTTTCAAGCGCGGGTTGGACAAGTATATGAGTGGGATTGGGTGGTTATAGAATAGGAGATGCCTGGTATGGGCCAATAGGCCTTCTGCAGTTACCTTTGTTCTTATGTTTAAGCTTTTAATACAGTGCCACATGAAAGACTGATTAAAAAGATAGAGGCTCATGGTATTGGGGGTGCTATATTAAGCTGGATTACGGCATGGCTATTCCAAAGAAAACAGAGTTAGTATAAATGGAGTCAAGTCAGAGTGGGAAAATGTTGTAAGTAGAGTGCCTCAAAGCTCTGTCCTTGGACCTCTGTTGTTTATTATATATATAAAAAATTTAGATTCAGGTTTGAGTAGCAACATTTGCAAATTTGTCGATGATACAAAAATCGGTGGGAAAATTAATACGGAAGAAGACTCACTATCACTTCAAGTTGATCTAAATAGGGTTTTGAAATGACCAAAGGATTGGCAGATGCAGTTTAATGCTGATAAATATAGTGTTCTGAGGCTAGGTAATGATGACAAGATACAAGATACAAGAGTTACAAGATACGAGCTAGATGGTGTTTAGATTGCGAAAGAGATCTGGGAGTTATGATTAATAAGAATTTAAAACAAAAGGAACAATGCATGAATGTTCGTAATAAGGCAAATAGGACACTGGGATTTATTAATCGAAGCGTTAGTAACAAGACACCTGGTGTGGTTCTTTAGCTATATCTAGCTCTGGTTTGGTCCTATTTAGATTATGCAGTTCAGTTTTGGTCGACGTACTGTAGAATGGATATAAATTCACTTGAACCTGTCCAGCGTAGGATGACTAAGTTAATTCCCCAAATTAGAAATCTTTCATATGAAAAAATTAACAAAGCTTAACTTGCATTCACTGGAAAGGCGAAAGAGTTAGGGGTGACATGATAGAGGTTTACAAGTGGATGAATGGACATAACAAAGGAGATATTAATAGGGTATTAAAAGTATCAACACAAGACAGAACACGAAACGATGGGTTTAAATTGGATAAGTTTAGATTTAGGAAAGACTTGGTTAAATACTGGTTCAGTTACAGGGTTGTTGATTTGTCGAACCAATTGCCGTTTAACGTGGTGGTGGGGTCCCTCGATTGTTTCAAGCGTGGGTTGGACATGTATATGAGTGGGATTGGGTGGTTATAAATAGGAGTTGTTTCGTATGGGCCAATAGGCCTTCTGCAGTTGCCTTTGTTCTTATGTTCTTACAGGGGGAGTGGGGCATGGTGGGAAGGAAGAGGGGATTGTGGAGTGGGGAATGATCGAGGAGGACTTATGTCATGGGTGACTTTATTATGTCATGGGTGACTTTAATTTTAGCGGAATAAACTGGTTGAACAAAACAGGGAATAGTGAAGCAGAAGATTTTCTAGAATTAATTGACGATTGCTTTCTTACGCAACACATTAAGGAACCAACACGGGAAAATAATATTTTAGATTTAGTGTTAACTAACAGGGAAACGCAAATTAATGACATCGAAATAGGGAGTGAGCTAGGGAGCAGTGATCACAAAGAAATCAGTTTTAGCATAGAATGGAATAGACCAGTAGGAGAAAATTCTGTTAAAGTGCCAGATTTTCGAAAAGCTGATTTTAATAGCCTAAGAAATTTTTTGGGTCAAATTGATTGGAAAGGCTTGGGTATGGGGTGTGGGCCGGTCTTGGAGCGAGACATGAACCCAGCGATAGGTGACTTAAATGGGGATTTCGATGTGGATTCAATATATAACTTATTTAAGAATATTCTAAACAAAGCACAGGAACGTAGTATACCATACAAATTGAATAGATCGTATACTAATGACCCAAAGTGGATAACAAAGAATTTGAAGAACCTTATAGGTAAAAAGAGAGCTTGGTACAAAAGGATTAAAAATGGGGAGGTCACTTTAGAACAGGAATTCGTACAACTGGTTAGAAATGTTAAAAAAGAGATAAGGAAAGCAAAAAGAAACTATGAAGTTCGCATAGCAGGGCAAGCAAAGACAAATCCTAAAGGGTTTTTTCAGTTATATCGTACTAAGACTAGGGAAAGGATAGGTCCATTAAAAACTGAGACAGGTCAAATAACAGATAGTGATGAAGAGATGAGTAGTATTTTTAATAAATATTTTGTATCTGTATTTACTAAAGAGGAACTTAACAATATGCCTTCAGCCGAACAAGTCTATGTGGGTGGGGACGAGGACAGGTTGACGAGTTTAGCAGTTACCAGGGAGGATGTTCTTAAACAAATAGTAAAACTCAAACCAAACAAATCCCCAGGGCCAGATGAAGTGTTTGCTAGGGTGCTTAAAGAATGCAAAGAGGAGCTTTGTGACCCACTGTCAACCATATTTAATAAATCAATAGAGTCAGGCAGAGTGCCAGAGTTTTGGAAAGTTGCTAATGTGATACCAGTTTTTAAGAAAGGAGATAGATCACTTGCGTCTAACTATCGACCAATTAGCCTAACGTCTATTGTGGGAAAGTTACTCGAATCTATAATAGCAAATAAAATTCGTCTTCATCTTGAAAAACATAAATTAATAATTGAGTTGCAACATGGTTTTATAAATGGCCGTTCATGTTTAACAAATTTGTTATCTTTTTATTCTAGCATTGTTGAGGCAGTTGATAGTGGTAAGGATTGCGATGTTGTATAGCAAAGACTTTACTTTACCTTGACTTTAGCAAAGCTTTTGATACAGTGCCACATGAAAGACTGATTAAAAAAATAGAGTCTCATGGTATTGGGGGTGCTATATTAAGCTGGATTACGCATGGCTATACCAAAGGAAACAGAGAGTTAGTATAAATGGAATCAAGTCAGAGTGGGAAAATGTTGTAAGTGGAGTGCCTCAAGGCTCTGTCCTGGGACCTCTGTTGTTTATAATATATATAAATGATTTAGATTCAGGTTTGAGTAGCAACATTTGCAAATTTGCCGATGATACGAAAATCGGTAGGGAAATTAATTCGGAGGAGGACTCACTATCACTTCAAGTTGATCTAGATAGGGTTTTGAAATGGTCAAAGGATTGGCAGATGCAGTTTAATGCTGATAAATGTAAAGTTCTGAGGTTAGGTAATGATGATAGAGTTACAAGATACGAGCTAGATGGTGTTGTGATTGCGAAGTCGGATTGCGAAAGGGATCTGGGAGTTATGATTGGTGGGAATTTGGAGCAAGGGGATCAATGCATGAATGTTCGTAATGGGGCAAATCGGACACTTGGATTTGTTGATCGCAGCGTTAGTAACGAGACACCTGGTGTGGTTCTCAAGCTATATCTTGCTCTGGTTGGGCCCCATTTAGATTGTGCAGTTCAGTTTTGGTCGCCATATTATAGAATGGATATAAATTCACTTGAACGTGTCCAGCGTGGGATGACTGGGTTGGTTCCCCAAATTAGAAATCTTTCATATGAGGAAAGATTGGCAGAGCTTAAGTTGCATTCACTGGAAAGGCGAAGAGTTGGGGGTGACATGATAGAGGTTTGCAGGTGGATGAATGGACGTAACCGGGGGGATGTTGATAGGGTATTAAAAGTATCAACACAGGACAGAACACGAAACAATGGATATGGGTTGGATAAGTTTAGATTTGGGAGAGACTTGGGTGGGTACTGGTTCAGTAACAGGGTTGTTGATTTGTGGAACCAATTGCCGCGTAACATTGTGGAGGTGGGGTCCCTCGATTGTTTCAAGCACGGGTTGGACAAGTATATGAGTGGGATTGGGTGGTTATAGAATAGGAGCTGCCTCGTATGGGCCAATAGGCCTTCTGCAGTTACCTTTGTTCTTATGTTCTTATGTTCTTAGGACGGGGGACGGTGGAGTGGGGAAATGGTTGAGACGGCCCAGGAGATCGGTGAGGGGAGGGGGGGGAAGAATGCTGGGGAGGACTTGGGGACAGGGAAAGTTGCTGTCCCACAGCAACGCATTGCCGGGTACTGCTAGTATTTTTATAAATGTTCATAATAAAACAAATAGGACACTGGAATTTATTTATCGAAGAGTAAATATTAAGAGGCTATGTCTTGCTCTGGTTAGTCCCCATATAGCTTACACTGCTAAGTTTTGGTCGCGGTATTATAGAATGGATATAAATTTACTATAATGCGTCCAGATTAAGATGATAAAGTTAATCCCCTTAATTTGAAACCTGTCATATGAAGAAATATTGACAAACGTTAAATTACATTCTACAAAGAGGCGAAGAATTAGGGGTGTACAAGTGGATGAATGGAAATAACATAGGGGAGACCATCTGGTCACCACTTGGTCCTGGAGACATCTCCCGTCACGCAGGGTGCAGTCGCGCCTCCACAGATCTCCAGTATCAGCTCTTGATACTGGTAATGGCTCAAAAGGGCCACCACTTACGGGCTATTCATGCCCGTGCCACCTTTTGGGTTGCTTAATCTTCATCAATCAAATCAATCAAGAAGATACACCACACCATCTGGTCAGCACTTGGTCCGGGAGACATCTCCCGTCACGCAGGGTGCAGTCGCACCTCCACAGATCTCCAGTATCATCTATTGATACTGGTGATGGCTCAAAAGGGCCACCACTTACGAGCTATTCATGCCTGTGCCACCTTTTGGGTGGCTTCATCTTCATCTTAACACATTCACAAGGAAGACATCTCCCGTCATGCAGGGTGCATTCGCACCTCCACAGATCTCCAGTATCAGCTCCTGATACTGGTAATGGCTTAAAATGGCCACCACTTACGGGCTATTTATGCCCGTGCCACCTTTTGGGTGGCTTAATCTTCATCAATCAACATAGGGAATAATAATAGGAATTAAAAGTAACAACACAAGACAGAACACGAAACAAGGGTATAAATTGGATTAGTTCAGATTTTGGAAAGACATTGGTAAATACTGTTCGGTAACAGAGTTCCTGATTTGCAGAACCAATTACCGCATAACATATTAAAAATAGGATCCCTTGATTATTTCAATCGTAAATTAGAAATATATATGGATGGAATTGGGTGGATATAAATATGAGCTGCCTCGTATGGGCCAATAGGCCTTCTGCAGTTACCTTCATTCCTATGTTCTTATATATGGCTGCTCCCTCTCCTCGTCTAATATATCAACGTTGTGTCAAACAGTTTAAATTTGTTTATTTGACATTCAGCTAACAGTTCTCTGTTTTCTACATTCATCCGTGTTTCGATAAGTGCAATAACATATATTGTTTCTGTGAAAACAGAAGCATTTAAATCATTTAATTTGTTTCTTAGACTCCTACTGTTCGTGTAAATTACCTTGGTGTATTGTTATTTTGAGGCATTCTTCTTCCATGTTCATTTTGCCCTCCCCCTCCCAGTTCATACTTTATTGCCCTTATGTCCATATAAATTTCTATATCACTATCTACTTAAAGTTTAACCCAAAGAAACCTCTCAAATATCAGATTCCAACTAGTTGGCAACAGCAACAACCCCAGCCCTAGATAAATGTAAGGAGTAATTTCATTAATGTGGGGAGAGTGTGAGGAGAAGCTCATGGAGTGGCCTATATTAGTCCTGGAGAACAGATTCTTCAGTCATCGTCCATAGTACACATCAGAGAATTGAATTCTTATATAGAGATTACGGGCAATTATTTGACAAGATGCACATATTGTCGTTTGTCGGAATGGCGGTGATGGTGGTGGCGGTACAAAGGCGATCCCTGTTGCCGTCGACACCAACATCTCGCCGGAAACACTTGCTAAATTTATTACACTTGATGAAATGAAACAATTCTTCAACGAAACTAATGACTACTTGTTCAATAAGCTGCCAGGTAAGACACTGTCAGAAGTTGCCGAAAATATTAAGGAAAAGATGACAACCGTAAAGCAGACGATTGAGGAAACCGAGGCAGTTAAGCAGCTTACCAGCTCTCTCGCACCAGTCAAAACTTGGTTCAAGGAAAAGGCGACTACAATTCACGAGAAGTTCAGCGCCATGAAGAATACTACCTTCCAGCAGATGCTCAGCCACGTTATAGAGCAAGTAACCAGCTTGGACCATAAGATTATAAACTGGTTCGAAGAACATATTCCCAAACAATAAAACACCACATGCCACTTGTCTAATCAAACTTACCTTTATATTCCATCCGAATTATATAATCCTTATTATAACCTCTTGTTTCTCAATAATGTATTGGAAGATAAAATATGTTATTAATGTATATAAAATTGCATATCGAATAAAATATTGTTGATAGAATTGAAATAAATTGTTGATTCATAATTTGTAATTTTATTACCATTACACTTATACTATGACTGTACATTAATCTCTGTAATCTGAGAGATTTATATTCAATCATGGCGTGGAGGTAACATCCTTAGTACATTGTCCCTTCTTAAATAAGATAAAAGATTGTCAGCTGCAGTTTCATTATATTCATATTGACTTTCAAGTTGCACATAAAAATCATTTATCAACTGCGGTTTGTAGTTTAACAGTGGTGGAAACTTCAGTATTCTATACTAAAACTCATAAGGTAATGCTGTCGAAAAGTATGTTGTCATCGCAAGATATCTCTACGTTTCCTATCATGTATGCAAATTTGCTGTAGCCAAATTAGGTAGTAGGAAATAAAATTTTGTTTGTTGGCTTTTAAAAATTGAGGTTTTTGGATAGAGCTTTTTGTGCTAAAGACGGGTAACAGGCTAGGGGTTTGCTATCCAGGAGCAGGAGTTAAGGATATTGTAGACAACACTATTATAAATTGAGGTATGGGGAAAGGATGCAATAAAAGTATGTGATGGTGGGGGAAATAGTTGGCAAAAATAATAGGGAAGGAGAGGGGTCTCAAAATAGCAATACACATAAAATATATTACATAAACAGTAGAAGCCTGAGAAACCAAATAAACGATTCAAATGCTCTTGTCTGCACAGAAGTCAAATCAAATATTAATTCAGGTAAAGTACATACATACAAGGTGAGATACAAAACATTGATGGATTTATAGATAGAGCTAGTACATACAATGCCTACAGCCACTAATACGCAAAGCGTTTCGGGCAGAACTATTTATAGTTATTAATCATTAGCTTAAATTTGCCTATGTTTATTATTCAACTTTTTTTCTTTGATTTCATTTATTACCTAGTTTGCCTAGCCTCGCCATACTCCCTTGCTCCATTGTACCCCTGGCTTTGCCTGTATCTCAAATTGCTACTTACAGTGTACCTGAGAGTACTTGCAAGCAATCTACCTCATTTCTTTTTTTGTTCAATTTGTTTTTTGTATTGTATAGTCTTGTTTATATCTTTGTTTTGTATATCTATATCTTTTGTATTGTCTAGTCCTTGTTTATATGTTTTTTCTTTGATTTCATTTATTACCCAGGTTGCCTAGCCTCGAAATACTCCCTTACTCCATTGTACCCCTGTAAGCCGCTTGCAAGCTGCCTCATTTTTTTCTATTGTTGTTCATTTTGTGTTTGTTTTGTACAGTATTGTTTATATATTTTTCCCCCTTTTATAGCTCAATTCTACTTTGTAATTTGCCATTCTTGCCTTGTCTTCCTGCAACCAGCTTTTTTATGCAGACAAGTATAGACCCAGAACTAAACCTCTTATCCACTATCTATGACAATCATCACTATAATGATCTAGATTGCAGATATTTTGCAGCACATGATGTAAACAATGTATTAACACATAATCACAATATCTCTGTAATCAACTTGAACGTTAGATCCCTAGGTAAACACTTCGATGATGTTAGTGCCTTAATTGAAACTATTGACAACAAATTCTCTTTTATTATACATACTGAAACGTGGTTGAAAGAGGATACTAGTCAACTCTTTAACATGCTTAACTACTCGGCAATTCACAACTGTCGTCAAATTCAGAGAGGTGGTGGTACTGCTCTTTACTACCACCAAGAACTAACATTCTTAAAAGTAATTAGAACTAGAGACTGCTTTGGGGAGTATATCTTCGCCAGCTTCAGAGTCAAGGGTGTCGAGTCTGTCCTGTCTGTGGGTGCAGTCTATAGAACTCCTAACACTGATGAGTCAGAATTCAACTCAAACCTTAGAAATCTAATACTCGATAATAGACTGAAAAAAAAAACCATCTAATTATCGCAGGGGACTTTAATATTGACCTCTGCGAGCCTGAACACCCTACTGCTGTTAGCTTCCTCAACTGTATGAATTCCTGCTTCCTCATACCCTTAATCACTAGACCTACTAGAATCACTGATAGTACTGCTACGACTCTAGATCACATCTGGACAAACATAACCTCTCCGCTTACTTCAGGTATAATCACCGATAGCACTACAGACCATTACCCCACATTTCTCTTAACAAACCACCTCTAGAGACAAGGGAGTTAAGCTTTAGGCTGCACAATGAAACTGCTATAGACAATTTTATAACAGCTGCTGATAATGTCAACTGGGAGTCCGAGTTAGGTAACATAGGGGACATCAACCTAGCAGTGCAATCTTTTCTTCAAAAAACTCTCAGCCTTTATAACACCCACTGTCCTATACTAACGAAACAAGTCACAACCAAAAGGCTTAACAATCCTTGGCTTACAAAGGGAATACTTAAATCCATTAATAAAAAACATGACCTTGAAAAGAAGTATCGGTTAGGAACCTTCTCCAAAGAATTCTCAAAGAATTACTCGTTATTGCTATCTAAAATAATTAGACGAGCCAAAACTAAATACTACGAGGATTAATTTACCCAAATAAAGAGCAACATTAAAAAACTTGGAGCACAATTTCGCAAATATTGGGATCTAAGATTTTAAATAACAAACCAACACTCCTGTCCAATAACGATAGTCAGCTTTCAGCCTCTGATTCTGCTATTGAGTTCAATAGGTTCTTCTCTTCCATTGGGTCATCCCTTGCAGATGATATTCCATCTTCCAGTACTGATGTTAAGGACTATTTTACAGGTAACTATCCACAGTCTCTGTACCTAAAGCCTATTAATTCCACTGACGTCAATGAGATAATCCTATCCCTTAAACCAAGTCTGGTGCCCTTGAGGAGATACCAACTTTAATTTACAAAAAAGCCTCCAGAACTTTAGCCCCTGCTATTGCATTGCTCTTTAACAAGTCACTTGAACTCCAAACCTTTCCAGATACCCTAAAAAAAGCGAGAGTTACCCCAGTACACAAATCTGGTGATCTCACAGATGTTAACAACTACAGACCTATATAAGTCCTGCCTAACTTGTCAAAAATTTTTGAAAAACTAATCTACAAGCAGCTTTACTCTTATCTAGCCAAACACAATATACTTAGCTCTTGCCAATATGGCTTCAGACCCCAAAAAAGCACTAACGATGCACTTATTAGTATGATTAACTTGATTCATACAGCTCTTGATAAAAATGAGTTCCCCTGTTGGGTTATTTGTGGACCTGCGTAAGGCTTTTGACACTGTCAACCACCAAAACCTTCTTATATTACATCATTATGGAGTCAGAGGTCAATCCCTGCAATACCTCAAATCCTACCTTACTGACAGGCTCCAGTATGTTTCTGTGAATAATTCAATTTCTCCCACCCTACCCATCAACATTGGTGTTCCTCAGGCCAGCATACTTGGCCCTCTCCTCTTTCTCATCTACATTAATGACCTTCCAAATATGCCTCCCAACACCTCAAACCAATTCTATTTGCTGATGACACAACCTTCATTTACTCCTGTCCTGGCCCCCTTGCTCTAAATGCCACAGTAAATACTGAGCTAAATAAAGTCCATCTTTGGCTAACTGCCAACAAACTCACCCTTAACATTGACAAAACTTTCTATATTCTGTTTGGCAACAAATCCTCTAATCAAATAAATCTCAAAATAAACAATACCCAAGTTTGTAACAAATTAGATGGCAAATTCCTTGGCATTCTCATTGACCACAAGCTGAATTTCCAGGGACACATTCTAAATATCAAAAAAAGTTTCAAAAACTGTTGGCATTCTTTCGAGGATCAGATTTTATGTGCCCTGCCCTGGTGACTCTCTATTACTCCCTCATCTATCCATATCTCAACTATGGTATTTGTGCTTGGGGTTCTACTACCCAAAATCATTTACGTCCTCTAATTACTCAACACAAAGCTGCTATTAGGACAATATCCAACTCTGGCCCCAGACATCACTCGGTACCCCTACTCAAATCTCTGAATATGTTAGATATTAAGTCACTGCACATTCTTTCATGTGTATTATACATATATAAAACGCTGAACTGTAATGCCAATCCTGACTTCAAAAGCTTCATAGAAGGTCGTAACAGAACCCATGAGCACCACACCAGAAATAAATAGTTTTGATATTCCTAGAGTACGACTTAATCAAACTAGAAATGCTCTACAAATCAAGGGACCCAGAATGTGGAATGACCTTCCCAACCATGTTAAAGACTGTACCTCTCTCATACAGTTTAAGATAAAAATGAAGCTATACCTAATAAATTCCCTATAACCTACCTTACCCCTCTATTGTCAACCAATGTCTGTTTTTTTTTTAAATGACGCTGTTTGTCGGCAGAATTGTATTTGTGCTGCTTTTTCAGCCATGTTTCCCCCCCCCCCTCCTTTTTATCTCTTTTTATTTTGTTCTCAACTCATTTTATTCTTTATGCTCAATTAGTATTAAGCTTTAGTCATTTAAGTTTTTCATGCCCGAAACACTTTGCGTAATAGTGGCTTTAGGCATTGTATGTACTAGCCCTATCTATATCACTCTTTGTAAAATCTCTTGTATGTATCTACCTTACCTAAATAAACATTTGATTTGCTTTGATTTTGATTTAGAAACCCTAGTATAACCCAAGTATAAAGGGAAAGGAACCACCAAGGCAGATCCCACCCCTTACCAGGCAAAAACAAAAAGAAAAGAAAAACCTAGCAAGAGGACAGCGTTCCCAGAGGGAACAGAGCCGGCCGCTGTTATAGTCTCTTAGGCCGCTTAGTCTCTGTGGTGTAGTGATAAGACACTCGCCTGGTGTTAGTGCGAGCGCTCTGTCATGGGTTCGTATCCTGGCCGGGGGAGTATTTACTGGGCGCAAATCCTTGACTGTAGCCTCTATTTAACTCAACAGTAAAATGGGTACTTGGTTGTAAAAACAATTCTTCATGGGGGTTGTATTCCAGGAACTTGCCCGAAACGCTATGCATACTAATGGCTGTACAAGAATGTAACAACTCTTGTATATATTTAAAAAAAAAAATAGGTGAAAACTAGCTATGCAGTATTCCGTGCCCTTACCAGTGGAAAAACTACCACTTACTGCAAGGTGGAGTGGTGCTCTAGATGGCGTGAGGTGAGGACGTGTCGCCTGGCCTCTACGGTAGTTTGGGGTGTTTGCCGTTTTCGTCGGCAGTGGGTGTGTGTCTCTACCCTCCCTGCTGTTCCTGGTGGTGCGGACGTGGCGCTTTTGCGATGGGCGGCCATCTTCCCCTTGTTGTGAGGGTAAACTCCGTGGGTTTGGAGTTTACCAGCCGTGCAGGATACCCTCTAGTGGAGTTGGTCATGTGTGACATTTATTTATTTATTTATTTATTTTATTTATTTATTTATGCATATACAAGAATGTACATAAGGAATGTGAGGATACAAATATGGTAATTACAGTCTTGTAAAGCCACTAGCACGCGCAGCGTTTCGGGCAGGTCCTTAATCTAAGAACATTTTAAGGAGGTAAATACTTGCAAAATTTATAGACAAAAAAATGATAACATTACATGAAATGAAAAAAAAAACGAAGATGAGAGAAAATTGTAGGTACAGTATATTAAAGCACATAGGTAGCTAAGATTGATTGCAATGACAGCTTAAAATGGTAGTTGACAACAAATTGGTAGGCACAATACAGCAGAAACAATATAAGATTGATTTCAATGACAGCTTGAATGGTAGTTGACAAAAATTGGTAGTCACAATACAGCATATGGCTAGCACATAAAAGAAGACAGCAATGAACACAATGTTAAAGTTGTTTGATATTACATAAAAATTAGGAGATTGGGTAACACTAGGTACAGAGCAAATTTAAAGCTCAGTGTAGGAAACTAAGAAGATGAACTTAGGTACTTTTTGGTTTTGCTTTTAAATAAGGCAAAAGTTTTACAGTTCTTCAATTCACTAGGGAGTGAGTTCCATAGACTAGGTCCCTTAATTTGCATAGAGTGTTTACACAGATTAAGTTTGACCCTGGGGATATCAAAGAGATATTTATTTCTGGTGTGGTGATAATGGGTCCTATTACATCTGTCCAGGGAGAGTTTCAGAGCATGGTTTGCATTTAAGAACAGGGTTTTGTAAATGTAGTTGACACAAGAGAATGTGTGGAGGGAGTTAATATTTAGCAAGTTTAGGGATTTAAACAAGGGAGCTGAGTGTTGTCTGAAAGCAGAGTTAGTTATAATTCTGATAGCAGATTTTTGCTGTGTGATGATGGGCTTAAGGTGGTTTGCAGTGGTAGACCCCCATGCACAGATACCATAATTAAGATAGGGGTAGATTAGTGCATAATATAGTGAGAGGAGAGCAGAGTTAGGAACATAATATCTGATTTTGGAGAGTATACCAACTGTCTTAGAGACTTTCTTAGTTATGTGTTGAATGTGGGTGCTGAAGTTGAGTCTCTTTTCTAGGAATAGGCCAAGAAACTTGCCATCATTTTTATTACTGATGTTAATGTTGTCTATCTGTAGCTGAATTGCATTTGATGATTTGCTTCCAAATAAGATGTAGTAAGTCTTTTCGATGTTTAATGTTAGTTTGTTCGTTGACATCCATAAGTGGACTTTTTTTAATTCATTATTCACAACATTATTTAGTGTATGTGGGTTGAGGTTTGAGTAGATAAGGGTAGTATCGTCAGCAAACAATATAGGTTTGAGAATATTAGAGACATTAGGCAGATCGTTAATATATATAAGAAATAGAAGAGGTCCTAAGATGCTGCCCTGTGGCACTCCAACGGTAATTGGTAGAGTGGAAGAAGTTGTATCATTGATGGTTACATATTGGTGTCTGTCACTAAGATAGGATCGGATGTAGTCAAGGGCAAGGCCTCGGATTCCATAATGCTGGAGTTTAAGTAAGAGGTAGTTGTGATTAACAGTATCAAAGGCTTTTCTTAGGTCAATGAAGAGTCCAATCGGAAACTCATTTTTGTCAAGGGCTGAGTAGATAATGTCAAGGAGACTAATGATTGCATCATTGGTGCTCTTTTGGGACCGGAAGCCAAACTGGCAGGGGCTGAGTATGTCGAATTTTACGAGGTAGGAATAGAGCTGTTTGTAAATAATTTTTTTCAAATATTTTTGATAGAGTGGGTAGATTTGATATTGGTCTATAATTGTTTATGTCCGCCGGATTGCCTCCTTTATGGACTGGCGTTACTCTTGCTTTTTTGAGGATATCAGGGAAGGTGTGATACTCTATAGATTTGTTGAACAGTAGTGCTATGGGTGGGGCAAGGGCATGGGAGGCTCTCTTGTACACAATGGACGGAATTTCACTGGTGTTCCCTGCCTTGGTTTTTAGAGAATGTATGATGGACACAACATCTGCTGGGCTGATTGGTGAAAGGAGAAGAGAGTTTGGATAGCTGCCTGAGAGATATGTGTTAATATGTGTCTGAGTCTGTGGGATTTTACTGGCAAGATTAGCACCAACCGATGAAAAGAAACTATTAAATTCATTTGCCATTTCTAAATCAGTTGACGGTATATCCCTATCCTTGTAGAGTTTTATTTGGTTATGTGAGTGTTGTTTAGTTCCTAGGATACTAGAGATAGTTTTCCAAGTGCTTTTCATGTTGCCTTTTGCTTCATTGAATCTATTCACATAATATGCAAGTTTTGCCTTTCTTATGATACTGGTAAGCATTGATGAGTACCTTTTAGCTACTTCCTTTGAAACTAGGCCAATCCTAACTTTCTTTTCATATTCATGTTTCTTGTTGATTGAGTTGAGAATGCCACTTGTGAGCCATGGATTGTTTAATCTTTTGTCAGTTACTTGCTTGGTAAGAAGGGGACAATGAAGGTTGTAGAGGCTTAGAGTTTTGGAGATGAAGAGGTTAGCTAATGAATTTATATCATGGGTATTATTGAATTCAGAATCCCAGTTAATATTGTAAAGTGCCTCTGTAAGATTGTCTAAAGCTGATTCACTGTGTAGCCTAAATGAAAGTTTCTTGCTTTTTGGTGGTGTTATGTCCATGTTCGCTATGAGAAAGGTAGGATAGTGGTCAGTTGTTCTGTCGTAGATTATACCAGATACAAGGGGAGCTGTTATGTTTGTCCATATGTGGTCCAAGGTAGTGGCTGATGTTTGAGTGACTCGGGTAGGTTTGGTGATTGTGGGGATTAGCATACAGGAGTTCATGCTGTTAAGGAAATAGTCAACTTGAGAGCAATTTTGTTGACCCAGGTCAATATTAAAATCTCCTCCCAGAATGATGTGGTTTTTGTTGAGATTGTTGTTTATAATAAGATTCCTTAGGTTGTCTGAGAAAGAAGCTATGTTAGTATTGGGAAATCTATAGATGGCTCCAATAGTCAAAGAGGATTTAAGGGATTTAATTGTAAACTGAGCAAAAGTATATTCACAGTAGTCATCTCTGTCACTAATAACACTGTTGCAGATAAATGTATCTCGGTAATATATAGCTGTGCCACCACCTTTTTTATTAGGCCTACAGTTATGAATGGCTTTATAACCAGCTAAGTTGTAGAGTTGGGTATAGTCTTTATTTAGCCAAGTTTCTGTTAAAATAATGAACGATAGGTTAGTACCTATTTCTGTGAGTAATGCATTTAAATCGTCAAAATGTTTACCAAGTGATCTAACATTTTGGTTATAAACTGATAGACAGGTGCTATTTTGAAGTTTGTTTTTAGCCTGGTGTGCTGTGAAATACTTGCAATAATGATGATCAATGTGCTGGTTGGTGTAGATATGAGACAGAAGATTTTGATCAGGATCAATATCAGTGTGCATAGGGATGCAGAGGGATCACGATACAAGATACACGATAAAGCAAAACACAAGAATAAAAGCAAATACAACAAAATAGTAACAATTTAGAAGTAAAATAAAGATCCAATAGATAGCCAGGGAGGACACAGAAGTTACATAAAATAAAAAACAAAAAATCAGTAGAGACTGACAATATAAATGTAAAATAAAAAATAATAAGAAAAATAATAATCATAAAAAAAAAAAATGATCTTGAAGATAATTAGCTTAGTAATGGTTAATTAACAGGGTAATAAAAAGCCCTAGGTTTAGTGACAAGGGGATTAACTAAGAACAAATAATTAAGAGTATAAAACAGGCAAAGATGACAAACAAAAAAAAATAAAAAAAAATAAAAATAAAAATAAACACCTTTGGAAAGGAAAGGCAGAGCTTAAGTACACTTTGGTTGTATGTGAGACTACAAATTATGTTCTGGTTATTCAGCTGATATCCCACAGTCATCCCACAGCTGATATCCCACAGTCATCCCACAGCTGATATCCCACAGACATGCTCCATGTACCAGTCTTGGACGTCTACGGTGTTGAGCTGGTGACTGCTCACTGTGTGGTCGTCAAGTTTGTGGGAGAGGCGGTGTATCGTGACTTTCTCCGACGGTACGAGGGTCGTACCTTGCAGCTATAGGATGGTGACGAGTCTGTGGCCATTTCGGATCGAAGCGGTGCTGTGATGTATGTGAGTGTCCATGGGGCCCCCATGGAGTTTCCTGAGACCCTCCTCCGGTGTTTTTTCCAGAGGTTTGGCACTGTCGTCAGTGTGCGGATGCACACGCTGTCTTCTGGGAAGTATGCGGGTGTGAAGACCAACATTCGTACCCTCGGGATGTGCCCGAGGTCGGACATTCCATCCTCTGTCCGACTTTTAAGGAACTACGTGCGGGTGTATTATGCCCGGCAACCCCGTACTTGTTTCCGGTGTGGCATGTTGGGACATCAGGCTGCCGGGTGCACTGCGGATCTGGTTGCTATCGTCAATTTATTCCGTGAAGAGGATTTCCCGCCGCTTCCTCTGGAGGAGGACTCCGGGGATGAGGGGGTGAGCGTCTGGTTAGCTGATGCGGCTCCCCCTGCGTCGCCTGACGCCCCTCCGGTTGTTACAGACCCTCCTCCGGGCTCACTGTAAGGCGTCGCCGTCTTCTTCCTCGTCTTCGGCTGCTGCGCCTGGCCCTGTGTTCTCGACTCGGGTCCCAGATGTGCTGGGTGCTGGGGTGGCTGTGGAGACTCCTGCTGTGTATGGCCCAGTTCCCCGTGTGGTAGAGGCTGCTGCCGTTCTGCGTCGTACGTCAGTTTGTCCGGCTGGTGGTACCTGTGTTTCTGGGTCCGCTTCCGGCTCTGACGATATCCGGCCGGAGCCCAAATGTTCCCGGCGTTTGTCTTCTGTCTGAGCCGATGTTGGGGACTTCAGTGACTGTGGGTCTTCGGGTGTTGACGGTGTGGATCCAGATGCGTCGATGTCTCCACGGTTGGTGGTGGCAGAGGTCCATGTGCCTGCTGGTGCTGGTGCCCGTGTCTCGGGAGTGCCTTCTGTTCCTTCTCCACCAGGGGACTCTCCGCAGTGGGGTGTGGTGGCTTCCGCTGCCAGGGATGGTGTGGGTGCTGGTGATGGGCGTGGCCTGGTAGTGACCATACGGAAGGATGTGTGCCGCCCAGGTTCTCTGCAGTCATCTGGTGGTGTGCCTGTGGCCGCTGGTGCCCCTATGGTGGTGCCCTATGTTCGGCTCCCTCCTGTGAGGGTGTGCATTGGGGACCTGGAGGACGTGTTGCCGGCGTCTGTGATGCCGCCAGGGCACTGGACAGAGATTGCCAAGTTATTTCTGTCTGACGAGCCGGAGAACTTTCATGATGGGAGGGGGTTCCCATGATGTGGGTGAGAGTGCATGGCGATTACTCGCCTCAGAAGTGATACCATCTGGGTCCCCTGTTTGCGGGTGTTTGTTGCCAGGGTTCTGGTTGAAATGGCGTCCCCGGTGGATGAACATGACCCTTGGGGTGGTTGCGATGGGAGGCGTTCAATGTGCGGTTCCCACAGGTCATGTTCCCGAGCAAGTATGCCCTTTGAACTTCCTATTTCTTTGCTAAATGTAGTGTTGTGTGCCCCTCTGGCATTTTGTTTGCCCTAATGTATTATGTGCCTGTGCCTCTCCTTTTGTTTGTTGGGAGGCCGGTGTTTTGGGGTGAGTGTTCTTATTCTGTCTTTGCTTTTGTGTTGTTTACTTTGCCCTGTGTCTTCTATTAATGTATTACAATGTTGTGTTGTTTATTTTTTATTTTTATTTATTTCTATTTTTTATTTTTTTGTTTTTATTTTGTTTTTGTTTTCTTTTGTTTTTATTCAGGGTTTGGTGTGTGTTGTGTATTTTCTTGTGTTATATTTGTGATTATATATCTTGTGATCTTGTGTTATATTTGGCATTTGCCTGCAGCAAATCCGTCATCAAAACCCAGATGCAATTCATCAGTGCTTCGTTAGAGATGGCTTGATTGGTCGGAGACACCAGTCTCCGTGGTGTAGTGGTAAGACACTCGCCTGGCGTTCCACGAGCGCTTTGTCATGGGTTCGTATCCTGGCTGGGGAGGATTTACTGGGCGTAAATCCTTAACTGTAGCCTCTGTTTAACTCAACAGTAAAATGGGTACTTGGTTGTAACAACGATTCTTCGCGGTGGGGATCGTATTCCAGGGACCTGCCCGAAACGCTACACATACTAGTGGCTGTACAAGAATGTAACAACTCTTGTATATATCTTTCAAAAAAAAAAATTAAAGTGAGAAAGACTTCAGGAGGTAAAATGTTTACAATTGCTAATGAGGAGAACCTCAACACTTTCCTCTCCCAATGTGGTTTGTCTCACCTTATTATTGTTACGACCCTGGGTTCCTCATTTGGAAACCAGAGGTCAAATTGAGCTAAATAAACTACCTTATATTTGACACGCTTGCTGACGTGTCTTTGTTCATATCTTCCTTGCCAAACGTAGGACGAATCTTGTTGCTCACAAAGCATTAAGACTCTTGAGCTTGTTGTGGATTAAGTATAACATTGTAATAATTATTAACTATCCTTAGAACGAGTAAACAATATTGTAATAATAATAATAATAATAATTTTTATTTAGGCAAAGGTACATACATAAAGAGATTTTACAAAGTTTGTTGGCTTTATATATAAGAGCTAGTACATACAATGCCTAAAGCCACTATTATGCAAAGCGTTTCGGGCAGGAAAAAACACTACTGACTAAAGCTTAAAACTAATGGGTAAAAAGAAAAAAATGCGTTGAGTACAAATAAAAATAGAGGTAAAAGAGGGGGGAACATTGTTGAAAAAACAGCACAAATACAATTACAAATTATTACAGAAAATTACATTAAAACAGCGTTGATTTGTAAAACAAAAAAAACAAAAAACATACATGGGTTGACAATAGAGAGGTAAGGTAGGTTACAGGGAATTTATTAGGTATAGCTTCGTTTTTAACTTAAACTGGTTGAGAGAGGTACTGTCTTTAACATGGTTGGGAAGGTCATTCCACATCCTGGGCCCCTTGATTTGTAGAGCATTTCTGGTTTGATTAAGTCGTACTCTCGGAATATCAAAACTGTATTTATTTCTGGTGTGGTGCTCATGGGTTCTGTTACAACCTTCTATGAAGCTTTTGAGATCAGGATTGGCATTACAATTTAGCGTTTTGTATATGTATAGTACACATGAGAGAATGTGCAGTGACTTAATGTCTAACATATTCAGGGATTTGAATAGGGGTACCGAGTGATGTGAAAACCTTGGTCTTATCAAGCAGTGCTACACAAGGAATGGTACGATTATTGCGAAGAAAGAAGCTACAGGAAAAAGATATGAAATAAAATGTGACCAACAACTCCTGGCCTTCTTAAGTGATTGTGGTATATCTGAAAACCTGAACCCGACCAATGCCAGTACTTAAAATAACTCTTTCAGTGCCTGAGCCTAACCTAACTTAATCTAACTTTGTCTAAGGTGCTGTCTCTGCCTTACCATTTACCTGATGTTCTCCTATTCATATAATTTCCTAAATAATCCATCAAGTCTCCATGCACTTATGCAAGCATCTACCTCAGTTTCATTGTAAAATTTTACTCTTAAATCTAATCTTACCCTATTCCATTTATATTTTAAATTTATTTGTATTGATCTATGTCATTTATTGAAATCAATTATTAATCTCATTTTTGTTCTTTTAATTAAGTTCATACTAATTATAAGTTAAAACTAAGCTTAATAAAATTTATTATCTTTAAGATTATTTTACTTTACAATTATCATTTGTCAAATTTTTTATATATTCATCTTGACAGTCTCTACTGATTTTTTGTTCTCTCCGCCAAACTTGTGTATCCTCCATGGCTATCTAGTGACCTTAATTCTACCTCTAATTGTTTCAATTCCTTGTTTGCTTGCATTTATTGTTGTGTCTTGCCATAATTATTCTCTAATTTAGCAGACTCAATACTTTGTAAGCTCTTATTGTATTGTTATATTATTATATTGTGTTTTGCTATAATTACTTCCTATTTTACAGCAGATTTGTTTTTCATCTGTTCATGTAATTGCTTATCTTATTGTATTGTGACATTCTTTTCTATATTGATATATATTTTCTGTCTATTGTTACTTACAGTGTACCTGAGAGTACCTGTAAGCAATCTACCTCATTTTTCATTTTTGCTCAATTTTTTTGTATTGCTTAGTCTTGTTTATATTTTTGTTTTGTATATCTATATCTTGTGTTTTGTATAGTCCATGTTTATATGTTTTTTTCTTTAATCTCATTCATTACCTAGGTTTCCTAGCCTAGCCATACTCCCTTACTCCATTGTACCCCTGTAAGCCCCTTTTGTGTTTGTTTGGTACAGTATTGTGTACATTTATTTCTTTTTGTTTTTCTTGTTTTTCCGGCAATCAGCTTTTTTTATGCAGTCAAGTATAGACCCAGAACTTAACCTCTTATCCACTATCTATGACAATAATCACTTTAATGATCTAAATTGCAGATATTTTGCAGCACATGATGTAAACAATGTATTAACTCATAGTCACAATATCTCTGTAATCAATTTGAACGTTAGATCCCTAGGCAAACACTTCGATGATGTTAGTGCCTTGATTGAAGCTATTGACAACAATTTCTCTTTTATTATACTTACTGAAACATGGTTGAAAGATGATACTACTCAACTCTTTAACATGCCTAACTACTCAGCAATCCACAACTGTCGTCAACTTCAGAGAGGTGGTGGCACTGCTCTTTACTACCACCAAGAACTAACATGCTTAAAAGAAATTAGAACTAGAGACTGCTTTGGGGAGTATATCTTCGCCAGCTTCAGAGTCAAGGGTGCCGAGTCTATCCTGTCTGTGGGTGCAGTTTATAGAATTCCTAACACTGATGTGTCCGAATTCAACTCAAACCTTAGAAATCTAATACTTGATAACAGACTGAACAAAAACCACCTAATTATCGCAGGGGACTTTAATATTGACCTCTGCGAGCCAGAACACCCTACTGCTGTTAGCTTCCTCCCCTGTATGAATTCCTGCTTCCTCATACCCTTAATCACTAGACCTACTAGAATCACTGATAGCACTGCCACGACTCTTGATCACATCTGGACAAATATAACCTCTCCGCTTACTTCAGGTATTATCACCGATAGCACTACAGACCATTACCCCACATTTCTCTTAACTAACATTAGCAAACCACCTCTTGAGTCAAGAGAGATACGTTTTAGGCTACACAATGAAACTGCTATAGACAATTTTATAACTGCTACTGATAATGTCAACTGGGAGTCCGAGTTAGGTAACATAGAGGACATCAACCTAGCAGTTCAATCTTTTCTTCAAATAACTCTTAGCCTTTATAATACCCACTGTCCTATGCTTACAAAACAAGTCACAACCAAAAGGCTTAACAATCCCTGGCTTACAAAGGGAATACTTAAATCTATTAATAAAAAACATGACCTTGAGAAAAAGTATAGGTTAGGGATTGTCTCCAAAGAATTCTCAAAGAATTACTCATTATTGCTATCTAAGATAATTAGACGAGCCAAAACTAAATACTACGAAGATAAATTTACCCAAATAAAGAGCAACATTAAACAAACATGGAGAACAATTTCACAAATATTGGGATCAAAAAAGTCTTTAAATAACAAACCGACTCTCCTGTCTAATAACGATGGTCAGCTTTCAGCCTCTGATTCTGCTATTGAGTTCAATAGGTTCTTCTCTTCCATTGGTTCATCCCTTGCTAATGATATTCCATCTTCCAGTACTGACATTAAGGACTATCTTACAGGGAACTATCCCCAGTCTCTGTACCTAAAGCCTATTATTTCCATTGACGTCAACGAGATAATCCTTTCCCTTAAAACCAAGTCTGGTGCCCTTGAGGAGATACCAACTTTAATCTACAAAAAAGCCTCCAGATCTTTAGCCCCTGCTATTGCTTTGCTCTTCAACAAGTCACTTGAACTCCAAACCTTTCCAGATATTCTAAAAAAAGCGAGAGTAACGCCTGTCCACAAATGTGGTGATCTCACAGATGTTAACAACTACAGACCTATATCAATCCTGCCAAACTTGTCAAAAATTTTTGAAAAACTAATCTATAAGCAGCTTTACTCATATCTAGCCAAACTCAATATACTTAGCCCTTGCCAATATGGCTTCAGGCCCAAAAAAAGCACTAACGATGCACTTATTAGTATGCTTAACTCGATTCATACAGCTCTTGATAAAAATGAGTTCCCTGTTGGGTTATTTGTGGACCTGCGTAAAGCTTTCGATACTGTCAACCACCAAAACCTTCTTCTTAAATTATATCATTATGGTGTCAGAGGACACTCCCTACAATACCTCAAATCCTACCTTACTGACAGGCTCCAATGTGTTTCTGTGAATAATACAATTTCGCCCACCCTACCCATCAACATTGGTGTTCCCCAGGGCAGCATACTTGGCCCTCTCCTCTTTCTCATCTACATTAATGACCTTCCAAATGCCTCCCAACACCTCAAACCAATCCTATTTGCTGACGACACAACCTTCATTTACTCCAGTCCTGATCCCCTTGCTCTAAATGCCACAGTAAATACTGAGCTAAATAAAGTCCATCTGTGGCTAACTGCCAACAAACTCACCCTTAACACTGACAAAACTTTCTATATTCTGTTTGGCAATAAATCCTCTAATCAAATAAATCTCAAAATAAACAATACCCAAATTTGTAACAAATTAGATGGCAAATTCCTTGGCATTCTCATTGACCACAAGCTGAATTTCCAGGGACACATTCTAAACATATCAAAAAAAGTTTCAAAAACTGTGGGCATTCTTTCTAAGATCAGATATTATGTACCACGCCCTGCCCTGGTGACTCTCTATTACTCCCTTATCTATCCATATCTCAACTATGGTATTTGTGCTTGGGGCTCTACTACCCAAAATCACTTACGTCCTCTAATTACTCAACACAAAGCTGCTATTAGGACAATATCCAATTCTGGCCCCAGACATCACTCGGTACCCCTATTCAAATCCCTGAATATGTTAGACATTAAGTCACTGCACATTCTCTCATGTGTACTATACATATACAAAACGCTAAATTGTAATGCCAATCCTGATCTCAAAAGCTTCATAGAAGGTTGTAACAGAACCCATGAGCACCACACCAGAAATAAATACAGTTTTGATATTCCTAGAGTACGACTTAATCAAACCAGAAATGCTCTACAAATCAAGGGGCCCAGGATGTGGAATGACCTTCCCAACCATGTTAAAAACAGTACCTCTCTCAACCAGTTTAAGTTAAAAACGAAGCTATACCTAATAAATTCCCTGTAACCTACCTTACCTCTCTATTGTCAACCCATGTATGTTTTTTTTTTGTTTTTTTTTTTGTTTTACAATTCAACGCTGTTTTAATGTAATTTTCTGTAATAATTTGTAATTGTATTTGTGTTGTTTTTTCAGCAATGTTCCCCCCTCTTTTACCTCTATTTTTATTTGTACTCAACGCATTTTTTTCATTTTACCCATTAGTTTTAAGCTTTAGTCAGTAGTGTTTTTTCCTGCCCGAAACGCTTTGCGTAATAGTGGCTTTAGGCATTCTATGTACTAGCTCTTATCTATAAAGCCAACAAACTTTGTAAAATCTCTTTATGTATGTACCTTTGCCTAAATAAAAATTATTATTATTATTATTATTATTATGTCTGGGGCCAGAATTGGATATTGTCCTAATAGCAGCTTTGTGTTGAGTAATTAGAGGACGTAAGTGATTTTGGGTAGTAGAGCCCCAAGCACAAATACCATAGTTGAGATATGGATAGATAAGGGAGTAATAGAGAGTCACCAGGGCAGGGCGTGGTACATAATATCTGATCTTAGAAAGAATGCCCACAGTTTTTGAAACTTTTTTTGATATGTTTAGAATGTGTCCCTGGAAATTCAGCTTGTGGTCAATGAGAATGCCAAGGAATTTGCCATCTAATTTGTTACAAATTTGGGTATTGTTTATTTTGAGATTTATTTGATTAGAGGATTTATTGCCAAACAGAATATAGAAAGTTTTGTCAATGTTAAGGGTGAGTTTGTTGGCAGTTAGCCACAGATGGACTTTATTTAGCTCAGTATTTACTGTGGCATTTAGAGCAAGGGGATCAGGACTGGAGTAAATGAAGGTTGTGTCGTCAGCAAATAGGATTGGTTTGAGGTGTTGGGAGGCATTTGGAAGGTCATTAATGTAGATGAGAAAGAGGAGAGGGCCAAGTATGCTGCCCTGGGGAACACCAATGTTGATGGGTAGGGTGGGAGAAATTGTATTATTCACAGAAACACATGGGAGCCTGTCAGTAAGGTAGGATTTGAGGTATTGTAGGGAGTGTCCTCTGACACCATAATGATGTAATTTAAGAAGAAGGTTTTGGTGGTTGACAGTATCGAAAGCTTTACGGAGGTCCACAAATAACCCAACAGGGAACTCATTTTTATCAAGAGCTGTATGAATCGAGTTAAGCATACTAATAAGTGCATCGTTAGTGCTTTTTTTGGGCCTGAAGCCATATTGGCAAGGGCTAAGTATATTGAGTTTGGCTAGATATGAGTAAAGCTGCTTATAGATTAGTTTTTCAAAAATTTTTGACAAGTTTGGCAGGATTGATATAGGTCTGTAGTTGTTAACATCTGTGAGATCACCACATTTGTGGACAGGCGTTACTCTCGCTTTTTTTAGAATATCTGGAAAGGTTTGGAGTTCAAGTGACTTGTTGAAGAGCAAAGCAATAGCAGGGGCTAAAGATCTGGAGGCTTTTTTGTAGATTAAAGTTGGTATCTCCTCAAGGGCACCAGACTTGGTTTTAAGGGAAAGGATTATCTCATTGACGTCAATGGAATTAATAGGCTTTAGGTACAGAGACTGGGGATAGTTCCCTGTAAGATAGTCCTTAATGTCAGTACTGGAAGATGGAATATCATTAGCAAGGGATGAACCAATGGAAGAGAAGAACCTATTGAACTCAATAGCAGAATCAGAGGCTGAAAGCTGACCATCGTTATTAGACAGGAGAGTCGGTTTGTTATTTAAAGACTTCTTTGATCCCAATATTTGTGAAATTGTTCTCCATGTTTGTTTAATGTTGCTCTTTATTTGGGTAAATTTATCTTCGTAGTATTTAGTTTTGGCTCATCTAATTATCTTAGATAGCAATAATGAGTAATTCTTTGAGAATTCTTTGGAGACAATCCCTAACCTATACTTTTTCTCAAGGTCATGTTTTTTATTAATAGATTTAAGTATTCCCTTTGTAAGCCAGGGATTGTTAAGCCTTTTGGTTGTGACTTGTTTTGTAAGCATAGGACAGTGGGTATTATAAAGGCTAAGAGTTATTTGAAGAAAAGATTGAACTGCTAGGTTGATGTCCTCTATGTTACCTAACTCGGACTCCCAGTTGACATTATCAGTAGCAGTTATAAAATTGTCTATAGCAGTTTCATTGTGTAGTCTAAAACGTATCTCTCTTGACTCAAGAGGTGGTTTGCTAATGTTAGTTAAGAGAAATGTGGGGTAATGGTCTGTAGTGCTATCGGTGATTATACCTGAAGTATGTAACTGAACCTGAACGATTATATGAACGATTATGAAGATTATACCTGAACAGTTATGTAACCATATGGAGCAACTTAAACGAGCTGCCTCCCCATGTACTGATTTTAAGCGTCCCGCTGATAATCCATGGCTCAGATTATTGACTCAAATACATGATGACCAAAAGTCTATAATCCGAGAGCAGTCTGACCTGATAATGAAGCTTCAGAGTGATGCTTTGGCAATGCACAAGGCTAACCAAGATCTGTCTGCCAGAGTCGGCCACCTCGAACATGAATTAAGCTCTCTTCAGACTTCGGTTACTAACTTTAAACCAGCAGAAACCTCTAAGAAGCAAGAAGTGATGTTACAAAAGTTAGAGAACCACTTTAACTCCCTACAACAGCAACACACTGCAACCCAAGACGAATCAGACCAACTTAAGCTCCTTGATTCTGTCATCATCTCATCACAGGATTTTCCCCATGAAACTGACAGAGAAGACTGTACTGCCATCGTGATCCAGGAATTGCGTGCTAAGTTGAATTATTCAATCGAAGCAAGAGACATTAAGTCAGCTTATAGAGTGGGTACCAAATCATCTGGTGCAAACAACAGAAGGATACGCGTGAAGTTAGATAGCTGCTCCCGCAAGTCAGACCTTATCACTGCTGCAGTCGCTAGGAAATCCAAGGTTTATGTGAACGAATGTCTTACCAGATTCAGACAAAATCTCTTATTTAAACTACGTGGAATTCGCAATAGATCCACTGCTATTAAACATTGTTTTGTGCGCGATGGTAAAATAATAGCTAGGAAGACTGACTCTGGAAAAACTTGTCATAACCACTGAAGCACACCTCACTTCTTTCCTGGATGACTGTGGGATATCAGCTGAATAACCAGAACATAATTTGTAGTCTCACATACAACCAAAGTGTACTTAAGCTCTGCCTTTCCTTTCCAAAGGTGTTTATTTTTATTTTTATTTTTATTTTTACTTTATTTTTTGTTTGTCATCTTTGCCTGTTTTATACTCTTAATTATTTGTTCTTAGTTAATCCCCTTGTCACTAAACCTAGGGCTTTTTATTTCCCTGTTAATTAACCATTACTAAGCTAATTATCTTCAAGATCATTTTTTTTTATGATTATTATTTTTCTTATTATTTTTTATTTTACATTTATATTGTCAGTCTCTACTGATTTTTTGTGTTTTATTTTATGTAACTTCTGTGTCCTCCCTGGCTATCTATTGGATCTTTATTTTACTTCTAAATTGTTACTATTTTATTGTATCTGCTCTTATTCTTGTGTTTTGCTTTATCGTGTATCTTGTATCGTGATCCCTCTGCATCTCTATGCACACTGATATTGATCCTGATCAAAATCTTCTGTCTCATATCTATACCAACCAGCACATTGATCATCATTATTGTAAGTATTTCACAGCACACCAGGCTAAAAACAAACTCCAAAATAGCACCTATCTATCAGTTTATAACCAAAATGTTAGATCACTTGGTAAACATTTTGACGATTTAAATGCACTACTCACAGCACTAGGTACTAACCTATCGTTCATTATTTTAACAGAAACTTAGCTAAATAAAGACTATACCCAACTCTACAACTTAGCTGGTTATAAAGCCATTCATAACTGTAGGCCTAATAAAAAAGGTGGTGGCACAGCTATATATTACCGAGATACATTTATCTGCAACAGTGTTATTAGTGACAGAGATGACTACTGTGAATATACTTTTGCTCAGTTTACAATTAAATCCCTTAAATCCTCTTTGACTATTGGAG
Organism: Procambarus clarkii; assembly: GCF_040958095.1. Lineage (NCBI taxonomy): Eukaryota > Metazoa > Arthropoda > Malacostraca > Decapoda > Cambaridae > Procambarus > Procambarus clarkii. The sequence continues at coordinate 5,733,499 of NC_091161.1, read as the reverse complement.
CCATCTATAGATTTCCTAATACTAACATAGCTTCTTTCTCAGACAACCTAAGGAATCTTATTATAAACAACAATCTCAACAAAAACCACATCATTCTGGGAGGAGACTTTAATATTGACCTGGGTCAACAAAACTGCTCTCAAGTTGACTATTTCCTTAACAGCATGAACTCCTGTATGCTAATCCCCACTATCACCAAACCTACCCGAGTCACTCAAACATCAGCCACTACCTTGGACCACATATGGACAAACATAACAGCTCCCCTTGTATCTGGTATAATCTACGACAGAACAACAGACCACTATCCTACCTTTCTCATAGCGAACATGGACATAACACCACCAAAAAGCAAGAAACTTTCATTTAGGCTACACAGTGAATCAGCTTTAGACAATCTTACACAGGCACTTCACAATATTAACTGGGATTCTGAATTCAATAATACCCATGATATAAATTCATTAGCTAACCTCTTCCTCTCCAAAACTCTAAGCCTCTACAACCTTCATTGTCCCCTTCTTACAAAGCAAGTAACTGACAAAAGATTAAACAATCCATGGCTCACAAGTGGCATTCTCAACTCAATCAACAAGAAACATAAATATGAAAAGAAAGTTAGGATTGGCCTAGTTTCAAAGGAAGTAGCTAAAAGGTACTCATCAATGCTTACCAGTATCATAAGAAAGGCAAAACTTGCATATTATGTGAATAGATTCAATGAAGCAAAAGGCAACATGAAAAACACTTGGAAAACTATCTCTAGTATCCTAGGAACTAAACAACACTCACAAAACCAAATAAAACTCTACAAGGATGGGGATATACCGTCAACTGATTTAGAAATGGCAAATGAATTTAATAGTTTCTTTTCATCGGTTGGTACTAATCTTGCCAGTAAAATCCCACAGACTCAGACACATATTAACACATATCTCTCAGGCAGCTATCCAAACTCTCTTCTCCTTTCACCAATCAGCCCGGCAGATGTTGTGTCCATCATACACTCTCTAAAAACCAAGGCAGGGAACACCAGTGAAATTCCGTCCATTGTGTACAAGAGAGCCTCCTATGCCCTTGCCCCACCCATAGCACTACTGTTCAACAAATCTATAGAGTGTCACACCTTCCCTGATATCCTCAAAAAAGCAAGAGTAACGCCAGTCCATAAAGGAGGCAATCCGGCGGACATAAACAATTATAGACCAATATCAAATCTACCCATTCTATCAAAAATATTTGAAAAAATTATTTACAAACAGCTCTATTCCTACCTCGTAAAATTCGACATACTCAGCCCCTGCCAGTTTGGCTTCCGGTCCCAAAAGAGTACCAATGATGCAATCATTAGTCTCCTTGACATTATCTACTCAGCCCTTGACAAAAATGAGTTTCCGATTGGACTCTTCATTGACCTAAGAAAAGCCTTTGATACTGTTAATCACAACTACCTCTTACTTAAACTCCAGCATTATGGAATCCGAGGCCTTGCCCTTGACTACATCCGATCCTATCTTAGTGACAGACACCAATATGTAACCATCAATGATACAACTTCTTCCACTCTACCAATTACCGTTGGAGTGCCACAGGGCAGCATCTTAGGACCTCTTCTATTTCTTATATATATAAACGATCTGCCTAATGTCTCTAATATTCTCAAACCTATATTGTTTGCTGACGATACTACCCTTATCTACTCAAACCTCAACCCACATACACTAAATAATGTTGTGAATAATGAATTAAAAAAAGTCCACTTATGGTTGTCAACGAACAAACTAACATTAAACATCGAAAAGACTTACTACATCTTATTTGGAAGAAAATCATCAAATGCAATTCAGCTACAGATAGACAACATTAACATCAGTAATAAAAATGATGGCAAGTTTCTTGGCCTATTCCTAGACAAGAGACTCAACTTCAGCACCCACATTCAACACATAACTAAGAAAGTCTCTAAGACAGTTGGTATACTCTCCAAAATCAGATATTATGTTCCTAACTCTGCTCTCCTCTCACTATATTATGCACTAATCTACCCCTATCTTAATTATGGTATCTGTGCATGGGGGTCTACCACTGCAAACCACCTTAAGCCCATCATCACACAGCAAAAATCTGCTATCAGAATAATAACTAACTCTGCTTTCAGACAACACTCAGCTCCCTTGTTTAAATCTCTAAACTTGCTAAATATTAACTCCCTCCACACATTCTCCTGTGTCAACTACATTTACAAAACCCTGTTCTTAAATGCAAACCATGCTCTGAAACTCTCCCTGGACAGATGTAATAGGACCCATTATCACCACACCAGAAATAAATATCTCTTTGATATCCCCAGGGTCAAACTTAATCTGTGTAAACACTCTATGCAAATTAAGGGACCTAGTCTATGGAACTCACTCCCTAGTGAATTGAAAAACTGTAAAACTTTTGCCTTATTTAAAAGCAAAACCAAAAAGTACCTAACTTCATCTATTTAGTTTCCTACACTGAGCTTTAAATTTGCTCTGTACCTAGTGGTACCCAATCTCCTAATTTTTATGTAATATCAAACAACCTTATCATTGTGTTCATTGCTGTCTTCTTTTATGTGCTAGCCATATGCTGTATTGTGACTACCAATTTTTGTCAACTACCATTCAAGCTGTCATTGCAATCAATCTTATATTGTTTCTGCTGTATTGTGCCTACCAATTTGTTGTCAACTACCATTTTAAGCTGTCATTGCAATCAATCATAGCTACCTATGTGCTTTAATATACTGTACCTATAATTTTCTCTCATCTTTTTTTTTTTTTCATTCCATGTAATCTGTTATCATTTTTTTGTCTATAAATTTTGCAAGTATTTACCTCCTTAAAATTTTCTTAGATTAAGGACCTGCCCGAAACGCTGCGCGTGCTAGTGGCTTTACAAGACTGTAATTACCATAATTGTATCCTCACATTCCTTATGTACATTCTTGTATATGCATAAATAAAATAAATAAATAAATAAATAAATAGTGGAGATCACGGTGACACGGTTTCCTCCACCTTCATTCTTTATCTTTATCAACTCATTCTTCTGCAACAGCAGGGACAATCACGTAGCAACGCTACCAGATCATCATACAGCAACGCTGTGGCAAAATATCGTGCCTAAACTCAACAAGAGAGAGTTAATCTGTCTGGCACCTTGTCAGACAAGGCACCCCGACTGGCAGAGAAGTATATTGAATGTTATTTGGTATATGATTGGCCAATTGTATGCTTGTGTGACTTTAATATCCGATAAATCTGTCTGTTGGTTAAAAAGCGAGGCTAAGCCTCACATTTCAGTAAGTTTATTAATATTGTAGATGAGCAGCAGGTCCTTGTCCAGGCACTAAACCTCATGTGTGTCCAGTTGTCAGAAAAAGATTCAGTCGCAATGCTTAAATAAAGTCTCATGAGTGTCCATTGTGTGGAAAAGGATTCAGTCAAGCTGACTGCATAATCATATAAATTGAATATGTCTGCATATATAATTGAATATATAAATAAAGTTATCAATTGCTTGCTTAGTTAATTTTTAAGTTATCATATAAGTTCATTTAATTGAATATAATTTCTAGTATTTAGTTAACAGTATTTAGACTACATTTAAGGTCATTTATTATACTTTTACAATTTAAGTTGTTGTTTATAGTATAAGTACATATTGGCTGTTAATAGTTAAGGTGCTAGGTTAGACTATGTATGTTTAAATCTCTGATTTAAACAGAGCCAGTGTTCATTCATATAACTGAATTTATTAAATCTTATCCTTGTATAAAATACAAGCTGATGTGAGATCCCTGTCTACAGGTGGATTGGAACTTCTATCAACAAAGTCATTCACCCCACCTGTCCCTTACAGCCCACAATCTGTCATTAGGAAAAGAGGATCTAGGATTTACAACCCTAGCTAGAGATTTTAGTTGAATTAATTTGCAGACAGTAAATTTTTAATTTAGTTCAGTACAAGTCCCTGGTAGTCTCCTCTTATATCAATCCCAGCAGGTTTTTCCCACATTAATGGTCCTTCGAACCTAGATATTATTGGTCCTTTATACCTAGATATTTATGATCATTCGTTTGCCGAATATTTCAATGCCAAATACATAAGAAACTTCTTGATTTTGCATTGGAATAATTCTTACATATTCTAGCCTAACCTAGCTATCGGCCAATATTTATCATAGCTATATATCTAAGTAAACAAATAGTTTGCAGTGGCTTAAGCCACCATATCCATTAACTAGTAAGCATTCATAGAATACTGATACTGTTCAGTGTTAAGAAACCACTGTAATTAAGTATATCAGTGTCAAAGACACAACTGCATCTTAATCATATTATTACCTACCTCATTGTGGTAACATTACATGCATATTTAAGTGTATTATCTAGCATTATCTCTAATCTACTGATTTTCAGAGCTGCTCATTACATAATATTCTTTAAAAAAGTGTTATCATCACTGTAAGAGCATTTCATTACAATCTATGTATAATCAACTACGCAAGTTTCTTCTCAACATATACCCCCCAGTCCATTCTAACCAATCATGTCTCCTAAAAATGTGACTGTGCAGGGAAATAAGGGCAACAAACCCCTTAACAAGACATCCATCCCGGCCAACTCTAACAATATCCGTGTTTCTCCGTCTGGAAGCTCTGGGGTCCGGGGTGGCGGGGCTGCCCTCCCCTCCACCCCATTGGGCAAGGGAGCAGAGTCCTCTCAACCCTCTCCTATGAACATGCTAGCATCCCAGTATAATCAACTCAAGCGAGCTTCCGGTCCCTCACCGGAATTCACTAACTGGACCGAGAATCAGTGGTTCAAAAAGTTGTGCCTAGTCCTCGAGTCACAAAATACTATCATCTTGAGTCTTCTCAACGAGAATCTAGCGAACCGCGCTAATCTCCAACAACAACAACAAGAAATAACCCTCCTCCGCGAGGATATTAGAAACTACAAGGCTAGCCAAGACCAACTACAGCATGATTTGAATGATCTCCATGAGGAAAACAACCTTCGGAAAACTGATGAAGCCTTAAAAAAGCAGGAGGAAGCTCTCAGCAAAATGACTGCATGTATCAGTACATTTTCAGCTCAACGTTCCGTCTCCCAGGAGGAACAAGACCAGCAAAAGCTGCTAGACTCTGTTATCGTGTCGTCCCAAGATATACCTGTGGAACATGAAGGTGAAAATTGTTTCAAAATAGCTCAGGATCTCTTAAAAAACAAATTGCAGCTCAGTCTAAACAAAACTGACGTTATTGCTGCCTACAGAGTAGGCAAAAAGAATCCATCAGGTCTAAATCAACGGAAAATTCGCCTGAAGCTGTCTTCCCAGTTCACGAAATCCAATCTAGTCCGGACAGCTGCATCCCAACGGAAGGGATTATACATCAACGAGTGCTTGACCAGGAACAGACAGCAAATCCTCTACCGCCTGCGTCAAATCCGACAACAAAACCCAGATGCTATTCATCAGTGCTTCGTTAGAGATGGTCTGATAAAGGTGAGAAAAACCGCAGAGGGCAAAATGTTTACTATTACTAGAGAAGAAAACCTCAACACTTTCCTCTCCCAATGTGGTTTGTCTCACCTTATCACTCCCAATGAATTAACTTAATTAACCCCCTGTCATCTAGTGGGGCTAGGTATCCTAAGTCTCCTTGGTTCATTTTCTGACTTAATTTTTAACTTACTCTTACCTAGTCATTTACCGAAATTATTTAATTGAGTTATTAAGTAGTTCTTCAGGTCTTTTTAATTATACAGTCATTACTGAACTATCTATAGTTATTAATCATTAGCTTAAATTTGCCTATGTTTATTATTCAACTTTTCTTTGATTTCATTTATTACCTAGGTTGCCTAGCCTTGCCATGCTCCCTTACTCCATTGTACCCCTGGCTTTGCCTGCATCTCAAATTGCAAATTGTTACTTACAGTGTACCTGTGAGTACTCGTAAGCAATCTACCTCATTTTTGCTCAATTTGTTTTTTTTTTTGTATTGCTTAGTCTTGCTTATATTTTTTGTTTTGTATTTCCATATCTTGTGTTTTGTATAGTCCATGTTTATATGTTTTTTCTTTAATCTCATTAATTGCCTAGGTTGCCTAGCCTAGCCATACTCCCTTACTCCATTGTACCCCTGTAAGCCCCTTTTGTGTTTGTTTTGTACAGTATTGTGTATATATTTTTCCCTATTTTATAGCTTATTTCTGATTCTACAATCAGCTTTTTTTATGCAGTCAAGTATAGACCCAGAACTTAACCTCTTATCCACTATCTATGACAATAATCACTTTAATGATCTAAATTGCAGATATTTTGCAGCACATGATGTAAACAATGTATTAACTCATAATCACAATATCTCTGTAATCAATTTGAACGTTAGATCCCTAGGTAAACACTTCGATGATGTTAGTGCCTTGATTGAAACTATTGACAACAAATTCTCTTTTATTATACTTACTGAAACATGGTTGAAAGAGGATACTACTCAACTCTTTAACATGCCTAACTACTCAGCAATTCACAACTGTCGTCAACTTCAGAGAGGTGGTGGCACTGCTCTTTACTACCACCATGAACTAACATGCTTAAAAGAAATTAGAACTAGAGACTGCTATGGGGAGTATATCTTCGCCAGCTTCAGAGTCAAGGGTGCCGAGTCTGTCCTGTCTGTGGGTGCAGTCTATAGAATTCCCAACACTGATGTGTCTGTATTCAACTCAAACCTTAGAAATCTAATACTTGATAACAGACTGAACAAAAACCACCTAATTATCGCAGGGGACTTTAATATTGACCTCTGCGAGCCAGAACACCCTACTGCTGTTAGCTTCCTCAACTGTATGAATTCCTGCCTCCTCATACCCTTAATCACTAGACCTACTAGAATCACTGATAGCACTGCCACGACTCTAGATCACATCTGGACCAACATAACCTCTCCGCTTACTTCAGGTATAATCACCGATAGCACTACAGACCACTACCCCACATTTCTCTTAACTAACATTAGCAAACCACCTCTAGAAACAAGGGAGTTAAGCTTCAGGCTGCACAATGAAACTGCTATAAACAATTTTATAACTGCTGCTGATAATGTCAACTGGGAGTCCGAGTTAGGTAACATAGGGGACATCAACCTAGCAGTGCAATCTTTTCTACAAACAACTCTTAGCCTTTATAACACCCACTGTCCTAGGCTTACAAAACAAGTCACAAGCAAAAGGCTTAACAATCCTTGGCTTACAAAGGGAATACTGAAATCCATTAACAAAAAACACGACCTTGAGAAGAAGTATAGGTTAGGAATTGTCTCCAAAGAATTCTCAAAGAATTACTCATTATTGCTATCTAAGATAATTAGACGAGCCAAAACTAAATACTACGAAGATAAATTTACTCAAATAAAGAGCAACATTAAACAAACTTGGAGCACAATTTCACAAATATTGGGATCAAAGAAATCTTTAAATAACAAACCGACTCTCCTGTCTAATAACGATGGTCAGCTTTCAGCCTCTGATTCTGCTATTGAGTTCAATAGGTTCTTCTCTTCCATTGGTTCATCCCTTGCAAATGATATTCCATCTTCCAGTACTGACATTAAGGACTATCTTACAGGTAACTATCCACAGTCTCTGTACCTAAAGCCTATTAACTCCACTGACGTCAATGAGATAATCCTTTCCCTTAAAACCAAGTCTGGTGCCCTTGAGGAGATACCAACTTTAATTTACAAAAAAGCCTCCAGATCTTTAGCCCCTGCTATTGCTTTGCTCTTCAACAAGTCACTTGAACTCCAAACCTTTCCAGATATTCTAAAAAAGCGAGAGTAACGCCTGTCCACAAATGTGGTGACCCCACAGATGTTAACAACTACAGACCTATATCAATCCTACCAAACTTGTCAAAAATTTTTGAAAAACTTATATACAAGCAGCTTTACTCATATCTAGCCAAACTCAATATACTTAGCCCTTGCCAATATGGCTTCAGACCCAAAAAAAGCACTAACGATGCACTTATTAGTATGCTTAACTCGATTCATACAGCTCTTGATAAAAAGGAGTTCCCTGTTGGGTTATTTGTGGACCTGCGTAAAGCTTTTGATACTGTCAACCACCATAACCTTCTTCTTAAATTACATCATTATGGAGTCAGAGGACACTCCCTACAATACCTCGAGTCCTACCTTACTGACAGGCTCCAATATGTTTCTGTGAATAATACAATTTCTCCCACCCTACCCATCAACATTGGTGTTCCTCAGGGCAGCATACTTGGCCCTCTCCTCTTTCTCATCTACATTAATGACCTTCCAAATGCCTCCCAACACCTCAAACCAATTCTATTTGCTGACGACACAACCTTCATTTACTCCAGTCCTGACCCTCTTGCTCTAAATGCCACAGTAAATACTGAGCTAAATAAAGTCCATCTTTGGCTAACTGCCAACAAACTCACCCTTAACATTGACAAAACCTTCTATATTCTGTTTGGCAATAAATCCTCTAGTCTTATAAATCTCAAAATAAACAATACCCAAATTTGTAACAAATTAGATGGCAAATTCCTTGGCATTCTCATTGACCACAAGCTGAATTTCCAGGGACACATTCTAAATATATCAAAAAAAGTTTCAAAAACTGTGGGCATTCTTTCTAAGATCAGATATTATGTACCACGCCCTGCCCTGGTGACTCTCTATTACTCCCTTATCTATCCTTATCTCAACTATGGTATTTGTGCTTGGGGTTCTACTACCCAAAATCACTTACGTCCTCTAATTACCCAACACAAAGCCGCTATTAGAACAATATCCAACTCTGGCCCCAGACATCACTCGGTACCCCTACTCAAATCTCTTAATATGTTAGATATTAAGTCACTGCACATTCTCTCATGTGTATTATACATATATAAAACGCTAAACTATAATGCCAATCCTGATCTTAAAAGCTTCATAGAAGGTTGTAACAGAACCCATGAGCACCACACCAGAAATAAATACAGTTTTGATATTCCTAGAGTACGTCTTAATCAAACTAGAAATGCTCTGCAAATCAAGGGGCCCAGAATGTGGAATGACCTTCCCAACCATGTTAAAGACTGTACCTCTCTCAACCAGTTTAAGATAAAAACTAAACACTACCTAATAAATTCCCTGTAATCTACCTCACTCCTCTATTGTCAACCCATGTCTGTTATTTTCTTTTTTTTTTTTTAATCAACACTGTCAACCTATTGTATTTGTGCTGCTTTTTCAGTCACGTTCCCCCTTTTTTTTATCTTTATTTGTATTTGTTCTCAACACCTTTTATTCTTTATGCTCAATTAGTATTAAGTTCTAGATATTAATGTTTTTCTTGCCCGAAACGCATTGCGTAATAGTGGCTTTAGGCATTGTATGTACTAGCTCTATCTATATATCAATCCATTAATGTAACATCACTTGTATGTATATACCTTACCTGAATAAACATCTGAATCTGAATCTGAATATCATACCCTATTACAGGTAAAACCAGTAGACATACTACTGTATTTTATCAAGCAACTATTAGGGTAACAGATCTTGTAATAACTTTGCAAAAATAGTGCCATTTACTATTTTTAAAAAATTATTACAGGATTTACCAACTTGGTGCATTCGTGCATTCGGGTCATAAATCAAATTATTACAATACTTTTGATAATTGAACACCTGCTACAACCAGATTCCAGGGAGGAAATGAAGGATGATCTTTGGAATCATTACCTAAGTAGACAGGAAAGCTCATTTATCAAAATACATTAACATCAAACATATTCATCAGAAAAAAGAGAAAATCTCGGAATCTCCGAAACTCGGAAAAGGTCAAAATGGCTAACAGTATTCCACCAGCTACTGAAACAGAAAAGAAAAGGACACAAAGTGTCTAAAAAATCACTTGAATCTACAGCCTACAGACCATTTAAATCAGGTGATAGACAAATGTCATCATCACTTGGCTACAATAGTCTACAATTGGGGATTGAGACCAATCTTAATCTCACATCACAATCTGAAAGGCTAACAGCCCATTGACAATGTCAATACAAATATTATCATCCATCTAAGATAACTATCTTAATCCAAGAATATAGTCTTGATCACCTAATCTCATGCTTTCACTGGAGTGAAAGCAGCCGCAGAAAATCTGAAGTTAATCAAGCATCTCAAAGAGACTTACTTAATAGAAAAGGCAAAGCCGAGAAAAAAGAAAAAGCAAAATGCTTCATCACATCATGAATAATGTAGATACACATTATTACAGATACAATTCATCCTTTAAGGAAATCTTTGAAGGAGTACAAGTGTTACATGCTTGTATAACCTACTTGCATCTAATTACTTACCTACAAGTGTTACATACTTGTAACAATATCTTATCACAAAGCCAAATCTTTGATGGACTTCGAGCTTACGTACAAAGATTACGAAGCCGAGGAAAACTTAGATCTCAAGAAAAAATCCCCAAAGGTGAATCCACGGACAAAAACAGAAATGTCCAAAATGGCAGTCAAAAATCAAGGCAACAAAACTCCTCTTCTGCAAAGTGGAAACAGAATAATGTTGGCTCTTATGCTATATCCCCCACAGTTAACAGAACTGTAGGAAACCAAGCTCCTAAGACAGATAAGACAAAAGGAGCCACAAGTGCCCCAAAATGTTTATTCTGTCAAGAAGCACACCATTTATCAATGCACAGTTTATGAAGGCCGTGCCAGTGGAATCGATCGACTGAAATCTCTCAACAGGTGCATCCGTTGTCTACGGAAGCACGATACAAGTGAGTGTAACACTCAATTACAGAACTGCCAATATTGTCATAAAAGTGTACATCACACAGCACTCTGTGGTGATATTAACAATCAATCCAGATCACAGACTTCCAATAATCTACCTGCATCTCAGGCAAAGCCCAAAGATGATAATAATACCACAGCCGTACAATTCTGTACAGTAATGAGCAATGTCAACGACTTGGATACAGAAATTGTTACAACAGCCATATTGCCTACTGCACAGCTAGAACTATGCAATCAAGGAATTTGTATTCCAACTAGAGGCTTTTTTGATCAAGGGTCACAGAAAACCTTTATCAGTAAAAAGATGGCAGAAGATTTACAACTTAAATCTTCAAAGCAAGTATCTACATCCATATCAGGGTTTTTTACTAATTCTGGTCGTAGAACCTTTCCAGTAGTAAAACTCAATGTCTGTCTAGGTACATCCCAAAGGACAGTAGAAGCCATAGTAGTTGATAAAATTCCTACTGAAATGGAAGTGACTAGTCTGACAGCCACAATTAAATTCCTAAAAGAAAAAGGAATCCAATTAGCAGATCCTCTACTCGATTCTGACTACATAGGGGATATCGGAATCCTGATTGGAGCTGACTACTATCATCGATTCATTCTGGGATCAGAAGAATCTATGGGTATGAATATACTCAAATCAGCAGGAGGCATATTGATGACAGGACCTATACTAGATCTTGAACCTTCAACTCCTGAAAAATCACATCATACAGAAACTGTAATAGTGGCATGACTAGGCAAAGAACAGTCACCACTTAAAATCCCCCACATGATTGATGATGGATTGGAATCTGTACATCAATTGTGGGAACTTGATGCCATAGGAATAATTCCTGAACAACCAAGTCCTGATGATGTCTGTGCATACAATCAATACTTAGAAACTGTACAGTATCATGATGGACAGTACTGGGTAAGGCTACCATGGAAAATCAACCATAAAACCTTACCTACCAATTATCACATGGCTTATAGTCAATTTAAATCTCAACTAGCAAAGCTAAGAAAAAGGCCTGAGCATTTAAAACTCTATCATGAGATTATTGCTCAACAATTAAAGAATAAATTCATCGAAGTCGTGAAACATGACAATAAGCAAACCGGCCATTTTTTACCTCACATGGCTGTAATGAGAGAATCAAAAACAACTCCTTTACGGATAGTTTTTAATTGTAGTTCTAAATCTGGACCCCAAGGAACCAGTCTAAATGATTGTTTGCAAACAGGTCCAAGTCTAACTCAGAAATTGTATGACATACTGTTGAAGTTTAGACTTAACAAATATGCGTATTCAGCAGATATAAGTAAGGCCTTTCTCAGAGTTGGCTTGCAAGAAGAAGATAGAGACTTCACTAAGTTTCTATGGGTAGAGAACCCAGAAGATGTCAATAGTCCTGTAGTGACTTTCAGATTCTCATCAGTTCTTTTTGGCGCGACAAGCAGTCCATTTCTATTGCAAGCAACTCTAGATACTCATCTGAAGAAATCATCAAGTCCCTGTAAGACTGAAATCAGTCAAAATCTATATGTAGATAATTTTCAAGGGACAGTTAACAGTACTACTGAACTGTTACAATTATACCAAGAGGCCAACAAGGAGCTACAAGGTGCCAACATGCCACTACAATCTTGGGCCTCTAATAATGCAACATTGAATAATCAAATAGCAAGAGATTACCCTGAATATCACGTACCAGAATCACAAAAGGTGTTAGGTATGGATTGGGATTTAATCTCGGACACAATATCGATCAAATCCGTGCCAGTAAATTACAACATCACTACAAAAAGGGATTTGCTTTCACAAGTTAGCAAAGTATTTGACCCACTTGGTCTACTAAATCCTTTGACTATCAAGTGGCGTTTATTGGTGCAAGAAGCATGGAAGGCTAAGGTTGGTTGGGATGATCCACTACCAATCCAGTTACAAAAAGCTTGGATGGAAGTGGCTCAAGAACAAACTTTAGTTGAAAAGATAATCTTTCCGAGACACATAGTCGAGGAAAATGAAGAAGTATCACTACATGTATTCGCAGACTCGTCAGCCAAAGCTTTTGGAGCTTGTGCTTACTTAGTGACTTCTAATCAATCATATCTTATCACCTCTAAGGCCAGAGTTGCTCCATTAAAAAAGAGGACTTTGCCTCAGATGGAACTAACAGCACTGTTAACTGGCACACGCTTAGCAGTGCATATCAAACAAGTCTTGTCTAACATGAACATCAAAGATGTCATTATATGGTCTGACAATGAAGCTGTCTTACAATGGGTACGAAACGACAACTGTCCAACTCCATATGTAAAAAATCGCGTCTCGGAAATTAAAGAAATTTCCGCAGGCTTTCAATTGTTGCATGTACCAACAAAGGATAATCCTGCTGATCTCTTATCAAGAGGTATGACATTTAAACAGTTTGCAAAGGCAGATATTTGGTTTCATGGGCCTCGATGGTTAGTGAATGGTAGTTGGCCTGAACAAAAGCCACACGTCATTACGACACAAACCATAACTACCACCAGGCAGCAAACTCAAATATCAGTCTTGGATTGTACTCGTTACTCCTCGCTCATCAAATTAATCAATGTAACACAGAACGTGTTTCATTATCTCAGGAAAAGAGGTATAAAATACACTTTTCCTGATGCACTTATCTATTGGGTAAGACAAGCCCAGAGAGAAACTTATGGGAATAACTATGAAAATCTTCCGCATAAGTTAAAACACAATCTCGGTCTGTGGATAGACCAAGAAAATCACAACATTCTGCGTTGTGGAGGGAGACTTAAACACGCAGATATCAATCTAGATACCGTGCATCCATGGCTTTTACCAAAAAATCATAGGATCACAAGGTTGATTGTGTTGCATACACATCAACAAATCATCAAACATGGAGGAGTGTTAGACACACTCACACAAATCAGACAGCAGTACTGGATTCCTCAGGGAAGACAGTCAGTCAAATCAATCTTGAAGAATTGCATGATATGCCGAAGGTACGATGCAAGAACTTGCTCTTATCCAGGGCCACCACCCCTACCAAAGGAACGAGTGGTCCATCTACAACCTTTCGAATCGACAGGAGTAGATTATACAGGAGCAATATATCTAACAGGGACTGCAGATAAGCAACCTATCAAGGCATACATCTGTCTGTTCACCTGTGCTACCACCAGGGCAGTACATCTAGAGGTAACACCCGATATGACTGCTCAATCATTTATTCAAGCTTTCCGCAGATTTGCAGCACGCCGATCATGCCCTAAGCTGATGATTTCAGATAACGGAGCAAACTTGGTAGCTGGAGAAGCATGTCTACGGGAAATCTGTTCCCATCCTGCAGTTACTTCCACACTGGAACAGCGTCATTGCAGATGGAAATTTATCCCTCCGAGAGCCCCATGGCATGGAGGATTTTATGAACGGTTAATAGGAACTGTAAAAAGATCCTTGAGAAAATCTCTACACCGTCAGAAAATCAATCTTCAAGAACTCCAGACAGTAATCACGGAAATAGAATCAAGGGTGAATAACCGGCCATTGACTTACTTGTCTGAGGATCCTACTCAACATGAGCCATTAAGTCCTGCCCACCTAATGTATGGAAGACTTCTGACTCCAGTACCATCTCTAGTGGATGATGAGATCAGAGATCCCTCATATGTGGGTCAGAGCGAGTTGGTTCAGGGGTATAAGCATCTGTCCAGCATAATCCAAAAATGGAATGATGTTTGGACAAAAGAATATCTTACATCTCTATGAGAACATCACTATGGGGCCAATGTCCCACATAATATATCTAATCTCCAACCTGGCGATATTGTCTTGGTAGACAGTGATGGCCCTAGAGCTGACTGGCCATTAGGTAAAGTTGTCTCAGTCCATCCAGATAGTCAGGGGATTTTGAGAATAGTCAAAATCCTGTCTAAAGGAACAACTTCCCTGAAGACATTGGACAAACTCATCCACATGGAATCAGTGAGCCAGCTGCAGTTAGATCCTGAGAGACCTCAAGACACTCTAACTCCACAAGACCCACAGACTCCTAACAGACACAATCGTCCACAACGGACAGCAGCATAAAAGTGCAAGCAAAATTTGCACTTGTATTATCAATCCAATGGAGAGTAAATAAATACATATGGTTACTATTGTCCTAAGTATTGGACTCTGTGCCAGTTCTCTCCCTCTGGAAGATGTGGGAAATTTTTACCCACCATAGCTAATAATCATCTAAGAAATGTATAATTTCTATATAATTTCTATATCATATCAAAATCATATCTAAATCGTATCAAAATCATATTAGAATCATTATAGATTCATTATATAGCTTGATCCTGGATGACAATGGCACCATGAACACATACGCAACAGGGGCCCTTTTGATGCCTACGTGACTTTGTACATGATCTCTCAAGGATCCAGAAGCTTCTAGAAGGATTTCTTAATTAAAAAACTATTGGAACATTTATTCGCTTCCGGTAGAGATTAAAAATCGAATCCTTAATAAGATTCAGTGGTACTTTCAAATACTACTTATAATCTTTAAATCTTATATCTAATTATATTATAATCACATCTTATTTCAATCATAAGTCTAGACTGTAAAAATAATCGATCAATATTCATTGAAAGCTACCTCTCAAGGGAGAGGGGGGAGGATCTCGGGAGCGAGAAGGGCCCACGACGATGCCTCGAGGGACTGCGCGTTTGTTTACAACTGAGTGAACAAGTGTGACGGATCCTTAGCGAACATTACCAGCTCAAGGACACCTTATCTAACATCTTTATCACCAGTGAATACTCTCTAGAACTGGGGGAGTACCTGGACAATATCTACAAAGAAAATCCTAGAACATTTATACACAATACAATACAATACAATACAATTTTATTTAGGTAAGGTACATACATACAATAAATATTTACAAGGATTGTTTGACTTATAGGTAGAGCCCCCCTCCCCGCTCAGCTCGTTGTCGCCGTGTGGGGGCTTAGTGGGCGGCTGCCGGAGTGTGATGCTCCTTGGGACAGTCCTCTGTCCTTTTCTAGCCTTGTGCTCCTGCTGCCGTCCTCTCCAATTCTGCTGGGCATCTTTTCCTTTTCCTTCTGTTTCGTTTTTCTCCCCCCTCTTCTCCTATCTGCTTGCCGTTTCCTACCGACCTTTTGCTCGTTCTGGTTCTTCCCTTGGACTTCTTCTATTTTGACGCCCGGGTGACACGGTTTCCTCCACCTTCATTCTTTATCTTTATCAACTCATTCTTCTGCAACAGCAGGGACAATCACGTAGCAACGCTACCAGATCATCATACAGCAACGCTGTGGCAAAATATCGTGCCTAAACTCAACAAAAGAGAGTTAATCTGTCTGGCACCTTGTCAGACAAGGCACCCCGACTGGCAGAGAAGTATATTGAATGTTATTTGGTATATGATTGGACAATTGTATGCTTGTGTGACTTTAATATCCGATAAATCTGTCTGTTGGTTAAAAAGCGAGGCTAAGCCTCACATTTCAGTAAGTTTATTAATATTGTAGATGAGCAGCAGGTCCTTGTCCAGGCACTAAACTTCATGTGTGTCCAGTTGTCAGAAAAAGATTCAGTCGCAATGCTTAAATAAAGTCTCATGAGTGTCCATTGTGTGGAAAAGGATTCAGTCAAGCTGACTACATAATCATATAAATTGAATATGTCTGCATATATAATTGAATATATAAATAAAGTTATCAATTGCTTGCTTAGTTAATTTTTAAGTTATCATATAAGTTCATTTAATTGAATATAATTTCTAGTACTTAGTTAACAGTATTTAGACTACATTTAAGGTCATTTATTATACTTTTACAATTTAAGTTGTTGTTTATAGTATAAGTACATTTTGGCTGTTAATAGTTAAGGTGCTAGGTTAGACTATGTATGTTTAAATCTCTGATTTAAACAGAGCCAGTGTTCAGTCATATAACTGAATTTATTAAATCTTATCCTTGTATAAAATACAAGCTGATGTGAGATCCCTGTCTACAGGTGGATTGGAACTTCTATCAACAAAGTCATTCACCCCACCTGTCCCTTACAGCACACAATCTGTCATTAGGAAAAGAGGATCTAGGATTTACAACCCTAGCTAGAGATTTTAGTTGAATTAATTTGCAGACAGTAAATTTTTAATTTAGTTCAGTACAAGTCCCTGGTAGTCTCCTCTTATATCAATCCCAGCAGGTTTTTCCCACAACCTCTACGCTGACCTAGTTCTCTCTGGAGTAGAGTTTGGAGTAATGTTCCACCCAACGATTCATCTGTTGATCACGGCCTTTAATTAATGATCTCTCCAGTGGCTGACTACAGAGGAGCCGTCCTGTTTTATGTAGGGCCTGTTGCCTGTTTGATCGCTTCGTACATGTCAACAGTGGCCGCCGACAGTGGCCGCAGTCTGGATGCTGGAACAGAGTCGGAGCCTGTAATCGTTAGCACAGCGCCTGCCTCGCAGTTTGTTGAACTCGACTGCGGGCAGTATGGAATGCCTGTAAGTTCCTTTCTGAGGGTAGGTTCTTGTAGGATGAGAGAGCTCGTCTTTTTTCCTCTACGAGGGGTATCGGTTCCTCTGCACTGGCCTCGAACCAATCTGCTGACTTGTTCTACCTCTTACCGAAGGTGGACATGGCAGTGTTGAAAATACTGCCCCCGAGATGTGACCACCTCACTTGCGCTATTGCAGGGTGGTACAGGAAGGGCAACGCAGCAGTGAATTCTTCCACCTTGTGAAGGTCACGGGTCTTGTTAATGTTAATGCGCAGTCTTCCCCCCTCCCCTTCTTTGCTCTGTGGATTTTCCAGGGTTGGAACTTTACTCTTCAAACGACGAGTGTGTGTGGTCGGTGTCACAATCTGCGCTCTGGAAGCTGCGGATCAGTTTGACGCTTCTCAGATTGCTACACCTCGTACGCACTAGGTCGAGTTGGTGCCAATGCTTAGACTTGGGGTGTCTTCAAGAAACCTTGTGCTGGGGCTTAGTGTCGAAGAAGGAATTGGTGATGCAGAGATCATGACGACAGCAGAACTCCAGAAGGCGCTGCCCACTCTCATTCATCTTCCCAATCCAAACTGGTCCAGGCAGGAAGTCAGAGCTGTGATCAGAACCAACTATTGCATTAAAGTCTCCCAGGAGGAAGACTGGCTCTTGTTGAGGTATGTCTCTGAGTTAGGCCGAGGGCATCATAGAACTTCTTCGCTTCGGTAGAGGAGGTCAGTGTTGGTGCATAGGCGTTGATGAGGCTGACCATTCCTGCTGCTGTATGAAGCTGAAGTTTGATGATCCTTGCAGACCCCTCCAAGCGGTACTATGGACCAACCTAACAACCTCAAGGCGAAGCCAACACCATGCTCTGGTGGTTTTCCCTGCCTGGAGGGAATAAAGTCCTTCTCCCATATGCTGCCAGTCACGGGCAGACGTGTCTCCTGCAGGACGACTATGTCCATCTGCAGCCTGCATAGTTCGTTGTTGATCACAGCTGTTTTACGGGCGTCATTCACTTCAAGTAGATCATCCGTGAGACCCGGTGTCATGGTCCTTACATTCCATGTGCCCAGTTGACAGCTGGGTGGCTCTGTTTTTTCTTTTGCCTGGTGCATGGTTGATGATCCGCTTATTGGAGTGTGTCCTAAGCCCCACGCACCCAATGGATCAGGTGGACCATGGTGGGACAGCACCTTATTGGCTGGGGGCTGCCCAGCTTGAGGTGGGCGGTAGCTGTCCTATGAAATAGGATGATTTCTCCCACCGACGGAAGCAAACCCTGGCGCCTCTCTCTACGCCAGTTGAGTGGTAGGTTTATCACCGGTAACTGTCGCTTCCTATGATGAGCCATCGCAAAGGCGATGTTGGAGTGTCCTCTCCACGGCACAGGTCTGCACAGTAATTATGAAGAACCGGCTGTTACCCATGCAGCAGATCCACCCTCTCCATGCCATCGATGTGATCCAAGGGAAGGGCAGGCACCGATACGCCTGGCACCAGTGTCGCCGCAGGAGTTGCCAAAATGTAGCTGTAAACAGCTGCAAACTGCTTTAGGGACTCCTGCTCTGGATTTTTCCTCAGGGTTGACTCCTGAAGCCTTTCCCCATGAGTGTTTAACCGCAAGACAACAGAGGTTTGAATTCGTGGTTTTTCTTCCTCTAGATCAACTGCATTCCCAGGCTGAGAAATCCCATCTGCCCAAAGCAACTGGTTTTAAGGCGCCAGAGGCCCACCTTCGCCTATTCTCCTGTTGATAGAAGAAGTTCCACCAGGCCTAGTTATACTTAATATAGTTAGCCTTATAGTCATACTTAACTAGTTAGGGATAACGGGCCCTACTTTATACTTAAGTATAAATAAATAAACGTTATTGATAATTCACAGTATATCCGCTAGTCATACCTCGGGTATTTATTAATGTACATTCTACATCATTATACACCTAGCATGTCCTATATAGCGTTCCATAATATAGACCTATAATGGTATTTACACGATAAACAACATAAAGCTTCTGCTATGAACTCAAATGCACTAGAATATTTTCAGAATGGGATTATAGATACAATAATATTGGTGATACTAGGCTAATCAACCTAGATATCTATACAGTAGGAATGCATCATACACCAGCCACAGTATGATCATATTGGTGTATGTGTAGTCATAACATGGGCTAAAAGTTGTAATACATTACACTGTGCCAATCCCTCTTCTATAGGCGTACATGTCCTGAAGCAGTTTGGGCCTTTTTCACTCGAGTGTGTAGGGTGCCATTCTGTCGGCTGTCTTGGCAGCACAGCTTTAGAGAGAGATGGGTCTTGGATTAGCTAGATCTTTGGGTTTTTGGGATCGGCACTGTTTGCTCTATTCCAAGCTGTAGGTCTAGTTTGAGAAGTCCAGGCTAAATTAACCTAAGGTATGCAGCGACGCCCTCTGGGCCGAGGTTTCTAATAATTTTATAGGTTATTTTGTCGTCTCAAGAGGATGTATCATTAGTTTTTTTTTTTTACCCCGATTGAGCTCATCCAGTGTGAAAGGGGTATTAGTGTAAGACTTCTGCACATGCTGTAAGGATTCTGCGGTACCTTTCTTCCTCTAATCCTGTCTGCACTGCTAATACATCAGGTGGAAGCTGATTATTGACTGCTCATTCTGCAAATCTGGTTCCCAGTACTACGGCTTCCAGTTTCATATCTTTAGGGTGTGGGGCTTTAGGCGGTTTATTTCCTTTGTCCCAGTGAATTTGCAGCTACATTTCTCAGAGGTGTGTTCATTCAGATGTGAAAACCATCCCAGCCACTTTTGTTATTTATTTGCCTGGTCTCTTGATGCACATGTTCCTTGACCTCTCAAAGTAAGGTCCTGTTCCGGTCACAAATTTTCGTGTTGTGGGGCAGGCTGCAGACTCCACACCTCACTGGGCGTTGACAACAACCCTTGTGATGTCCAAATCTGACATCGAAAGCATCTGAGGGGCTCTGGGGGTGTAAGGCCTGTTGGAACCTGCCCCAAATGTCAAGATTAAGCTTTTTTGGGAACAGTCCTCTTACTGGTAGAAGGACTTGTCGGGTATCCTGCTTAGAGCCTTTTACCTGGCAACTTTCTGCTGACACAACATAATTCAGCTTTTCGAGGTGAGCTAGGGCCATGTGCAAGGGATAATGAAGGACTATGATTTTCCTTATTTTGTCCTCAGGCTTAAGTTCGTCGAATTTCCTGTAATTTTTTAAGAATTGTTACAGCTGTCTCATCTTTGGGCCTCAGAATGATTTTACCTCTGAGATTTGGCTTTGATCCGACCTTGAGCTAGGGGTACTTTTTTTTTAAGGTCCACTACAGTAGCGTATGAGGACTTGCCTTCAGCATGTTGCATTTTGAAGACTGGCAGCACGGATTTTGTCTAGGTAGATGGAGTGCTCATCAGTAGAAGCCTATTTTCTCGATAGGTCATAATGGAGTGGTTCTTCCTGTTGGCTTTGGTCACATGATGCCAATCGCCATCACTGTCAGAACTTGAACTGAAGTCTCTCTTCCTTTTGTGATTGGGAGCAGCAACGTTGGTTCCCACACAATTCATCTGGTGGTTCATTCAATCGGCCAAATGCTGACTGTGAAGTGATGAGTCTGTCGTATGAAGGTGACGCTCAAATGCGCCTGCACTGAATCACTGTTGAAATTACACTCCAGAATACTGTAGGACTAGTGAACACCTTCCTTAACCCTTGAACTGAGCATGGAGTATATATACTCTCTGAGTAACATGTCACACCGTGCGCATGGCATATATATATGCCCAAGGGTGCCAGGCACGATTCAAATGTCCCGCGGTGTAAAGGGTCACCCATACCATACCCAGGGGCGATTGTAAACAGGCGCCATTTTGAAAAAAATCTAGAGCAGGCCTCCTTTGTTTCCCAGGCCTTAGTTAGTGGCCAAACACCATGACGAGCGCATCACGACCCAGCGTGCGACCTCGCTTAGTGCACCGCGCCGCGCAGTCTTTGACCGAAGACGAAATTGCAGGTGAATTGTTCAATGACGTTGACGAATCTGATATTGACGACTCGGATATAGATGAGGACTATACACAGCCTGAAGAAATAGAAACCACGGATAGTGAGGCTGGACATGTTGGTGCAACGAGGGTGAGGATGCCACAAA
The DNA here is from genome assembly GCF_040958095.1 of Procambarus clarkii. Lineage (NCBI taxonomy): Eukaryota > Metazoa > Arthropoda > Malacostraca > Decapoda > Cambaridae > Procambarus > Procambarus clarkii. The sequence continues at coordinate 5,711,927 of NC_091161.1, read as the reverse complement.
ATGCCGCTACTACTCAACACCATCTCGAGCCCAAACACGTCGTTCATCTGTTCTATTGCACGTTTATGATATGATCGACGAGTCTGAAACAGGTGAATATTTCTCAGATTTTAGTGATGTTGAATCAGAGAATAGTTTTACCCCCGGCTGCTAGTGCCAGTACAAGTTTCGCCGCCTCAGCTGCCCGCCCAGCCAAGCGCCGCCGCATGGAACAATATGGCGACAATGAGGAACAAATTCCCTCATGTTCCAAATCTTTTCCCTCATCTACCCATCCTGCCCCTACTGTTGATATGCCTGCTTCCAACCCGTTCTCGCAAATTTAATAAGTCAATATTGACTTATTAAATATGTGCATAGGTGACATACTTAACATAATAGATACCCTTAAAAAGATTCATAGAAAACACCGACCTTACCTAACCTTGTTAGTATCTTAAGATAAGCATTTTATTGCTTCGTAATTACAATTATTACCTAACCTATAATAGGTATAGGTTAAGTAATAATTGTAATTACGAAGCAATAAGATGCTTATCTTAAGATACTAACAAGGTTAGGTAAGGTCGGTGTTTTCTATGAATCTTTTTAAGGGTATCTATTATGTTTAGTATATCACCTATGCACGTAGTTAATAAGTCAATATTGACTTTACGAATTTGCGAGAACGGGTTGCTGCTTCAGCTCCTGGTCTCCGGATTCCTCGCCGTGGTGCAGCTAATGGCTCTCGGAAGGCAGCAGGTTTATTTGTGTGGAGTGATGAAGATTTTGTCCCACAAATTCCCGACTTTGACAAGAGATGTGGGAATTACAGATCTTTTCCCTGATACTGGTGACGAAATGAGTGAAATGGACTTCTTTACTGCATATTTCGATGAGCTGCTCATGGAACACATTGTTCACGAAACGAACAGACTTGCGGCTGATCTCATTGAAGCTGAGGAGGTATCAGAATTTTCACGACTACAGCGTTGGAAAGAGATAACTGTTGGTGAACTGTATGTGTTTATCGCAATTTGCATGTTGATGAAACATTGTGTGAAACACGTAATATCAGATTATTGGAGCAAAGACAACGCTGTTCCAACACCATTGTTCGGGAAATATATGTCCCGAGACAGATTTCTGTTGATCCTACGGTGCCTTCATTTTGCAAATAATGCAGACGAGAGAGAGGATGATAGGCTTTGGAGGGTGAGGCACGTGCTAAATGACCTGATTGGAAAGTTCCGAGATTACTACGTACCAGCTCAGAAGCTGATTATTGATGAATCACTTGTGCTTTTCAAAGGACGTGCTGCCTTCAAGCAGTATATTCCCTCAAAACGTCACCGATTTGGATTGAAATTCTTTGTGCTTTGTGACTGTGAATCAGGAATGGTGTTACACATGATACTGTATTCCGCCACATATGTAGATATTCCTGCTAATGACGAACATGGTTTCTCAGGTAGTGTGGTGAAGGCATTGCTTGCACCATATCTGAACAAGGGCCACATGTTGTACACAGATAGCTATTATACCAGTCCCTTACTAACGAAATTCTTGCTTGATAATAAGACTGGAGTGTGTGGCACAGTAAAGCCAAAACGAAGGGAAATGCCTGTGTTTGACACTGCTATGCAAGTAGGTGATTGCGAAGTAAGAAAAAGTGGTGCAATGCTTTTAGTGCGGTGGAAAGACAGACGTGAAGTGAACATGTTGACCACCATTCACCCTGATACAATGGTGGACAGTGGCAAGGTAAACAGAACAACAAAGCATATAATATATAAGCCAGATTGTGTGATGGACTACAACATCAACATGCGTTTAGTTGATAAATGTGACATGATGGTGGGTGCTGTAGTGTGTGTGTACGGAAAACAGTGAAGTGGACGAAGAAAATGATTTTCCACCTTATTGACGTAACAATGCTGAACACTTACAACATGTTTCTTGTGAAAACAGGTAGAAAACCATATTTCCGTTCGTTTAGTTTTCAAGTTGTGAAACAGTTACTAGGTAAATTTGGCAAGGACACCCTGGCATACAAAGACCCATTCGAGGCCCAATATTGAACCATGCTCCTGCACCCAAGCTCGCTTACAGGGAGGCCTTTCTGATACACCAAATAAAGACATTACCACCAACTGGATCTCGTGCAACAGGCCAGCGTCGGTGTTTTTTTTTTTTTTTTTTTTTTTTACATGCGAATAAATACAATAAAATAAATACAATAAAATAATAAACCAAGAACAAACAATCAGATATAACAAAAAAAATACAAAAGCACAAAACAAATCAATACAAATACACTAAATACCGGCCTGAAGGGCCGACAACAAAAACACAACAATGAGCATAAACACAATGAAACACAGAAAAAAGAAACAATAATACCGGACAGGAGGGTAACGGAAACACAATAAATACAACAAAACAACGGTCATGAGAACAAACACAACACCGGCCTGAAGGGCACACAATAGGTACAACACATTGCAAACAAACCACAGGTCCAATCACACACCAAACACACAGCAAGCACACAGACTACTCAAAATGCTCATACTTATCCGGCCACTCCGCCGCCGGGAATCGAACACAATACACCTCCCAAAGTAACATGACGTCCTCCGGAACATGTTCATTATGAACCGTACGAGGATCAGGCATCAACTCCGGCACACCCACAAAAAACATAGAGCCCGCTGAACCCAGATGAAAGAAGGGCATCACGGAACAGGATGCATGCGTTCAACAATGTCAAACCTCAAAGGATTCTGCGCATCATACGCCATGCTGAAGGCCAAGACGAGAGGGAGGGGCTCTTTCCCATGGGGCCGGGCAATGGGCAGCGCACTGGGAGCCTCCTCGGCTGCCTCACAGGGCCCCGCATCAACCACTGAACGTTGCACCTGCAGGGACCCCCCCCCCCCCCCCCCGCTTGGCATCCTTCTTCAGCGCCAGCTTGAGGCCTCGGCTCGCACCAGAACCCTCACCACCCACGTCCGTAGTAGCGACCACCTCCCACTGCAGAGAACCTTCTGCAGGAGAAAGAACAGGAGGTAAATCATACGCACCACCATCGTCAACAGCAGGCACATGGACGTCAGCAACCACCAGCGACGTAGAGCGTGAAGCACCTGGAACCGCCACGTCATCGCCCGAAGCTCCACCTGCGTCTAAGTCCTCCACATCAGCCCAAGCAGTAGAAGAACGCCTGGAACGCTTGGGCACCGGCCGCATATCCTCACAGCCGGAGGCGGACTCAGAACCACGGGCCTCACAGACCATGCGAACCGACGCCCGTCGCAGTACGGCAGCAGCCTCAACCACAGGGGGAACTGGGCTGCACACAGCAAGACGGTCCGCAGCCCCCCAGCACCCAACACAGCCGTAACACCCAGCGAGGGCGCAGGGCTAGGCGCATCAGCAGGAGACGAGGAAGATGAAGACGACTCACAGAGACCATCCGGAAGACCCTCGGGAGCAACTGGCATAGCGAATTGACCAGTGACAGGAGCCACCGGAACACCTGGAGGAGGGACAACAACCACCGGGGGCACGTCGGGTGACGCAGGGGGGGCCGCATCAGCAGCGAACGGGTCCTGCCCCTCTTCATCTCCGGAATCCACGCCCTGAGAGAGCGACGGGAAATCCTCTTCCCGGAACAAGTTAACAGGTGCAGCAGGGGCCTCAGAGCACCCGGCAGCCTGATGCCTTAACTGGCCACATCGGAAACAGGTACGAGGCTGCCAGGCATTATACACCCGAACGTAGTAACCCAGCAGCCGGACAGAAGATGGGATATCCGACCGCAGGCGCATACCTAAGGTACGGATGTTAGTCCGCTTCCCAGCATACTTCCCCAAGGAAAGCGTGTTCACCCGCACACTGATGACTGCACCATACCTCCCAAAGAAGCACCGGAGAAGGTCTTCAGGGAACTCCAGGGGCGCACCGTGTACACTGACATAAGTTAGGGCACCACTGCGGTCCGAGACTGCAACAGAGCCGGCACCATCCGGCAACGAACGCCCTTCGTACCGACGGAGGAAGTACGATACTCCTCCTCCCTCACGAACTTGATAATCACCCGGTGGGCCGTAACAAGCTCAACTCCGTAGACAGCCTCCACCGGGACACGAAGCATGTCGCACATCACCAACTCAATGGCTGGATAACCAGCCTTACACGAGAACTCCAGTCCCACGGAATTCACACGCACAACAGGAGGAATTGGAAGGCCCCCCCCATGTCAGAACTGCCACGTCAGCACGCAGCCAGGCAGACAACAACACTGGGAGGGCAGAGACGCCCACACCACCTGGCAACCAAATGGCAAACAACCCCAGCAGTCACAGAGGCGGGACACGTCCTCATTCCACGGCTGCTCAGGGCGGACTCCCAACAATGCTGAACAGTTACAACATGTTTCTTGTGAAAACAGGTAGAAAACAATATTTTCGTTCGTTTAGTTTTCTAGTTGTGAAACAGTTACTAGGTAAATTTGGCAAGGACACCCCTGGCATACAAAGACCCATTCGAGACCCAATATTGAACCATGCTCCTGCACCCAAGCTTGCTTACAGGGAGGCCTTTCTGATACACCAAATAAAGAAATTACCACCAACTGGATCTCGTGCAACAGGCCAGCGTCGGTGTGGTGTGTGTTTTACTGCCAAATTGAGGCCACAGAAACGTAAATTGGTGTTAACATGGTGCGAAGCCTGTGCAGTCCCTCTGTGCCATATCGACTGTTTCGCACAGTATCACAGTCTCCAGGACTACTAAATGTGTAATTCTTTTGTAAATAAATGTACATATCAAGTTAATTTTAGTGATTATATTGAAAAAAAATACATTGAATATTTCCTGCAAACTATACCAGTTTGGTAGGCATACTTGTGACACTAATATGTGAGCGCCTAGTGAGTTTATACCAGTTTTATTATAATACAACGTCTAGTTGTAATAATTTGAACAATACTAGCGAAAAAAATTTGTGTAAAATGTCCCAAGAATACTTTAAATAATTCCGCGAAAATAAATTCGCGGCAACTCGGGCCGCCTGAGCGGCCGTGAGTGATGGCTGCCTGACGCAGCACCCTTGAGCCCCCTCGTTCTGTGACGTCATCGGCCAACTTTGCGGCTCAGTTGTCATTGTTAAGTACAGTAGAATTTTTTTATTATTTTTCCCGTGCTCAGGGGACACAAATTAACATGTTTAGAAGACAACAAAAAATTGATTTTTTTTTCTTGCGCACAGGGGTGTAAATGTCCTCAGGACCCCTGAGCAGTGGAAGGGTTAAATAGTCGTTCATATTTTCCAAACTCCTCAGCCCAAATGAACTGTCCACTCCGGTTTTTGATGAATGTTTAGTTGGCACGTTTTAGGTAATAACAGCCGCTTACTTCTATTTATCTGCATCTCTTGCGTCCTGCTGGTTAGGGTTTCCTGTTGAGAATGTCTGAGAGTTTGCATCACTCGATTCTCCTGTCGCCGATCACTGAAATATTTTGGTCGTTTTTTTATTTTATCTTCACTTTAACTTGGCTGTCTGTGAATATTTTGCCCTTTTTTCGTCATTGCTACCTGAAATGGCCCGGTATCATTTGTCTGTCATCATCACTCATGTTCTTCAGGCCTAGTGAAAGACTGTCTGTCACCTATGCAGACCTATACTGCCATTTCCTTGACACACACGGGCACTGTATCACTGTAACAATTGAACACAAGTTGACAATATCCAGGAGCGCCAAGACACCACCACGCCACTGCATCGTCCTCACAACTGTGACTTTAGAATTTGTCTTTATAAACTGCTATATGAAGTTCATAGTTTCATTTTCCTATCCTTTATTTTGATTTATTAACAATTCAATTGGATTGAATTGTTATTTATTTCACCATTTGCAATCCTTTCGTACAATGCTTTCTTTTTATATATTAGAGTATATATATTTTTATATATAGTCTTTAGACCAGTGATTATCCAATAGGAGTCATTATACATTTAAATTAGGTGTGTGTGTGTGTGTATGTGTGTAACGATGGCCCATCCTAACCCGGACACACTTAGAGCAATGCTTGGCTATCACATTATCAACGGATCATAGTATCGAAGGAATTGACTAAATATTATAGTAAACTTGCTCTAACTAGATAATCGCTCAGAGACTTGCTTGGGGTCCACGCTAGCATGGGTGGCTGCTGTGGGAAGGTGGGACAGGCTGGGTGTTCTCTCTGTGGTCCTGAGCCAGTTCCATAAATCCCTCATTTTTTGTTGATAGGGCCCCACGACTCCTGGGAAATAGGGAAAGGGTAAGATGATTCTCTAGTTAGTGTTGCGTGCCCGTGTTGTTTTTAAGAGAAACTAACTGTTGGTCCCTGAAATCTTAGCTTCTGCTGTGCAGATTGTCATCCGGATATCCTCCGTTTCTAAATTATCCATTGATACTCCAAAGTTTTCTGTAGATTAGTTTCCTTGATAATAATCGCTTGACGCATACTCCTAGTGAGTAGGGGAGCGATCTTTTAAGGGGGGAGTAGATGAATTGATAAAAAAGTAGATAAGAGTGTAGGCTTGTAGTAGATATTCGCCTCCAAGTAATTATGGGGTTGGAGGACTCCAGCTTGTTTGAGGTCTTGTCTGATCTTGTTTATTCTGATTAAAAAATTCTGCTACTCTCCTGGCTGCTTCCCTATGCAGTATGCTAGAGTACTCAGACAGTATTCAGAGAGTGGACTGCTCCCCTTGGCATAGGGTCCCTGATTGATTGTATTCGGTTGAGAAAATCTGTTGTGTTTAATCTTTCTAAGAGTAACTGTAGAAGCGGAGTAAATAGTGCTGTACAGATAGTCTATAGGTCTAGTTAGTGCCCTACACCCACTTAAGACCGGCCTACCCTGCCAGGTGTTTAAGGTCAATTTCAACTTGTGTACCTTGGGCAGGTTATATAGGGCTGAAATGTTTGACAATAACGCTAAGAGTTTCTCTCTGGTACTGCTTTGATCAAATCCCCACTTCATCCTGATCTTGGATCTTTATTTAGATATAATTTTAACACGAATTTTTTGCATCGGGTTTGTACATTTCCAACTGCCACTTGCAGCTTCTGTATCTGTCGTGTCGAGGCATCGTCTAGCTGTCTTGACATTTCTTTTCCATAGTTATCGACTTCCATACTACCACTGTGTACCACCTTTATCTGCCTATTTTATCACCCTCTCGTTTTTGTTTTATATCTTTCAACATTAATCGTTCCTCCCTCATTAAAATATTTCCTAGTAAGTAAGTAATTATCAATAAAAGGCACCAAACCGGGAAGGCTATGTAGCACCATCAAATGTGCAGGATAATCAGAGGGCGCTAAATATCACCAAGGATGCCAATGCGAGAACAAAAACGCATAAGGCGAAGATATCAAAAGTATCCAAGTCGCCAAGAATTCTATCGAGGGACAAGCGACTGCGGAGGATGGTCGGAAAACAAGACACACGCTCGTTCTGGAAGTCAGGACATTCAACAAGGATCTGCATGACCGTAAGAAGGACAATGCAATTTGGACAATAAGGAGCAGGGCGGCGCTCCATTAAGTGACCGTGAGTTAAACGGGTATGGCTAATACGTAACCTAGCCAGAGCTGTTTCCCACTGCCAGTTAAGTGGCAGGAGGAAGGCCACTGGGACACACGACTCTTAAGAGTACGTAGTTTGTTACCAATAACAGAAGACCAACAACGCTGCCAGTGGGCAAGGATGGAGGTATGAATAACTGGGTAAAAGTCGGAATAAGGAATACTTTTACGGGAGACGGGACAAGTGCGGATAGCTTCCTTAGCAGCAGCATCCGCACACGCCATGAGGGCACTACGAGAGTAAACTACCACCACAAAGGAGGATTGACTCCGGGAAAGCAGGAGACGAAGAGCATAGAGAATAGCATAAAGTTCTGCTGCGAAGATGCTAGCCTCCGGAGGAAGGCGACACATATAAGTGTGGTCAGGAAAAACAACAGAGTAGCCCACGCAGACTTAGACCCGTCGGTGAAGATGGGAACGGAGTGGGAGTGAGAAGAAAAGTGCTCAGGGAAGAGGCGTTTCAGAACTGTAGGAGGGCTAAAAGCTTTTGTGATGCGGGTCAGAGAAGTACAAAATTTGGGAAGGGGGACCCTCCACGGGGGCAAGGATGGAACAATACGAGGAGAAACATTGGTAACATGAACGGAAAAAGAATCCTGTAAGCGAGACAAACGGACAGAAAAAGAAAGGAGGTGAAGAGGAACAGGAACTACAGGAGGGGTAAAAGTCAAAGCACGATAGAGGCGAGAGTGAGGATGCTGTAAGGATAGCGAAGATTGTAGCGATCACGGCGATCCTGGAGAGACAGAAAGGCAGTGTCAGCGTATAAGCTGAGGGTAGGAGTTGAACGAAAAGCACCAGAGCTGAGGCGCAACTCGGTATGGTGCAAAGGATCAAGACAGCGAAGAGTAGTAGGAGAAGCAGAAGAGTATGCAGGGCAACCATAATCGAGTTTAGACAGGACGAGAGAGGAATGCAAATAGAGGAGTGTGCGACTATCCACTCCCCAAGAAGTATGGGACAAAACCTTAAGGAGGTTAAGGGCCTTAGAGCATTCAACACGGAGGTAAGAGATTTGGGTGACCAAGACAAACGAGAGTCAAACAATAACCCCAAAAGCTTGGCAGAATCTTTGTACTGAAGGGGATAACCATAAAGCGACAAAGAGGGACGAAGAAAGACCCGCTTCCGAGTAAAAGTCATGGCACAAGTCTTAGTAGTAGAGAACTTGAAGCTATGATTGGTGGCCCAAGATGATACGGCATCAATCACAAGTTGAAGCCGCCGTTGAAGGAGAGGCGAATCATCACCCCGACAGCAAAGAGTAAGATCGTCAACATAAAGAGCGGAGAAGATGCCAGAAGAAAGGGAGGAAAGAAGACCATTGAGGGCAACCAGAAAAAGAGTAGTGCTCAGAACACTACTTTGGAGCACACCTTTGTAGCGAGTAAACCTATACTCGCTCCATTATCTCATCATCTTAATGGCATAACTAATTACACAAGCTATAATCCTGTCCCTATTTACAGGTAACGGTTTTTCCACCCTCCTATCTTACTGTGAGGTGCAGTAACCGTATATAAGCCAGCGATTTGAGAATAGCAAACCAGTACAATCTCCAGTCAAGAATGTAATACTCGGTGTAGGCAGTTCTAATCGACCCAAGACGCTACAGCTTCGACACAGAGCAGGCAGCAGACTACGACCCCATCCAGCTACAACTCTCTCCCACATAGAGCTCTGCGACTCCGGCCACACTCAGCTCTCTGCTCTGCTCCAGGCTTCGTCTCAACGTCTACGACACTGCTGTATCCAGGACTACTAAATAAATATGAAACTCACTAAACACTGTGTCTAATCAACACAACAACGTAACATAAACGTACGTTACACCTTCATACTGCCGAAAAGAGGCAGAGAGAGTGGCACCAAGCCTTACTCGAAAGGTACGACGAGAAAGAAAGCTTTGAAGGAAGAGAGGGAGATTACCACGAAGGCCAAAAGAACGAAGTTGGGACAAAATATGGTATCTCCAAGTCGTGTCATAAGCCTTTTCCAGGTCAAAAAGGACAGCAACAACGGAGGTCTTCGCAGCAAAAGCAGTACGAATATAGACCTCCAAGTTCACCAGGACATCAGTCGTGCTGCGGCACTTGCGAAAACCAAATTGAGAAGGAGAGAAGTGGTGATGGTGTTCCAAGAACCACATCAGACGGACATTTACAATACACTCAAAAGAGCTTGCAAACACAACTCGTGAGAGCAATAGGGAGGAAGTCCTTAGGAGACGTACCGAGAGACCCTGGTTTCCAAATAGGGAGTACAACGGCGTCGAGCCAGTCCTCGGGGACGGACGACGACTCCCTGATCTGGTTATACAGATTCGGTACATATTGAGACGTGCATGGAGGGAGAATGCGAAGCATCTCATAATGAACGTCATCTGAGCCCACTGCCATAGATCCGCAGAGGGCCAGGGCAGACTGAAGTTCAGAAAGAGAGAAAGGATCGTTATAGGGAAGGTGGAGACGAGTGTGAAAATCTAAAGGATAAGATTCAAGAACAGGCTTACGAAGAAGAAAGGATTGAGGAAGGTGAGAACCAGAGCTAACAGAAGAAAAGTGGGAACCCAGGTCGGCCGCGACCTTCACTGGATCCGCCACAAGAGTTCCACGAAAGTGGAAAACCAGCCTCATATCGGACATAGACAAGAACACAACCTATAGCACTATCATCCTTTACAGATGACACTAGGATCTTCATGAGAGTAGGCAACATAGAGGACACGGCAAACCTCCAGTCAGATGTAGATCAGGTCTTTCTACGGGCTACAGATAATAATATAGTGTTTAACGAAGATAAGTTCCAGCTCATGCGCTATGGAAAAAATGAAAATATAAAAACGGAAACCTCGTACAAAACTCAGGCAAATCATAACATAGAACGAAAAGGCAATGTAAAGGATCTGGGTGTACTCATGTCGGAAGACCTTACCTCTAAAGAACACAATAAAGTATCCGTCACAACTGCAAGAAAAATGACAGGTTGGATAACAAGAACTTTTCACACTAGAGATGCTATACCGATGATGACACTTTTCAAAACGCTTGTGCTCTCTAGAGTGGAGTACTGCTGCACAATGACAGCCCCTTTCAAAGCTGGAGAAATTGCTGACCTGGAGAGCGTGCAGAGATCCTTTACTGCTAGAATCCACTCAGTAAAACACCTAAACTATTGGGACCGACTAAAGAGCCTAAATCTGTACTCCCTTGAGCGCAGGCGGGAGAGATACATAATAATTTACATGTGGAAAATATTAGGGGGGCTGGTCCCAAACCTGCACACAGAAATAACATCACATGAGACCAGAAGACATGGCAGGATGTGCAGAATACCCCCGTTGAAAAGCGGAGGTGCAACAGGTACTCTGAGAGAGAACTCTGTCAACATCAGAGGCCCGAGACTGTTCAACACGCTTCCGCTACACATAAGGGGCATAACTGGCAATCCCCTCACAGTGTTCAAGAGAGAACTGGATAAGCACCTCCAAAGGATACTTGATCAACCAGGCTGTGACTCATACGTTAGGCTGCGAGCAGCCGCGTCCAACAGCCTGGTTGATCAGTCCATCAACCAGGAGGCCTGGTCGACGACCGGGCCGCGGGGACGCTACGCCTCGGAAGCACCTCAAGGTAACCTCAAGGTAGGAGGAGTATCGGACGTAATGGTGGAAACATAAGATTTCCAACTCTCACGTTTAGCTCTACGGATGGTCCTACAGGCCACCGCACTTGCCTTCCGAAACAGAATAAAAGAATCAGCCGTCAGCCAGCGGCGGTGTTTCTTCCAGGCTGCACGCCTACAGCGGACAGCCCGAGCACAGTCCGCATTCCACCAGGGAACGCACTTCCGTTTACCCCGAGAGGAAGAGCGAGGAATAGAGTGGAGGGCAGCGTCAAAGACAGTGTCATAAAAAGAGGAGGAGGGAGTGAGGAACAGGCAGAGAGGAGAGGTCAGAGAGAGAGTAGCACGGAGGGTGAATAGGCACCAGTCAGCCTTGGCAAACTGCCACCTAGGGAAGGAGAGGGGAGGGTGGAAAGAGAACAAGGAAACGAGGATAGGGAAATGATCACTGTTATGGAGGTCATCAAGAACCTGCCACGTGAAATATAATTAAAGGGACGACGAGCAGAGAGAAAGATAAAGACAGAAAAGCGTGCGAGTTCGAGAGTCCACATGAGTGGGATCACCAAAATTCAGAAGAGAGAGAGAAGAAGCGAGGACGAACGGTTCGAGAAGACGGCCTCGGGTGTTTGTCAGGACATCACCCCAGAGGGAATGTCGACAGTTGAAATCACCCAAAAGGAGCACCGGCTCAGGCAAGGAGTCCAGGAGGTGCTTAAGATCAGGAAGGGAAAGAGGGACATTTGGAGGGATATAAACGGAACAGACAGTATACCATTTACCCACAAAAACACGGGCAGCAGAACAATGGATAGGTGACGGAAGAAGTAGGGGGACGAAGGGAATATCAGAACGAGGGGGGGGGGGGAGTAAGAAAGGAATAACCACGAAAGTGACCAGGACGAGCACCAAGCATTGGTTCCTGGAGACAAACGCAAAGTGGTGTAAACTGTGTAATTAGAAGCTGGAGTTCATGGAAGTTGGCATAAAATCCACGAATATTCCACTGAAGAATAGACATTACCAAAGATAAATGACAGTAACAGAGAACAAGAAAGAAATAAAGGTAAAGAGGAACACAGTTTATTAAAGAATCGCAGGATCAGGATCAGGAGCAAGGTCAGGAGCAGGGTCGGCAAAATCAGGGTTAGGGGGCATGGGTAAACTGAGTAAGGAGAGAGGGAAGGGAGCGAGAGAACAGACCAGAGGCGGACTGACAGGGTCCGGAGGAGGAGGAGGAGGAATAGTAGGAGACAACGGAGAGGAGCAGAACAACACAACAGGAGGCAAAGGAATAGGGAAGGAGGTGGTGGGTGTGGTCCGTATTAAGGCCTGGAAACAGTTGAGACTGAGGAAGGTGGGAAGGACGAGGAGAGGTAGAATGCAATACGCAAGCGTAGGATACGCCACGCAAAAGGGGTGAGACGACGAACTTGGCGTCTCGCTTCAGGAAAAGACAGACGATCACGGTGCTTCAAGTTGAGGACGGCTTCCTCGAGTTTGTAGTGTACACCTGAGCGTGAGAAGGTAGGGTGGGCCTCACCGCAATTGAGGTAGCGAGCCTGGGGAGAAGTGCACTCGGACTTAGAATGACTATCGTCCCCACACATGAGGCATAGATACACCGTACTGGTGCATTTGAGGACACCGTGCCCGAACTTCCAACACTTATTGCAAAGTCTAGCAGAGGGAATGTACTCCTGAACGGAGCATCTGGCACCAGCAAGAATAATAGGGGCGGAAGGGTCCTACTATCAAAGGTGATTTTTACAACTCGAATGGGCTGACAGCGACGACCACGAGGGTCGAGTAAATGTGTCCACCTGGAGGACAGAATGGCCCTGGGCTTCGAGAATATGTTTAATATCCTCATGGCAATCTTTGAGGTCCCGAACACCAACTGCAATATGGTGCTGGAGGAGAACAGTGCCAACACTGGCATTTAACCGAGCGTTTTTGGAGACCCAAACAGGGGTCTCTCCAATGCAGGACAAAGCGGGTAAGTGAGTAGCTGCATCCTGAGAAGGAGCAGCAACGACACGCGTACAGTAACTGGTGGAGTTAAAAGTAACAGAGGCATCTACTGAATCAACAAGGTATTTATGGAGGGAGAAATCGTCATGAGTAGAATCCAGATGGTGGAGATCAAAGTATTTAGCCCACGTAGCGGGACCAAACAAGGCGTTGTAAGTATTATTACGGGAAGGGATCATGCGAGTGCGGCCGTGGCGGGGACGGCGTTGAGAACCCCCAGAGAAAGAGAGGGGGTAAAAGGCGCAATAATCACAATGAGAGACGTAGTCGTGCCCGGGGACGAGGAGGTCACCACTGGGGGCTGGGGACTCAACCCTACCGCAGAGGAGGGAGGAGAGCTGAGGGGAGTAGTCGGGTCGTCGGGGCCCAATGCAGCGGGGGCTACAGGGCCCGATCTTCCAACACAGTCCGACTAGGGGGCTTGGTCGCCCACCCCACGAGCCTGAGAAGGCACAAGGGGAAACATTATCAGCCATGAAAACGAGGAAAAACTTTCATTCACGAATGAGCCCCCACACCCACCATGGAGCCACAATTAGAGACAGGACACCCAACAAGAAGCTATCGCTGATCATGCCGGGGCCTCCTAGGGGTGCATCGTGAGTATACACCCTATAAACGCCACCTTAAGAACCGTGAGTCCGTCGAGAGCGGGTTCAGTGACGAAAGGAGGATTGACAATAGAAGGTTCCCCTCGCTCGAGACATTGGGTACTACAGTTCTCCGGGTGCAAGAGTATGCCTCCTCAAACACCCGGACGTCAAAACAAAAGGTCGAAAGAATAGTCAAAACAAGCAAAAGGTCGGCAAGAAATGACAATTTGATAGGAGAAGAGGGGGAGAACAATGAAACACGAGGAAACGGAAAAGGGGTCTGGCATAATTGGTAAAGGCAGCAGCAGGAGCATAAGGCTGCTAAAGGACAGAGGACTGACCCATGGAGCATCACACTCCAGCAGCTGCCCACCAAGCCCCCTCACGGCGACAATGGGCCAGAAGTGAGGGGGAAAATATTTCCTAATTTGTACTGTATCCTTCACTAGCGTTTTCACTTCACTTATTTTTTCTTGTAAGCCTAACATCTTTATGCATGGTGCCTGCTCCTCTCCTACCACCAAGGCCTGTCGTACTGGGACTGGATCAGGAGAAACCATTATCATACTGATAATCGTAGCTGTTCTTTTAATTTTTTTCTTGGAGAGGACAAACCCGTATCCAGTCTGTTTCAAGCCTGGTTGAAGGGCAGCTCTCATAGCATTGCTTCGTGCTGCCATTTTTTCCTGTTACTGTGATTGGCTTGAGTGCAGATGCTGCATAGGCGATCACTGATCAGACTGCCTGTATATATATGTGAATGACCTGCAGATTGGAGTACCTACTCCAGGTACTGCAGTAGGTACTCCAGTACTGCAGTAGGTCAGTACTGACCTACTGCAGTACCTAACCTCCAGAGATGGAGGTTAAGTACCTGAGGATTGCCATTCTGGCTGCCGTTCTCTTTCTCTCGAGTAAGTGACCTCAGCATTAAATTTTGTCTAGGATTGTTCCTAGATACTGGTAAGTGTCTACTCATTCAATTGGATGAACCTATACTTTGAGTTGGATGTTGGGCTTCACTATTTTTACGGGTCTGGCTTTTGTTAGGGTTAAATTTTACCACTCTACTTTGCCTCTTCTCAGATGCAATCTAAGCATTTAGGTGCAAGGCACGCCACATCTTTATTTTATGATGATGACAAAGTCATTCGCATAGTTTAGCAGCCTGCAGTGTTGTGGGAGTTTCAGCCTCATTATTCTTTCCATTAAACAGTTGGAGAGTAGGGAGCTGAGTTTGCCTTCTTACGGTTTACCATTTTCATTCTTCTGTATTCAGTAACTGTACTATGTAGTTTGATTCTTACTTCTTCTTCTTCTTGGTCCAGGAGAGCAGGTTGCCTTTGATCACTTTGTCAATGGGGCATTGACATAGCCTTTGAATTAGCTAGCGCCCCAACTTTTTCGTGATTCGGGAATATTAGTAGTATTGGTCTGTCATTCAGTTTGGCTAACAAAGTTCTAATACATTCCACTGTGCCAACCCCTTTTCTATAGGCATACATGTCCTGGGGCAGTTTAGGTATTTTCCACTAAAGTGTGTGGAGTGCCATTCTGTCAGCCGTCTTGGCTGCACAGCTTTGGAGAGATGGGTCTTGGATTAGCGGGATCTTTGGGTTTTGGGATCGGCTCTGTTTGCCCTATTCCAAGCTGTAGGTCTAGTTTGAGAAGTCCAGGCTAAATTAATTAACCTTAGGTCTGCAGCGAGCTCCTCTGGCCCGAGGTTCCTTATAATTGTATAAGTTATTTTGTCTCCCGGAGATGTATCTTTGGAGATTTTCTTAGCTTGATTGAGCTCGACCAATGTGAAAGGGGGTATCAATGTCAGCAGCTTCTGCACATGATTATAGTAATTTATTCCAGCTTTTCCTTCTAATCCTTTCTGCACTGCTAGTATATCTGGTGGAAGTGGATTACTGGTTGCTCTTTGTGCAAATTTGGTTGCTAGTCCTTAAGCTTCCTGTTGAGGATCCTTAGAGTATGGTGCTTTTGGTGTTTCATTTCCCTTTGGCCCTGTGAATTTGCTGCCACGTCGCTCAAAGAGAAGTGAGTTCATTCAGATGTGAACACAATCCAGCCTGTTGTGTTCTTTGGTTATCCTGGTTCCTTGGTGCAAATGTTCCTTGACCTCACAGTAGGGTCGTGTTGCGATTACGTGGCTATATTGTTTATGGCTTCCTTGATCAGAGGAGTCTGTGATTGAATTCTTTGACACGTTCGCACTAATACCAGTGATATTTGTGGTGTCTGGTGGACTGTTTGTTCAGTGGAATTGAGTGGTTAGCTGCTCATTGAATTACTTTGACAAAATCTTGTTCTGCCTGATTAATGTATTCAGGAACAACATTTTCTTTGACACTGAGATGAGGTTTTGAAAGTGGTCCCATTTCGTTAGAACGAAATTCCAGGCTTCCGGTGGAAGTGGTGTGGATATTTCCATCTCTTGATCAATTTGGACCCCATGGTGTTAACTTGTGAGTGTGGTCTCTACTGACCATGCGGTTGCATCTGAGGGAGGCTGAAGTAAAGATAAGGTCTAGTCTTCCTTCTTGAATGTGGGTGTGTTCATCCTTGTTTGGGACATGAATTTCTGGCAGCTGGTCTAGTAGATGTGCTAGGTGAGTGCCAGCCTCATTTGTTGTCGGAGCCCAGTGCCACACGATGATGGGCATTGAAATCACCACAAACTATTATTCGATGTTTTGGAGTGTCCAAATAACACCGAGACTCGTTTCTGTTCGTGGAGACCTGTACAATGGATACTTCCATAACCTCTGTCCCCGGCCCACAATCAGGTGGGATGAGTGTGGGTTTGAGATCAGGGCATATTTCACATAGATGTCACATCCACCGGATTGCACATTGACCCATGGATGGAAGAAGCCTCGATGGACTGAGTTTAGGTTCTAATCCGTCTCGAAGCAACCTCTCCAGTAGTGTAGGATGTCTGTGCCTTTGGTTGCCGTTATGCATTGGAAGTGTTGCAATTTTTGTGCACATCCCTTGCGCATTCCATTGCAGGATCTTTAGTCCACTTTGTTATTGGAACTTGTTTGTTACCGTGACATCCGTCAGATGAACTCGCCATGGAAGTTGGAATTGGAATTTTTGATGTTGGTGCACTTGAAACTGACAAATCAATATCAAATTCAGAAGTACTGGACTCGATCTGTTTTTTTTGTGTAGGTTAAATGTTTTTCTGCCCTGCATCCTTGAACATGTGGATATTTTGAAATTTCTCTTCTCCAGTACACCTGACCTGACACCATAAGGGCAGGTACAGCCGTCATATCCTTCTCACTGCGACCCTTTGAGGGTGTGGATACAATGCTACCTAAACGTCTAAAGGTTAGAGTAAGCACCCTCGACGGTCATTCTTTCGGGAAAAGCGATATTCTGAAGGTCTTGAAGGACGTGGCCGGCATCACACCTTCTGATATTAGTCAGGAAGGTGGTGATATCGTGCTCTTTTTTCATGTGAGGAAGAATTAGAAAAACTCTTGAACAACGATGCCATACTTCGCAAGGAGCACCACCTACGTCCTCACTTCCCACGTCAGTTTCTGGCCGGAAGAACTGTTTTTACAAGCAGGACCAACCAGTGGATCGCTGACCGACAGCAACATAAGATCATGGACAGCATCGAGGACGAAAATCCGAACCTGAGAGTATTCAACCTAGAGTTCTGCAGCACCGACAAATTATCAATGAAGATTACTTTCACCACAATAGCTGCGTCCACACAGGCTGCCACATAGGCTTCCACACAAGGTTCCTACCGTTTCGGCTTACAAATACCACCCCACCAAGTAAAAAAGGAACGTTCCCAGGACCTCCAGCAGTGCCTAAAGTGCTACGAACTCTTCCACCCCCAACAAGTGTCAGCACCCCGTCCAGAAGTGCAGCCCGTGAGCACTGGACCATCACTACTCCATATGCAAGGCAACTACACATCGCTGCTTTCTCTGCAATGGCAATCACCCCACAATTTCCTACCGCTGTTCTCGCAGACAGGAAAACATATAGATCAAGGTTGAAGCAAAGAGAAGTAACCCTTCTACCACCATGACCAGAGCCCAGCGCTCAACCCACCACCTCATCTCCCACCCACCGAGCGACCAAGAGACTTTCCAGTCTTACCAAATAGTGGCTCCTCCCACCAGGCGACCCAGCCTTCACAATGGGGACCCAAGGCCCCACAGGCTCCTTTGCAGCCCCCTGCATCACGTGCAGGCATTATCCCTGGTCTTATTAGACTAGTGGAGAGGCTTGCCGGACCAGACAACTACCCCTGGCGCAAGACACACTGCCTCCACTACCACTCAGGATACTACTACCAGGACGACCACGAGGTCGATTTCAACAGACTCCATAACCACACAAGACCCGAGCTCCACAAACAGGCATTTCCTTCTCCAGCTCCCAACCCTCCTACCATCACCCATCTCGGCAGCCAAGCTAGTAGACGTTCTGTCTACAAATGCTAACACCACCACCAACGCTCCTGAAATAGCTAAAACCACCAATACATGTCACCTGAGCCTACCTCAGGCTGCGAGGCGAAAGACGAAAACACCAACTATGGATGTTACGGACTCTTCAGAGGAGAATATCTTAGTAGGAGCTCCACCGCCGCACCACAAATACGACACCTACTTGATACAAGACCTCATTGAGGCCACCTCACCAAACTCCAACGACAACACGGCTCAGCCAAAGTCTCGGGCAAAGAAAACAATGGAAGACCCGGAGGTCTACACTAACCCCACCAGCTCCATAACCGATACAGCCAGCCCTCCTGGGCTGAAATCCACATTGAAGACCCTCAGTTATCCCTAGATCTCTAGTATCAGCTATTGATACAGATAATGGCTCCAAAGAGCCTCCACTTACGGGCTCACCATACCCCATGCAACTTGGAACGTGTTTTTTTTTTTTTTTTTTTTTTTTTTTTTTTTTTTTTTTTTTTTTTTTTTGAGATATATACAAGAGTTGTTACATTCTTGTACAGCCACTAGTACGCGTAGCGTTTCAGGCAAGTCCTTAATCCTATGGTCCCTGGAATACGATCCCCTGCCGCGAAGAATCGTTTTTTCATCCAAGTACACATTTTACTGTTGCGTTAAACAGAGGCTACAGTTAAGGAATTGCGCCCAGTAAATCCTCCCCGGCCAGGATACGAACCCATGACATAGCGCTCGCGGAACGCCAGGCGAGTGTCTTACCACTACACCACGGAGACTGCTACTACACCACGGAGACTGCATTGTTCTGAGTAGCTGAATCTAAAACTACACAATATTGCTAATAAGTGCGATAAAACAAAACGAAAAAGAACCCCCACCCCCTCTATTTAAAATTTTTACCTACTTGTCACAGTAACAAGGTTTCCGCGAATAACCAAACTCAATTACGGCCTCACTATAGTTAGTGCTACAAAGAAATTTTGTAACGAGTAGCTGAATCTGAAACATCGTTTTCCTCACTGCTGAAGAGGGTCCTTGTTTGGGACCGAAATATGCAGTCCACGTTTCGTTGTGTTTTCAAAATAGTGGGTTATTTTCATTTGTATATACATTATAAATAACAAAGGTGCCAGGACAGTGCCTTAATTTAAAGTTTCCCACTCAGACTAAACTCCATTTATAGTATCTCTTGCTACATTTGGTATAACAATATCCTAATGCACCTTAAGAGAGCACCCCTAATACCGTGATAAAGTCTGCTTACTTTCATGTGGTACTGTATTAGAAGCTTATCTGGCGTCAACTTTCACAATGACAAACATTTTCACCTGTCAACTGCCTCTCTTATGCTGGAATAGATTGCTCGAAATTTGTCAAACATAAACGGCCGTTATTAAAACCATATTGTGAATCTCTATTAATATCTGTTTTTCAAGATGAAGACGAGTGCTTTTACAATTATCGATTTAAGCAACTATAAGACGATAGGCTAATAGGCCGATAGTTTGACGCTGGTGATCTATTTGCTTTCTTAAAAATTTAAAACATTAGAATCAAGGAAACTGTAGAAAGCCTAACCTACGCTTGAAACAATCAAGGGATCCTACGTGTTCCACAAAGCGTAAACGAACCAGTATTTACCCAGGTCTTTCATATATCTAAACTTATCTAATTTTGTTTCTATTGTTTCATGTTTTATTATGTGTTGATACTTTTAATACCTTATTAATAACCCTTTGTCATGCCCGTTCATCCACTTGTACACATCAGTAATGTCAGTAGTTATTGTATATATTAAAAAAGGAAAACAATGGATATAAAATGGATAAGTTTAGATTTTGGGGAGACCTGGCAAATAATTGACTAATAACAGGGTTGTGGATTTGTGGAATCAGTTATCAGGTAACATAATAGATGTACAGTGAGGCACAGTGAAAGGGTGTTAGCTGGAGGTCCAATTGTCCTGATACTGAAAATGGAAGTTGTAGTGAGTGAACTGTCACCAGTTCACTCACTACAACGTCCAGGAGCAAAGCAATGTGGGGCTCAGAGGGCAAAGTTGGATTCCATGTGGAAGGAGCTACGACAGATGCAGGAGCAAAGACAGATGAAACAACCTCAAGAGGGAGTAAATGAGGAGAGCAACAGTAGAAAGTCTTCGTCTTGGAATGTCGCAAAGGACAGGGATCTTAAGAAGACTATGACAAAGCCGCCTGCAAATGTCATAAAGACTTCCAACCCATTTGCCATGCTGGAAGAAGTGTTGTAGGGGAGACTGCAGTTCGTTCGAAAGACAAGACAACGAAGGGAGAGCAGGTCCCTTGGGTTGCTCACAAAGTAAAGGAAGTACTTAAGCAAATTTTGGTTGTTGGAGATTCCCAGGTGAGGTATTTGGATAGAGCCTGTTATGCCAGAGATAAGGGGGAACTGGTTAAGGGTTTGCTATCCGGGAGCATGAATTGGTGATATAGTAAACAACATGAATGTTATGGCTGGAAATGGGAATAAACCCATTATTTGGATCAGTGCTGGTGGAAATTATGTAGGACGAGATATGAGTGAGGAACTGATAGAGAAGTTTAAGACAGCCATAGAATTAGTTAGGAGCACGGGAGGAATCCCGATCATACGTGGCATTCTTCTTAGAAAGGGAGTAAGAAATGAATAGTTGTCGAGGGCATATGGTGTCAATTGCCGACTGAACAAATATTGTAAATCAAATGCATTATCATTCATTGATAACTGGGAACACTTCTTTGGAAGGAATGACATGAATACACACAAATCACAATAGCGTGATACATAAAATAAACAAATCCATAAGGGCTGTGATGAGGGTTCGAACTTACGTCCAGGAAGATCCCAGATGCACCAGATGATGGAATGTCAGATTCCATGTCGTGGCACAGTCGACTAAGGCGCGCGTCTGGGATCATCCTGGACGTACATTCGCTCCCACATCTCAGCCCTTGTGGATTTGTTCTTTTAATGACATGAATGCTCGGACTGGAGTTGTTGCCGTTGCCAACTCGTTGGAACCTGTGGTGGGAGGGGTGTGTGTGGGTTTAAACTGTTAGTAGATAATGGTATCGAAATAGATATGGAGAAAGGATGCAATAAAAGTATGTGTTGTGAGGGGGGGGGGGATGAAAAAGGAAGAATAATAACAATACACTTAAGGTATATTACACGAACAGTAGGAGTCTAAAAAACAAAATAAAAGATTTAAATGCTCTTGTCTGCACAGAAACAATAGACATTATTGCACTTACCGAAACATGGAATGTAGAAAACGAAGAACAAGTAGCTGAATATCAAATAAACTGATTTAAACTAGTTCACAAATGTAAATATATTAGAAGAGGAAGGGAAGTAGGCACATATGTTTAGGAAAATTTGAAATGTAGTCTCAGTTTGTGTATGACTCGGTTTTAATTCCCTCTATCTCGCTAGAATTAACCAAAAAGCTAAAAATCTTATAGTAGTTATATACAGGTCACCAAAGTTAGACAGATTAGAAGCAAATCATCTATGAGATGAAATACCTAGAGCATCTAGGTCAAACAGTTTGTCATGGGTGACTTTAATTTTTGTTGAATTAACTAGCTTACCAGAACAGGGAATAATGAAGCAGAAGATTATCTATAATTGAGAATTTCTTCTCTAAGCAACAGATTATAGCATTATGGAACCAACGTGTGAAAATAATAATTTATATACACTGATACAAATAATAGGTTTGTTCACGTTTCCAGTCATTAGGTAAGTCATGTTTACTATATCACCAATTCCTGCTCCGAGATAACAAACCCTTAACCTGTACCCACTATCTCTGGTACAAAATGCTCTATCCAAATACCTCACATGGGATTCTCCCATAACCAAAATTCGCTTAGCTGTTTCCTATAATTTGTGAACACACTGAGGGACCTGTGCTCCTTCGTTGTCTTGCCTTTCGAGCAAACGGCAGTCTCCCTGCAGCACTCCTCTTTCAGCAAAGCGAATGACATGGAAGTTTTTGACATCTGTAGTCGGCCTTGCCAGTCTTCTTAATACCCCCATCCCATACGATATTCCAAGTCAAGGATCCTCTACTGCTGCTCTCCTCCTTTACTTCCTCGTGACGTTGTTTCGTCTGTCTTAGCTCCTGCATCTGTCGTAGCTCCTCCCGCAGGGAATCCAACTCTGTCCGTTTCAGAGCTCCACATAGCTCGCTCACTAGCACCAGTTCACTCATCACTACTACCATTTTCAGTATCAAATAAATTGATACCAGTAACATGGTTGCTGATTTGTGGAACCAATTACCACGTAACATAATAGGAGGATTACTTGAATGTTACAAGCGTAGGTTAGACATATATATATGAATGGGTTTGGGTGGATATAAACATTTGTTGCCACGTATTGGCCAATAGGAATTTTACAGTTAACAATGAAGTTATTATATCAACTGTTTCCATTGATATAACCTATAGGTTTAGCAGAAGCTTTGCTAACGTGAAGTTACAAAACATCGAATCTTTCCACTATCAACTGCCTCAATTATGCTGGAATACAAAATCAAATTTGTCAACCCACGATTGGCCTTATTAAAACCATGTTGTAAATCATTTATTTAACCTGCTTTTCAACATGTAGAAAAAAGTTTTGCCATTTTAGATTGAAGTAATCTTCAAGAAATAGTCGTTAAACTAATTGGCAGCAGTTCGACGTAGTTGATCCTTTCCTTTCTTAATGTGTACCGCATAGGCAACCCTCCACGACTCCAGTGCACTGCCGCGACTCTAATGGTTTAATACAAATGCTGGAGAATGGATCATAAAGCTCGTCTTTACAGTTTTTAAGTACACTGGTAGAGACTTCATCTGCCCATGGGGGACCTGTTTGGCTTTAATTTATCATGGATTTGCTTAAGAACTTTAGTTCTTACATAGGAGAATCCTTGTAAGCACTAAACTAGTCAATCACCAATGAAGACTTGTTTGGTTGAAGGCATAATGTTAAGCTCTTCATTAGTAAATAAAGACTAAATACTTCTTGAAAATTAGCATAATTTTTAATCAGTTGTCTGATCGATCTGTTTTAGTGGCTTTTTTTGTCCCTTATTTGATATACCCCTGAACCAACTCGCTCTGACCCACATATGAGGGATCTCTGATCTCATCATCCACTAGAGATGGTACTGGAGTCAGAGGTGTTCCATACATTAGGTGCGCAGGACTTAATGACTCATGTTGAGTAGAATCATCAGACAAGTATGTCAACGGCCAGTTATTCACCCTTGATTCGATTTCCGTGATTACTGTCTGGAGTTCTTGAAGATTGATTTTCTGACGGTGAAGAGATTTTCTCAAGGATCTTTTGACAGTTCCTATTAACCGTTCATAAAATCCTCCATGCCATGGGGCTCTCGGAGGGATCAATTTCCATCTGCAATGATGCTGTTCCAGTGTGGAAGTAACTGCAGGATGGGAACAGATTTCCCGTAGACATGCTTCTCCAGCTACCAAGTTTGCTCCGTTGTCTGAAATCACCAGCTTAGAGCATGATCGGCGTGCTGCGAATCTGCGGAAAGCTTGAATAAATGATTGAGCAGTCATATCGGATGTTACCTCTAGATGTACTGCTCTAGTAGTCACTTCTATTTCAGTATCCCCCTCCCCGCTCAGCTCGTTGTCGCCGTGTGGGGGCTTAGTGGACGACTGCCGGAGTGTGATGCTCTTTGGGACAGTCCTCTGTCCTTTTCTAGCCTTGTGCTCCTGCTGCCGTCCTCTCCAATTCTGCTGGGCATCTTTTCCTTTTCCTTATGTTTCGTTTTTCTCCCCCCTCTTCTCCTATCTGCTTGCCGTTTCCTGCCGACCTTTTGCTCGTTCTGGTTCTTCCCTTGGACTTCTTCTATTTTGACACCCGGGTGCTTGAGGAGGCATACTCTTGCACCCGTAGAACTGTAGTACCCGACGTCGAGAGCGAGGGGAACCTTTTATTGTCAATCCCCCTTTCGTCACTGAACCCGATCTCGGCGGACTGTCGGTTTCTTAAGGTGGCGTTTGTGGGGCGTATACTCACGACGCACCCCTAGGAGGCCCCGGCAAGATCGGCGATAGCTTCTTGTTGGGTGTCCTGCCTCTAATTGTGGCTCCATGGTGGGTGTGGGGGCACAGTCGTGAATGAATTCTTCTTTTCGTCATGATGATAACCCCTGTTTCGGCTGCTTCGGGTGTACCTTCTCAGGCTCGTGGGGTGGGCGACCAAGCCCCCGAGTCGGTCCGTATTGGAAGACCGGGCTCTGTAGCCTCCGCTGCATTGGCCCCGACCTTGCTCCTCCTTTGGCCTCTCTGACTCCTTCCCCTGGCTCCCCTCCCTCCTCTGTGGTTGGGTCGAGCCCCAAGCCCCCAGTGGTGACTACCTCGTCCCTTGGCGCGGCTCCTTCTCTAGTTGTAACTACTGCGCCTTTTAACCCCTCTCTCTCTGGGGGTTCTCACCGCCGTCCTCGTCACGGCCGCCCTCGCTCGATTCCTTCCAGTTTTGCTACCTATCAAGCCTTGTTTGGTCCCGCGTCGTGGGCCAAATATTTTGATCTCCTCCCTCTTGATTCTGCGCCTCCTGACGATTTCTCCCTCCATCGACATCTCGTTGATTCCGTGGATGCCTCCATTACTTTCAACCCCACTCGTCTCGGTACACGTGTCGTTGCTGCTCCTTCTCAGGATGCTGCTTCCCGCTTGGCTGCCTTATCCTGCCTTGGCGAGACCCCTGTTCGGGTCTCGAAGAACGCTCAGTTGAATGCCAGTGTTGGCACTATTTTGCTCCCGCCCCATGTTGCGACCGGTGTTCGGGACCTGCGAGACTGTCACGACGATATTCGACATATTCTTGCTGCCCAGGGCCATTCTATTCTCCAGGTGGACACGTTTACTCGTCCCCCTCGTGGTAGTCGCCGTCAACCCCTCCGGGTTGTGAAGATTACCTTTGATGGTAGGACCCTTCCACCCTCTGTCATTCTTGCTGGTGCCAGGTGCTCTGTCCAGGAGTACATTCCTTCTCCTCGGCTCTGCAACAAGTGCTGGAGGTTTGGGCATGGTGCCCTCCGCTGCTCCGGGACTGTCTCTCTCTGTCCTTTTTCTGTGGTGGCGAAGGTCACTCTTAAGTCGGAGTGCACTTCTCCCCAGGCTCGTTGCCTCAACTGCGGTGAGGCCCATCCTACCTCCCGTGCGTGTGTCCATTACAAGCTTGAGGCAGCCGTCCTCAACATGAAGCACCGGGAGCGTTTATCTTTTCCTGAGGCGAGACGCCAGGTTCGCCGTCTCCTGCCTTATGCTAATATCTCTTATGCTCGCGTGTTGCGCTCTTCCTCTCCTCGTCCTTCCCGCCTTCCTCAGACTCACAACCGTTTCCGGGCCTTGGACCCTGGTGCGCCCACTGCCCCCTCCTCTGTTCCTTTGGGTTCTCTCCCGAAGGATCCTCCTCCTGGTCCTCTGTGTGGGGTTCCCCTTCCTTCTACCCGGTCTGTCGTGTCTCCTGTGTCTTCTTCCTCGCCCCCCTCCGATCCTCCTTCCCATCCTCTTCCTCCATCTATCGGCTCTCCCCACCGCCTGTCGGTGCGGGCGGATGTCCATCGCTCTCCTAGCGGCCGTCGTGTGTGCTCTCGTTCGGCTTCTCCTGTTGAGACACTGGAATCCGTTGCCCGGTACGTAGTTGCTGGGACACCGGTCTTTTTATGTCAGAAGTGTAAGCCTGGCTCCTCTCCTTCCTCTTCCCCGGCGGGTAAGAAGGCTTCGCTTTCTTCCTCAGCTCCTACGTCTGGTTCTGTTGCTCCTTCCCCTCCCGTTTCAGTGATTGCGCCCCCTGTTCCTGCTATGGAGGTTTCTTTGGCCCCTGCTTCCCTTTCGGTTGCTGCTCTTGCTGGGGTGCGCTCCCCTCTTTCTACTCCCCCTCTTCCTGCTGCTGTCCTTGACTGCTCCTCTCCGTTGTCTCCTCCTCTTCCTCCTCCTCCTCCTCCTCCTCCTCCGGACCCCGCCCGCCCACCTCTGATCTGTTCTCCCGTTTCCTTCCCTCCGTCTTTGCTCAGTTTACCCATGCCCCCTAACCCTGACTTTGCTGACTCTGATCCCGACCCTGATATTCTTTAACGTGCTCTGTTGCTCTTTCGCCTTGGTTTCTTCCTTGTTCTCTGGTTTTGTCCTTTCTCTTCTCGTCGTTGTCCATTCTTCAATGGAACGTTCGAGGTTATTACGCCAATTTCCTCGACCTCCAACTTCTGATTTCGCGGTTTTCGCCCCTTTGTGTCTGTCTCCAGGAGCCAATGCTTGGTGCTCGTCCTGGTCGTTTTCGTGGCTATTCCTTTCTCTCCCCCCCCCCCCCACCCCCCAGCCATTGCTGGGACTTCTAATTCTTCTGCTCTCTTGATTCGTGCTGATGTTCCCTTTGTTCCTTTACTTTTTCCTTCGCCTCTCCATTGTTCTGCTGCTCGTATCTTTGTGGGGAAATGGTACACAGTTTGTTCCATTTATCTCCCACCGAGTGTCCCGCTCTCTCTTCCTGATTTGAAACACCTCCTAGACTCCTTGCCGGAGCCTGTGCTCCTGCTGGGTGACTTCAATTGTCGTTATTCCCTTTGGGGTGACGTTCTGACGAATACCCGGGGTCGCCTCCTTGAGCCGTTTCTCCTCTGTTCTTCCCTGTCTCTTCTGAATTCTGGTGAGCCCACTCATTTGGACTCTCGGACTCGCACCCTTTCTTGTCTTGATCTTTCTCTCTGCTCTTCTTCTCTTTACTTAGATTTCACGTGGCAGGTTTTTGATGACCTCCATGGAAGTGATCATTTCCCCATCCTTGTTTCCTTTTTCTCTTTTCGCCCTTCCCTCTCTTTCCCTAGGTGGCAGTTTGCTAAGGCAGACTGGACCCTATTTCCCCTCAGTGCTGCTCTCTCTGACCTCTCCCTTCTGCCTCTCTCTCGCGCTCTCCTCCTTTTTCATGACACTGTCTTCAACGCTGCCCTCCGCTCTATTCCTCGCTCTTCCTCTCGGGGTCCGCGGAAGTGCGTTCCCTGGTGGAATGAGGACTGTGCTCGGGCTGTCCGCTGTAAGCGTGCAGCCTGGAAGAGGCACCGCCGTAGGCAGACGACCGATTCTTTTCTTTTATTTCGGAAAGCGAGTGCGGTGGCCCGTAGGGCCATCCGTACGGCTAAACGTGAATGTTGGGCATCTTATGTCTCAACAATTACGTCCGAAACCCCTCTGGCCCAGATCTGGAAGCGTATCCGCATTATAGCGGGTAAGTTCGTTCCCGATGTTTCAGCCGGTCCTTCACCTCCATGATACTCTTGTGGCGGACCCGTTGCAGGTCGCTTCCGAACTGGGTTCCCACTTTTCTTCTGTTAGCTCTGGTCTTCATCTTCCCCAATCTTTCCTTCTTCGTAAACCTGTCCTTGAGTCTCGTCCTTTAGATTTCTGCACTCATCTTCAGCTTCCCTATAATGATCCCTACTCTCTACCTGAACTTCGTTCTGCCCTGGCCCTCTGCAGTTCTACGGCGGCGGGCTCCGATGGTATTCATTATGAGATGCTTCGCCATCTCCCTCCGAGCACGTCTCAGTATTTACTGAGTCTGTATAATCGGATCTGGGAGTCGTCGTCAGTCCCTGAGGACTGGCTCGATGCCGTTGTCCTCCCTGTTCGCAAACCGGGGTCTCTGGGTACTTCCCCTAAGGACTTTCGCCCTATTGCTCTCACAAGTTGTGTCTGCAAACTCTTTGAACGTATGGTTAACGTTCGTCTGATGTGGTTCCTGGAACACCATCACCTCCTCTCCCCTTCCCAATTTGGTTTCCGCAAGTGCCGCAGCACGACAGATGTCCTGGTGAACTTGGAGGTCTATATTCGTACTGCTTTTGCTGCGAAGACCTCCGTTGTTGCCGTCCTTTTTGACCTGGAAAAGGCTTACGACACCACTTGGCGTTATCATATCCTATCTCAACTTCATTCTTTTGGCCTTCGTGGTCATCTCCCTCTCTTTCTCCGCAGCTTCCTCTCTCGTCTTTCCTTTCGGGTGCGCCTTGGTACCACTCTCTCTCCCTCTTTTCAGCAATACGAAGGTGTGCCCCAGGGTAGTGTTCTGAGCACTACTCTTTTTCTGGTTGCCCTCAATGGTCTTCTTTCCTCTCTTCCTTCTGGTGTCTTCTCCGCTCTCTATGTCGATGATCGTACCCTTTGTTGTCAGGGTGATGATTCGCCTCTCCTTCAACGCCGGCTTCAACTTGCAATTGATGCCGTGTCGTCTTGGGCCACAGATCATGGCTTCAAGTTCTCTACTTCTAAGACTTGTGCCATGACTTTTACACGGAAACGGGTTGTTCTTCGTCCCTCTTTGTCACTTTATGGTCATCCCCTTGAATACAAAGATTCCGCGAAGCTTTTGGGGTTATTCCTTGACACTCGTTTGTCTTGGTCTCCCCAAATCTCTTACCTCCGTGTTGAGTGCTCTAAGGCCCTTACCCTCCTTCGGGTCTTGTCGCATACTTCTTGGGGGGCAAATACTCGCACTCTCCTTGCTTTACATTCCTCTCTCGTTCTGTCTAAGCTCGATTATGGTTGCCCTGCTTACTCGTCTGCTTCTCCTTCTACTCTTCGCCGTCTTGATGCTTTGCACCATACTGGGTTGCGCCTCAGTTCTGGTGCCTTTCGTTCGACTCCCATCCTTAGCTTGTATGTTGACACTGGCTTCCTGTCTCTCCAGGACCGCCGTGATCGCTACTGTCTTCGCTATCTTGCGCGGTCCTTGCAACATCCTTCCTCTCGCCTCTGTCGTGCTTAACTTTTACCCCTCCTGCGGTTCCTGTTCCTCTTCACCACCTCCCTCTTTCTGTCCGGTTATCTCGCCTACAGGATTCTCTTTCCGTTCGTATTTCTGATGTTTCTCCTCGTGTTGTTCCTTCTTTGCCCCCGTGGAGGGTCCCTCTTCCGCGGTTTTGTACATCCTTGACCCGTATCACTAAAGCTTTTACCCCTCCTACGGTTCTAAAACGCCTTTTCCTCGAACACTTTTCTTCTCACTCCCGCTCCGTTTCTGTCTTCACCGATGGGTCTAAGTCAGCGGACGGTGTTGGCTACTCTGTTGTTTTTCCTGATCGCACTTATATGTGTCGCTTGCCTCCGGAGACTAGCATCTTTACAGCGGAACTTTATGCTATTCTCTATGCTCTTCGTCTCCTGCTTTCTCGTTGTCAGTCTTCCTTTGTAGTTGTTGTTGACTCTCGTAGTGCCCTCATGGCTCTTGGGTCCCTTAATCCGGTTCATCCAGTAGTTGTCGAGATCCAGCATTGGCTGTTTCTCGTTCACAGTAAATTCAAGTCGGTTGAGTTTTGTTGGGTTCCCAGCCATATTGGTGTGTCTTTAAATGAGCGTGCAGATGCTGCCGCCAAGGAAGCTGTCCGCTCTTGTCCCATCTCTCGTAAAGGCATTCCGTATTCCGACTTTTACCCGGTTATCCATTCCTCAGTCCTTACCCGTTGGCAGGCTTCTTGGTTGTCCGTTACTGGTAACAAGCTACGTACTCTTAAATGTTGAGTTTCCTCGTGGCCGTCCTCCTTCCACCGTAACCGGAGGTGGGAAACAGCTCTGGCGAGGTTGCGTATTGGCCATACTCACTTAACCCATGGTCACTTGATGGAGCGCCGCCCTGCCCCTTATTGTCCTAGTTGCATTGTCCCTCTTACGGTCGTGCATGTCCTTCTTGATTGTCCTGACTTCCAGGACGAGCGTGTGTCTTGCTTTCCGACCGCCCCTCGCGGTCACCTGTCCCTCAATAGAATTCTTGGTGACTCGGATACTTTTGATATCGTTCGCCTTATGCGTTTTTGTTCTCGTATTGGCATCCTTGGTGATATTTAGCGCCCTCTGATTATTTTGCGTATTTGATGGTGCTACATAGCCTTCCCGGTTTGGTGCCTTCTTTTGATAATTACTTACTTCTATTTCAGTATGAATTTTATCAACTACTATGGCTTCGACTGTCCTTTGGGATGTACCTAGACAGACATTGAGTTGTACTACCTGAAAGGTTCTAAGACCTGAATTGGAAAAAACCCTGATATGGATGTAGATACTTCCTTTGAAGATTTAAGTTGTAAATCTTCTGCCGTTTTTTTACTGATAGGTTTTCTGTGACCCTTGATCAAAAAAGCCTCTTGTTTGAATACAAATTCCTTGATTGCATAGTCCTAGCTGTGCAGTAGGTAATATGGCTGTGGTAACAGTCTCTGTTTCTAAGGCATTGACATTACTCATTACTGTACAGAATTGTACAGCTGTTGAGGTATTATCATCATTTGGCTTTGCCTGAGATGCAGGTTGATTATTGGATGTCTGTGATCTGGATTGAGTGTTGATATCACCACAGAGTGCTGTGTGATGTACACTTTTATGACAATATTGGCAGTTCTGCAATTGAGTGTTACATTCACTCATATCGTGCTTCCGTAGATAACTGATGCACCTGTTCAGAGATTTCAGTCGACTAATTCGACTGGCACGGTCTTCATAAACTGTGCATTGATAAATGGTATGGGCTTCCTGACATAATAATCATCTTGGGGCACTTGCAGCTCCTTTTGTCTTATCTGTCTTGGGAGCGTGATTTTCTACAGTTCTGTTAACTGTGAGGGATATAGCATAAGAGCCAGCATTATTCTGTTTCCACTTTGTAGAAGAGGAGTTTTTTGCCTTGATTTTTGACTGCCAGTTGGGACATTTTTATTTTTGTCCGAAGATTCACCTTTGGTGATTTTTTCTTGTTCTAAGTTTTCCTCGGCTTCGTAATCTTTGTATGTAAGCTCGAAGTCCATCAAAGATTTGGTTCTGTGATAAGATGATATAATGGGGGCATAGGCTGTCTATGACCTCATTAGGAAGTTTCCTTTGAACGATTAACTTTGTAAGCCACTCTGCATTTCCTACGGGTAATTTAGTACTGAGGGCTTTAATGATTGATTCTATAGACAATCGAAATGATTGTAGTGACTCATAACTTTTATTTGGAGAGGATAAATCCAATAATTTGTATGAGAGACGGGCAATTGCAGTCTCCTTATCACTGTAGTTATCTTGTAACAACTGTAGGGCATGGTCGTAATCATCATCTGTTAATGACAAATTAGCAATGACCTGCCTTGCTTCTCCCCATAACTAGCCCTGCAAATACTGAAACTTTGTAGCCTTTTTGAGAGAAGCCTTGGAGTTTATTATACAATCAAGGGTCCTCCAGAAGGTATCCCAATCGTCTTCATCCTTGCCCTCAAAATATGGTAAATGCACCTTTGGGAGCTCTGTTGCTATATGTGTGATAGTTGCAGTATCCTGCTGAGTAGATGAGCTCACATATGATTGGGTTCCTGCTTGTGATATTTGTTTGATTAAAGGATCTAGTTGATCTTGGATTTTATCTTCATACATTGTCATTTCAGCAATGATTTCCTGAGGTTCTCTTTTGGTTAGATCTGCAGTAGCCATTTCTGTTAGATAAATCTCTGCATGGCGCATGATTTGATCAAATTTTGCAACTGAAGTTTTAATTCAGTTATTCAAGATGATTAAATCAAGAGATACTTGATTAGCTAACTTTTGACATCTGTCAAGCTGTAGTCAAGTGATTTTTTAGACACTGTGTCCTTTTCTTTCCTGTTTCTGTAGCAGGTGAAGAATTGATGCCATATGGATTTTTCAGAGATATTTTCTTTTTTTGATAAAAAACCAGTGTTGAATGTAATGAAACGCTATTTTCTGGGTGAGCCCTGGAGGCTCCCTGGAGCTTATCGGGCTAATGAATGTTATATTAGACCGGGACATTAGCTTAGGAGTTCAGACCTACCAGGGACCAGCGCCAGAACCTGGCCCCTTCAGAGAGGTTTCAGGGAACAATGGCTCTGGAAAACCCCCTTGTGGTTGGGGTTTTCCTTATCTGCCATCGACTGAAGTTAGGCACCCAGAAAGGTAGGCATAACAAAACAAACCCCACATGGTAAAAAACTAAAACAAAAAACCGAACAGAGAGGTAGAATCTCCCTACAATCCCAAGGAAACAAGCAAACATCACACTTTATTGTCGCACCGATCGTCGGCGCAGCCCTCCCCCACCCGAAGAGGGAGAGGGGGGAGCCCCGACCTACCGCGCCGGCTGCCAAGCTTCAGTTCGGAAGCTAAGCTTCAACTAACGCGAAAAAAACGCCGACCAGTGGGAGGGAGGGTTGCCAGGAAGCCTCCGGGGCTCACCCAGAAAATGGCGTTTCATTATATTCAACGCTGGTTTTCTGTGGGGAACCCTTACGGCTCCCTAGAGCTTCATAGCCAAAGAGAAGGAACAGAAAGGGCTAACCCAGGAGGCGGCCGCCACAAACTCCGCAACGCAAAGCCGAGACAACAGGTTGCAACCTGTGACCCAAGGCAACAAGAACGAACAGGAGCAGACGCACATAAAGAATGGGCGGCCAAGAACCTGTGCGACCCTCAAATCCCTGTGCTCGAAATGAGCCTTAGACATCCCCAACACATCAGCAAATGCTGCAAACGTCCGAACAATACGGGCGCAAAGACAGACTGCAGGCTGGAAGACTGAAAAACTCTGCGGACGACCTTAAAGACCCGAGCCCTGAAACAGGGAATGAGGGGAACCGGATCAAACCAAAGCACATCCCCAGACACGGTAACGGCAAAAAACGCAACCGGACAACACAGGACGTACCCCCGGCCAAACCAATCAAGCAGCAATAACCCAAAAACCCCTCCGGAAAGCAGCTGACTCGACCGTCGCCAGGACAGAGAAAGGCCGCACACATACAAATCTACCACCAGTACCAAAGAGCAGAAACCTGAACCGAAGGGGCTACCACAAACTGAGAAGATAAGAAGGCACCCTGATCAAGGACCAAGACGGCTCAGGTAATGCATGAGCAGGCCGGAGGTGAAACAAAACATGAGAAAGCGTATGAAACGGGGCAGATGTGACGTCCACCCCGAACGCAAGCCGGAGCGGCTCCGCCAGCGCCGCACAAAACGAGGCGACAGTAAGAACATCAAACAACTGTAGTCCTGAAAACCCAAGAAAGGACAAGACAACCTGATGCGAAAGAGAAGACAACGTTCAAAGAGCAAGAAAAAGTGCATAGAAACACCAGGAATGTCATACTGTCGCCAAGATGAAGCTCGCAGGTGGGTTTCGTCTATACGGTCCTCACCATCAACAAGCCACTTGAACACCACAGATATGGTGATAACCGCGTCAAAATACCAGACGTGAAGAGCCGAGGAGAAGGCTGAACCAGTCACGTACAGGATCGATCCGACCTGCCGAGAGATGCGGAGCCACGGGAAAACGCCCCGGGTTCGGACACCTATCAAGCAGCGTCTGAAAATAAAGCTGGGCCGGCCACCAAGGAACCATAAGAACTGCTCTCGTGGGAAAGGGCTGCAACCGAGCCAGAACCCGAAGCAACAGCTGGACCGGGAGAAGAGGAACAGGTACCCCCAACTCGACCAGTCCTGCCGAAAAGCATCCACCGTGAACGCCTCGCAGGTGGGTAAGGGCGCCACATACAATGGACGATGCCTAGACCACGCCGACTCAAAGACGTCCATGGCTAGGAGTCCATACGTCCGGCAGAGCCAACAAAACGAGTTGGCGACGACTAGCCAATCCGCGAACAGAGGAATGAACCGAGACAGCTGTCCTCCAGGATGCAGGACACACCCCGGACATGAACCTCACGGTTAATCAAACCCCGAGAATCCAGCAAACGAGCCACTCAAAGGAACCAACCCCAAAGGTCAACACCTAAGAGAATCCCTGTGGTTCCGGCAAGAACCGCCAGAGAACAGTTCGAATGGAGCTGAATGGTAGAGCACCGAGTGACCCAAACCCTCCGAAGCGCAAACCAGACAGCCACGAACTCCCGAACCGTGCTGTGAGCCCGACGGACGGACAGACTCCACCATTCTCGGCCGACCTGGTGAGCACTGGTCACAAACGCCCCAGCCGAGAGATGACCCGTCTGTGAACACACCGACCGAAGGCTCGGGGAGGTGCCAAGGCACGGAACCCCAAAAACCCCAAAGAGGAAGCTGGAGACGCAGCACTAACACAAGATCCCCGGAGGGACAAACCCAACGATTGCAAGAGGCAGAAGGGAAGTCTCCAAAGGAACCAAACAGACGCCGAAGCCAAACCCAACCCCGCGGGCAGACCAGCACGACGAAGTTCAGACTCCTGCACAACTTCTCGAGCAACCACTGTGCAACCCGGGACCTCCTCATGAACAGCCGAAGGTGGCACCACAGCCGCAGTAACACTTCCAAAGGGAAAGACAAGGAGTGGCCCAATAGCCCTAAACAAGGCCCAGGTCCGAACCCGGGACGGAAACAGATGGAATGGCCTCCAGATCACCAGGAAACCAAACCCAGCGATCTGGAAAGAACCACACCCTGGGCGAGCAGACAAGCGGACCGACTGGGAGCTAGCCCACACCAGCCAGTCGTCGAGGTAGGCCAGACACCGAATCTCAAACAGACCCAGACAGGGCACCAAGATCCGGTAAAGATGCAAAAATGCACCAAGTGCCAATTACAAAATAAGGAAGGCAATAAAAGTGGCAAGCCTGAAGCCCCACCACCAACTGTGCCAGTCCCGGAAAACTGGAGAGGAACATGCCAAGAATTGACCTGGAGGTCCAGGGCCACCATCCAGGCACCCAGCCCCAGCAGAAGCCGGACAGGAGACAACAGGCCTCCGAGGAGGGCATAGAAACCAGGGCGCAGACTGAAGAAGGCCAGAAGAACCGCAGATTCGAAAGGCCCATGGTTGCAAAGAGCAGACAGGAACCCCAGAAGGATGGGGTGGATCGACCACGCCCAACGCACCCACTAAGATGACATGACGAAGCGCAGGGGAAGAAGCCCACCTCGCCAGCTCTCAACCCCCCAAAGGGGGAGAAGCCATCCACTGCCGACACCAGAGGCCGGAAAACAACCAAAAGCACCCACCAACAGCGGGACCATGTGAGAGTCAACAGAGCAAGCTGCACCCCCAGCGCCCCATCAACAGAGAAGGGAACAGAGCCCCTTCCGAAAGAAAAAGGACACATACACACATATACATATGTATATACACATACATACAAGGTATGTTACACACACGTCTTAATCATGGGTGATTTCAACCATGGAAAGATAGACTGGGAGAATGGGGACCCACATGGTGGTGCAGATACGTGGCGAGCTAAACTCTTGGAAGTGGCAACAAGGAATTTTCTGAGCCAGCATGTCAAGGAACCCACAAGAGTGAGAGGCAATGATGAACCAGCTAGACTCGACTTGATATTCACCCTGAATGAGTCAGAAATAAGGGAAGTCAAAGTTGAAGCCCCCATAGGAATGAGTGACCACAGTGTACTGACCTTTGAGTACTTGGTGGAGGTAGGGATAACCTATCCAAGGATGGGAGTTTTTTTTTCATTTTTTTTTTATTTTTTTATTATTTTCTACCACAGACGTGGCCACACATTTACAATGCTATCCAGCATATATACATTTTCTTCTGTCCTCCATGGACAGGGTTAGAGAAGTGTTAAACATACAGTTCAAGGGTTTATTGAACACTCAACCACAGAAGGTGATTCGGTGCTTTTCAAATGCTAAGCTAACCTACATACGTAAATACATAGATACACAGATTTACGTATGTCCTACATAAAGTGTTAGATGTGTCTTTTACATAGTGTCATTAATGTACATTCACAAAGGTGAAATGTAATTCTGATCAGCTTCCATATATACTTTATACCCATACATATACATACACACACACACACACATACACATACATATATACACACACACACATGCATTCACATACATTTGTCTCATTTACCCTGACAGGGTGAGGTAGCTGATAAAGAAACTAGTGTGCAATTAAGCACTTTATCACTGAAGGTGCTTTTACAAGCTTAGGTTATATAGTTACATCATATATATACATTGTATGATTGATATATTTCATGGTCAATCTTGGATACAAGTCCAATATATCAAGTGTTCCAGTACTCATATAGTAACTACAGAGTTCAGCATACCTTAGCCCAGGAGGGCGAAAGTCAGTCAGTATGGGACATTTTACAATATAATGTTCAAGAGAGTGCATGTTTTCTCTTTCACAAAGTTGACACATTGTGTACTCGATATTTGGATTTTGAGAAAGCTGCCAGATACGTCTATATCCCAGGCGTATTCTGGCCACTATAACATTACATTGCCGGGTTCTTGTTCTATTAGTCCCATATGTGAATGTCTCCTCACGACATCTATCATAATATTTAATGCTACAACATTCAGGTCTTTGAGAATTTGTTAGGTCGGTGAGATTTTCATTAGATATTTGTTTAAGTATTCTCTTTGTCACTGCTAATAAAACACCCATATCAATTTCTACCACTGGTTTTCTGCAGGCTGACTTAGCAAGCATATCAACAGTGTCATGCCTTGAGATGCCAACATGTGATGGTATCCATAGGAATTTTATCTCAAATCTGTTTTCTTTGGCAGCTAAAACATTCATTCGAATATCACTGACTATTTTCTGGGTGTCACTACTATGTGTGTTCAATGCCAGGAGTGCACTCTGCGAGTCACAGTATATAAGTCCACTGCCTTTGTCTTTTAAAAATTCAGTGGCAAGGTATATGCCTGCAAGGTCGGTTTGAGTTGTACTTGCCCAGTCATTGACGCGCTTCATTGCTGTATGTACGAGAGAAGATTGTTCAAATATGTTACATGCACATCCGGTACATCGTCCACCTTCTTCTACAGAGCCGTCGGTATAGCACTGATAAACATCGTTACCCATACTCTGAGTATTTTCAGTGATGCTTTTCAGTGTTAACTGTTTTAATAATGTAGTGTGCACACTATCTTTCTTGGGCGCATTTACAAAATCAACTGATAGATCCTAGTTATCCCATGGAGTGGAGGGGAAAAGACTGAATTACCGAAGAGGAAAATATGACGAGATGAGGAACTTCCTCAGGGGAATACCATGGGAAAAAGAACTTAGAGACAAAAATGTGCAGGTCATGATGGATTTTGTCACCCAAAAGTGCCAGGAAGCTGCAGACAGGTTTATCCTCGTCCAAAAGGAGAAAAACGAAAAACAGAAAAACCCATGGTTCAACCAGGAATGTAAGGTAGCGAAACAACTGAGTAAAAGAACATGGAGAAACTACAGAAATAACAGAACACCAGAGAACAGGGAGAGATACCAGAGGGCCAGAAATGAGTACATCAGAGTGAGGAGGGAAGCAGAGAGACAGTTTGAAAATGACATCGCGAGTAAAGCCAAGACCCAACCAAAGCTACTCCACAGCCACATCAGGAGGAAAACAGCAGTGAAGGAATAAGTGATGAAGCTGCGGAAAGGGGAGAACAGATACACAGAGAATGACAAGGAGGTGTGTGAAGAACTCAACAAGAGATTCCAGGAGGTCTTCACAATAGAACAAGGAGAAGCCCCTGCACTAAATGAGGCGGCGGCAAACCAAGCAACCTTGGAGGAATTTGACCTCACCAGTGATGAGGTCAAAAGGTGTCTGCTGGAGCTGGATGTGAAAAAGGCTGTTGGGCCTGATAGAATCTCACCATGGATACTAAAGGAAGGTGCAGAAGCACTAAGTATGCCACTCTCTATGGTGTATAACAGGTCACTGGAAACAGGAGACTTACCAGAAAGTTGGAAGACAGCTAACGTGGTCCCAATATACAAAAAGGGTGACAGGTGAGAGGCACTGAATTACAGGCCAGTTTCCTTAACTTGTATACCATGCAAGGTGCTGGAGAAGATCGTGAGGAAAAGGCTCGTAGAGCATCTGGAGGGAAATAACTTTGCAACGCACCACCAACATGGGTTCAGGTATGGTAAATCGTGCCTCACAGGTTTAATAGAATTTTATGACCAGGCAACGAAAATTAGGCAGGAAAGAGAAGGGTGGGCCGACTGCATTTTCCTGGATTGCCAAAAAGTCTTTGACACAGTACCCCATAAAAGGCTGTTAAAAAAGTTTGAGCAACAGGCAGGAGTAAAAGGGAAAGTGCTCCAGTGTATAAGGGAGTACCTAAGCAACAGGAAACAGCGAGTAACGGTGAGGGGGGAGACATCAGAGTGGCGAGATGTCACCAGCGGAGTCCCACAGGGCTCAGTACTTGGACCCATCCTGTTTCTAATATATGTGAACGATCTTCCAGAGGGTATAGACTCATTCCTCTCGATGTTTGCTGATGATGCAAAAATTATGAGAATCAAGACGGATGAAGATAGACAGAGACTACAGGATGACCTGGATAAACTGGAGGAATGGTCTAGAAAATGGCTGCTAAAGTTCAACTCGGGAAAGTGTAAGGTGATGAAATTAGGCGAAGGGAGCAGGAGGCTGAATACAAGGTATCATCTGGGAGGGGAAATCCTGCAAGAGTCAAATAGAGAGAAGGATCTGGGGGTTGATATCACACCGAACCTGTCCCCAGAGGCCCACATCAAAAGAATATCATCAGCGGCATATGCTAGACTGGCCAACATAAGAACTTCCTTCAGAAACTTGTGTAAGGAATCTTTCAGAACCCTGTATACCACTTATGTAAGACCAATCCTGGAGTTTGCAGCTCCAGCCTGGAGTCCATACCTAGTTAAACACAAGACAAAGTTAGAGAAGATTCAGCGGTATGCCACCAGGCTCGTCCCGGAACTGAGAAGATTGAGCTACGAGGAAAGGCTAAAGGAGCTGAACCTCACATCCCTGGAAAACAGAAGAGTAAGGGGAGACATGATAACCACCTACAAAATTCTCAGGGGAATTGACAGGGTGGACAAAGACAAACTCTTCAGCACGGGTGGGACACGAACAAGGGGACACAGGTGGAAACTTAGTACCCAGATGAGCCACAGAGACGTTAGAAAGAATTTTTTCAGTGTCAGAGTAGTTAATAAATGGAATGCACTAGGAAGCGATGTGGTGGAGGCTGACTCCATACACATTTTCAAATGTAGATATGATAGAGCCCAGTAGGCTCAGGAATCTGTACACCAGTTGATTGACAGTTGAGAGGCGGGACCAAAGAGCCAAAGCTCAACCCCCGCAAGCACAATTAGGTGAGTACAATTAGGTGAGTACATGTGAGTATGCACATACACATGTGCACACACACACACAGCGTACACATGTACATGTGTACACACACACATACACTTGAAAAGAAAATTACAAGCCGCCAACCAGTGGGCAGAGAGCACCACGCCGGCCAGGCAAAGAAGGCACAAAACTGCATCAAAAGGCCCACCTCGGCAACAAAACCTCAAAGTCCCAGCACGACCACAACACGTGCCAAGACCCAAACAGATCGGTCTGCAAGCCAGGAAGACCCCGGAACTCCATAAGGCAGAACCGGGTCTCACACGAGGAAACAAAGCCCCCAGAACCAACAAAGGGGGCCCAAGAGGAAGAAACCTCCGGAACGAAAACAAAGAACCCAAAGGAATCCGGAATCGAACCAGGGGAAGCCCAAACCACCACATTTGCTGGCGGAGAAACACCACAGAAAGGGAAAGCACAGCCCCAGACAGAACCCCCGAGGAAATGGTCATAACAGACCGAAAACCGAGGGACAAGGTGTGGGAGCAAGCATAACAGCCAGGGACACTGAGCCCAAACCCAAGGGCCCAGACCCAAAACAGACAAAATGGGAAACCCGGTGTAAAATCAACACCCAAACAATCCCAGAGGAACAGGAAACGGGCAGAAAACCCCAGAAAAGCAAAGAAACGACAACAGGAGAATAAAGCCCCTGAAAAAAGGTGAAAACTCGCCCAAGAAGCTCGCTCACACACCCAGGCGCATGTAAACAAACCACAACGCCGCCCTGGTGGCCACGCCGTGAAACCGGCAGACAAAAATGGCCGCCATGACAGAGGGCTGGGACCGACGCTAAAGATATGAAAACACGCCAGCAAAAGTGGGAAGCAAGCAGACTGGATGGGCGAAAAACTCCGCCCAAAAGCAGAAAACCCAGGCAGGGGCAAACCGCCCCAGAACTTCTAGCAGGCATCCCCCACAGCCCCGGGAACCAGCAACAGAGGCCCCGGGGCAGAGCCGTCCTCCAAGCCCTCCGCCCTTAAAGAAAAGCAAGAGTCCATGGAAAAGGCAGCAAGAAAGGGCTGCTGGTAAGACCCAGAAGCTTTGGCAGGAGGAACAGGCCTGAAAACCTCCATCCCCCAACCCGAACGGGGCAGCCCCCGAAAACCGCCCGAGTCTTGGCCCCAACTAAACCCCGCCCCGACCCCGAAACCCGCGGACGGTCCGGAGCCGGGAACAGGGGAGGGAAAGGGGTGAACAGCACCTAACCAAAACGGGGCGGCCTCGGGGCATCCGAGTGGGAAACCAACCTAGCATGTTGCAGCAACCTAACCTAGCCTGCAACACGGATGCTGCCTGTACTCTGAACAGTAATAACATTAGGAGAGTACTGGAGAAAGAGCAGAGAATATCTCTCGCAAGACTCCGGGTCAAGGTGTCAGTGACCCAACAGGCAACAGGACGGAGGTAAAAGTGGCGACTGTCACCCGGAGACAAGGGCACAGCAATGAACGATCCCGTACAAGACAGGTTGGAACCCGGAAGACACATTCAATGGTCCACCGAGCCCAGACGGGTTTCAAGGGTCCGTAGGCTGACTGCTACGG
Organism: Procambarus clarkii; assembly: GCF_040958095.1. NCBI lineage: Eukaryota > Metazoa > Arthropoda > Malacostraca > Decapoda > Cambaridae > Procambarus > Procambarus clarkii. The sequence goes on along the minus strand of NC_091161.1, from coordinate 5,670,814 downwards.
GAAGCCTGTAGCAGTCAGCCTACCGTGTACAATCACGGGGGCCTAGCAGAGGGCCGCCAAACACTACCAGTGGAACTATAGTGACACTGGGCAGACCCTCGCCAGGCAATTGAAAATAAAAACAAAATAAAACCCCCGCAAAAGTACACCGTCTCCAGAGGCAACAGGAACCGGTCGCCGCTTAGGTGGCAGGTCGCGTAACACCTTGACGCCCTAACCAGCAAAATACCAATCCCTACCCAGGGCCAAACAAGGGCCCCAAGCACCAGCTGGGCCCAAGGGCGAGGCAAATGCCGAGCAGCAAGAACCTCTACGGGAATGGTTCCCGAACGCCCCAGGGAAGATAACCCTGTTACGCAAGGGCAGTACTCACAGGGCGCTTAGGGAAGTCAGCCACTAAGCGCATGCAGCCCTGGCACCGATGAGGTACTCCTGGCCACTGCACAACACAACACAACACACAGCAGTGAACACAACACACAGCAGTGAACGCCACACAAGGCAAACACCGCCTAGGAAACTGAGGCCAGAGAAGCGTCTATCCCGGTTGACATAAGCTTATGAACTGAAGCTTGGCAGCTGGCTTGGTAGGTCTGCGGTTCCCCTCTACCCCTCTCGGGGTGGGGAGGGCTGTGCGGACAATCGGCGCGGCAGTAAAGTGTGATGTTTGCTTGTTTTCTTGGGATTGTAGGAAGTTTCTACCTCTCTGTTCATTTTTTGTTTTAGTTTTTTACCATGTGGGGTTTGTTTTGTTATGCCTACCTTTCTGGGTGCCTAACCCCGGTCGATGACAGATAAGGAAAACCCCAACCACAGGGGGGGGGGGGGTTCCAGGGCCATTGCTCCCTGAAACCTCTCTGAAGGGGCCAGGTTCTGGCGCTGGTTTCTGGTAGGTCTGAACTCCTTAGCTAATGTCCCGGTCTAATATAACATACATTAGCCCGATAAGTTCCAGGGAGCCGTAGGGGCTCCCCACAGAAATATGTATAATGTTAATGTATTTTGATAAATGAGCTTTCCTGTCTATTAGGTAATGATTCCAAAGATCGTCCTTCCTTTCCTCCCTGAAATCTGGATCTAGCAGGTGCTCAATTATTAAAAGTAATAACTTGGTTTGTCATCCGAACGCACCAAATCGGTAAATTTTGTAATAATTTTTAGAAAATAGCAAGTGGCACTATTTTTTCAAAATTATTACAAGATCTATTACCCTATTAGGGGATTGATAAAATAGAGTAGAATGCCTACTGGTTTTACCTGTAATAGGGTTTGATACAGTTGATTATGGATATATTGTAATGAAATGCTCTTATTGTTATGAAACACTTTTTTTAAGAGTATTTTGTAAAGAGCAGCTCTGAAAATCAGTTGATTGCAGATAATACACTTAATGTGTGTATAAATATTACCACAATTGAGGTATATAATGGTATATATGAGTAAGATGTAATTGTCTTTGACACTGATAAAATTAAGTACTGTGGTTTTTTAACACAGAACAGTATTAGTATGCTATGAACGCTTACTAGTTAATGGATATGGTGGCTTAAGCCACTGCAAACAATTTGTTTACTTAGATATATAGATATGATAAATATTGGCTGTTAGCTAGGTTAGGCTAGAATATGTAAGAATTATTCCAATGCAAAATCAAGAAGTTTCCTATGTATTTGCTATTGAAATATCTAGTTTCTAGAATATCTAGGTTCAAAGGACCATAAATTGGTCCTAGTTAACAGGAATAATCATCTAGGTACGATGGACCATATATGTGGGAAAAACCTGCCAAGATTGATATGAGACGAGACTACCAGGGACTTGTACTGAACTAAATTAAAAATTACTGTCTGCAATTAATTCAACTAAAGTCTCTAGCTAGGGTCGTAAATCCTAGCTCCTCTTTTCCTAATGACAGATTGTGGGCTGTAAGGAGCAGGTGGGGTAAATGAATTAGTTGATAGGTTGATTGAAGATCCACAGTCCTCTTGCAGACAAGTATCTCACATTAACTTGCATATTTTCATACAAGGATAAGATTTTAATAAATTCAGTTCTGTGACTGAACACTGGTTCTGTTTAAAGCAGGGATTTAAACATGTACATAATCCAGCCTAGTACCATAACTATTAACAGTCAATATATTCTTATACTAATAACACAACAATTTAAATTGTAGAAGTATGATATTAAATGACCTTAAATGTAGTCAAAGTACTGTTAAATAAGCACTAAAGATTATATACAATTAGATAAACTTATATGATAAATTAAAGATAACTGAGCAAGCAATTGTTAACTTAATTTATATGTTCAAGTATATGTATATATAGATATATTCAAATTATATGAAGAGGTTCAGTCAGCCTGATTGAATCTTTTCCCACACAAGGGACACTCATAGGGTTTTCTATGCTTGGAAAAAGATTCAACAGCTGCACTACAATATTAATAAACTTACTGAAGTATGAGGCATTGCCATGCTCTATAACCGACAGACAGACTTATTGGATATATTAAAGTTACGGAAGCACACAATTGGCCAATTAATACACTTAATAACATTCAATATACTTCTCTGAATGCTGGGGTGCCTGTCTGACGAGGGTGTCAGGCTGAATAACACTCTTGTCGCGAGTTTAGACACGATATTTTATATCACAGCTTTGCTGTAGATTGTTCTGGTAGCATTGCTACGTGATTGTCCTTAATTGCGTTTGCAGTAGGATGATGGTGGAGGTGGAGACAGTGTCACTTTGTGTGCTCCACTCTACACTTATGTAGGAATTTTTCCTTGTAAATATATTGTCCAGGTACTCCCCCAGTTCTAGAGAGTAATCACTGGTGATAAAGATAATTTGATAAGGTGTCCTGAGCTAAATAATGTCTGCAAGACACCATCGCACTTGTTCACTGTTTTGTAAACACACACCTTGTGGCCCCCAGGGTGTGATGGGCGCTCGCCTCCTTCCCGAGACGGCTCTTCCCTCTCCCTTGAGAGGAGTAGCTTCCAATGTATATTGATTGATTATTTTTACTGTCTACACATAAGATTGAGATAAGATGTGATTATAATATAATCTTTATATCCTATATCTAATTATAAGTAGTACTTGCTAGCACTACTGATTCTTATTAAGGATTCTATTTAATCCCTACCGGATATTGACTAATCGTTCCAATAGTTTTTTAATTAAGAAATCCTTCTAGAAGCTTCTGGATCCTTGAGAAATCATGTACAAAGTCACGTAGGCACCTATAGGGCCCTATGGTGTACGTGATCATAGTGGCATTGTCATCAAGGATCAAGATGTATAATGAATCTATAGTGATTCTGATATGATTTAAATATGATATAGAAATAATACATTTCTTTGATAATAATATTGATATAGTGGGTAAAAATTTTCCACAATTAGAACCGAGGCGTAACCCAGTATGGTCCAAAGCATCAAGACGGCAAAGAGAAGAAAGAGAAGCCTATGAGTAACAAGGACAACCATAATCGAGCTTAGACAGGTTGAGAGAAGAATGTAAAGGGAGTAGTGTGCCTATCCGCTCCCCAAGAAGTATGGGACAATACCCGAAGCAGGGTAAGGACCTTTGAGCATTCAACATGAAGGTAAGAGATATGGGGCGTCCAAGACAAAAGAGTGTAAAAAATCAACCCCAAAAGCTTAGCGGAATCCTTGTATACAATGGGGTGACCATAAAGCGACAAAGGATGAAGAACAACACGCTTCCGAGTAAAAGTCATAGCACAAGTCTTGGATGAAGAGAACCTGAAGCCATGATCGGTGGCCCAAGATGGCATGGCATCAATCGCAAGTTGAAGCCGGTGTTGAAGAGAGAGGCGAATCATCACCCTGACAGCAAAGGTTAAGATCGTTGACATGAAGAGTGGAGAAGACGCCTGAAGGAAGAGAGGAAAGAAGACCATTGAGGGCAACCAGAAAAAGTGGTGCACAGAACACTACCCTGGGGCACACCATCGTATTGCTGAAAAGAGGCAGAGCGAGCAGTACCAAGCCTCACCCGAAAAGAACGACAAGAGAGGAAGCTGCGGAAAAAGAGAGGGAGATGACCAAGAAGCCCAAAAAATGAAGCTAGGATAGAATATGATATCGCGAAGTGGTCATTAGCCTTTTCCAGGTCAAAAAGGACGGCAACAATGGATGTCTTCGCAGCAAAAGCAGTACAAATATAGACCTCCAAGTTCACCAGGACATCTGTTGCGCTGCCGCACTTGCGGAAACCAAATTGAGAAGGGGAGAGGAGGTGGTGGTGGTCTAAGAACCACATCAGACGAACGTTAACCATACGTTCAAAGAGTTTGCAGACACAACCTGTGAGAGCAATAGGGCAAAAGTTCTTAGGAGATGTTCCCAGAGACCCTGGTTTGCAAACAGGGAGGACAATGGCATCCAGCCAGTCCGCAAGGACTGACGATGGCTCTCAGATCCGATTATACAGAATCAGTAAATACTGAGACGTGCACGGAGGGAGATGGCGAAGCATCTCATAATAAAGGCCATCAGAGCCCGTCGCCGAAGAACCGCAGAGGGCCAGGGCAGACCAAAGTTTAGAGAGAGAGAGAGAGAAGGGATCGTTATAGGGAAGGCGAAGATGAGTACAGAAATCCAAAAGACAAGATTCAAGGACAGGTTTATGAAGAAGGAAAGATTGGGGAAGATGAAAACCAGAGCTAACAGAAGAAAAGTGGGAACCCAGTTCGGTAACGACCTGCAACGGCTACGCCACAAGAGTACCCGGAGGTGAGGACCGGTGAGATATCGGGAACGAACTTACCCGCTATCTTGGATACGCTTCCAGATCTGCGACAGAGGAGTTTCAGACGTAATGGTGAAGACATAAGATGCCCATACCCATCCGCGAGTGCGGATGGCCCTACGGGCCACCGCACTCGCCTTCCGAAATAAAAGAAAAGAATCGGCAGTCTGCCGGCGGCGGTGTTTCTTCCAGGCTGCATGCTTACAGCAGACAGCCCGAGCACAGTCTGTATTCCACCAGGGAACGCACTTCTGTGGGCCCCGAGAGAAAGAGCGAGGAATAGAGCAGAGGGCCGCGTCGAAGACGGTGTCATGAAAAAGGAGGAGAGAGCGAAGGAGAGGTCAGAGAGAGCAGCACTGAGGATAAATAGGTTCCTGTCTGCCTTAGCAAACTTCCACCTAGGGAAGGAGAGGGGAGGGTGAAAAGAGAAAAAGGTAACAAGGATTGGGAAATGGTCACTGCCATGGAGGTCATCAAGAACCTGCCACGTGAAATCTAAGTAAAGAGAAGAAGAGCAAAGAGAAAGATCAAGACAGGAAAGGGTGCGAGTCCAAGAGTCCAAATGCGTGGGCTCACCAGAATTCAGAAGAGACAGGGAAGAAGAGAGGATGAATGGCTCAAGAAGGCGACCCCGGGTGTTCGTCAGAACATCACCCCAAAGGGAATGACGACAATTGAAATCGCCCAGCAGGAGCACAGGCTCCGGCAAGGAGTCCAGTAGGTGTTTCAGATCGGTTAGAGAAAGCGGGACATTCGGGGGGAGATAAATAGGACAACGGTGTACTATTTCCTCACAAAGATACGAGCAGCAGAACAATGGTGAGGTGAAGGAAAAAGTAAGGGGACAAAGAGAACATCAGAGCAAATCAAGAGAGCAGAAGAGTTGGGAGCCCCAGCAACAGCTGGGGGGGGGGAGGGGAAGAGAGACAGGAATAGCCACGAAAGCGACCAGGACGAGCACCAAGCATCGACTCCTGGAGACACACACAGGGGCGAAAACCGCAAAATCAGAAGCTGGAGTTAAAGGAAATTGGCGTAATAATCATGAACATTTCATTGAAGGATGGACACCGACGAGAAGAGGAAGGACAGCAACAGAGAACAATGAAGAAACGAAGGCGAAAAGGGAACACAGCAAGTTAAAGAAGCGCAGGATCCGGGTCAGCGAAGTCAGGGTTAGGGGGCATGGGTAAACTGAGTAAAGGAGGGAAGGTAGCTAGAGGACCAACCAGGGGAAGACGAGTAGGGTCTGGAGAAGGAAGAGGGGGGGGGGGGAGGGATAACCGAGGGTCAAGAACAGCAGCAGGAGGGGCAGAAACCAGGGAATGCACCTCAGCAAGGGCACCAATTGAAAGGGAAGCGGGGGTCAAAAAGACCTCCATAGCAGGAACAGGGGGCGCGACCACCGAAACGGGAGGGGATGGAGCGAGAGTGTCAGAAGTAGGGGACGAGGAAGAATGCAAACCCTTTTTACCCGCCGGGGAGAAGGAAGGAGAGGAGCCAGGCTTTCGCTTCTGACTCAGAGAGACAGGTGTCCCAGCAACTACGTTCTGGGCAACGGATTCCAGCGTCTCAACAGGAGAAGCTGAACGAGAGCATATACGATGGCAGTTGGGAGAGCGTTGGACATCAGCTCGTACGGACAGGCTGCAAGGAGAGCCAAAAGACGGAGGAGAAGGATGGGAAGGAGGATCGGAGGGAGACGAGGAAGAAGACACAGGAGACATGTCAGACCGGGCAGAAAGAAGGGGAACCCCAGACAGTGGACCAGGAGGGGGACCCTTTGGGACAAAACTCAAAGAGGAGGGGGGCGGTGGGCGAATCAGGGTCCAAGGCCTGGAAACGGTATTGAGGCTGAGGAAGGTGGGAAGGACAAGGAGAGGAAGAGCGCAACACGTGAGCATAAGACACATTAGCAAAAGGTGGGAGTCGGCGAACCTGGCGCCTTGCCTCAGGAAAGATAAATGCTCCCGGTGCTTCAAGTTGAGGATGGCTGCCTCAAGCTTGTAATGTATATACGCACAGGAGAAGGTAGGGTGGGCCTCACCGCAATTGAGGCAGCGAGCCTGGGGAGAAGTGCACTCCAACTTAGTGACCTTTGCCCCCCCACACAAAGGACAGAGAGAGACCGTTCCAGAGCAGCGGAGGGCACCATGCCCAAACCTCCAGCACTTATTACAGAGCCGAGGAGAGGGAATGTACACCTGCATGGAACACCTGGCACCAGCAAGAATGACAGAGGGCAGAAGGGTCCTACCATCAAAGGTAATCTTCACAACCCGAAGTGGTTGACACCATGAGAGAGACGAGTAAATGAAGTCGACCTGGAGGACAGAATGGCCCTGGACATCAAGGATATGACGAATATCTTCGTGGCAGTCCTGGAGATTCCAAACACCGGTAACAACATGGGGTGGGAGGAGAATAGTGCCAACACTGGCATTTAACCGAGCATTCTTGGAGACCCGAACAGGGATCTCGTCAAGGCAAGACAAGGCAGCCAAGCGGGAGGCTGCATCCTGAGAAGGAGCAACAACGACACGTGTACCGAGATGTGTGGGGTGGAAAGTAACAGAGACATCTAGGGAATCAACAAGGTGCCTATGAAGGGAGAAATCGTCATGAGGCGCAGAATCAAGAGGGAGGAGAACAAAGTATTTGGCCCACGAAGCGGGATCAAAGAAGGCTTGATACGCATCAGTATGGGAAGGGATCGAGTGAGTGCGGCCGTGTCGAGAACGGCGTTGAGAACCCCCAGAGAGAGAGAGAGAGAGTGGGGGGGAGGGGGGGAGGTTAAAAGGCGCAGTATTCACAACGAGAGACTGAGCCATGCCAGGGAACGAGGTGCTCACCACTGGGGGCTTGGGGCTCGACCCAACCACAGAGGAGGGAGGGGAGCCGAGGGGAGTAGTCATGAGGGTCAGAGGAGGAGCAAAGTCGGGGTCCAATGCAGTGTGGGCTACAGAGCCCGGTCTTCCAACACGGTCCAACTCGGGGGCTTGGTCGCCCACCCCAGGAGCCTGAGAAGATAGAAGAGGAACAGAATTAGCCATAAGTACGAAGAGAAAAACATTCATTCACGAATGTGCCCCCATACCCACCATGGGGCCACAATTAAAGGCAGGACACCCAACAAGAAGCTATTGCCGATCATGCCGGGGCCTCCTAGGGGTGCATTGTGAGTATACACCCCCACAAACACCACCTTAAGAACCGTCAGTCTGTCGAGATCGGGTTCAGTGACGAAAGGAGGATTGACAATAAAAGGTTCCCCTCGCTCTCGACGTTGGGTACTACAGTTCTACGGGTGCAAGAGTATGCCTCCCGAAGCACCTGGGCGTCAAAATAGAAGAAGTCCAAAACAATAACCAAAACAAGCAAAAGGTCGGCAGGAAACAACAAGCAGATAGGAGAAGAGGGGGGGGGGAGAAAAACGAAACATAAGGGAAAGGAAAAGCGATCCGGCACAATTGGAGAAGACAGCAGCAGGAGCATAAGGTGACAAAAGGATAGAGGACTGTCCCATGGCGCATCACACTCTGGCACCCGACCACCAAGCCAACTCACGACGCCAGCGGGCCAGATGGGGAGGGGGCAAAGAACATAAGAAAACCTACAATTGTAGGGACAAGAGTTACACATACTAATGAAGACACTATTACGAAAATCATTTTGGGGAAAACTTAAAAATATTGGAGGAAATCTAACTAAGTGCATGAGGGGCAGGGTAAACACTTTATACTAAAAGAGATCTAAACTAACAATAAGAACATTCAAGGAAAGTAAATGAATACAAAAAAAGTGTTGAATATAATGAAATGCCATTTTCTGGGTGAGACCCGGAGGCTCCCCGGAGCTATACCAGGCTGATATGCTAATGTCAGACTTTGGCATCAGTCATGTGTATAGAGTTCTAGGGCCTACCGGGGACCACAGCCAGAACCTGGCCCCCTCAGAGAGGCAAGGGGAGCAATGGCCTATAGAAACCTCCGAGTTGTTGGAATAGCATTCTATGTCTGCCATCGACCAGGTCAAGCATCCAGATAGGTAAGCATTCCAAAACAAACCCCTATTCTGGTTAAAATTGCTACCAAAAGCCGAACTAGTGGATAGAACTCCCCAACAGAAAACAAGCAAACTAGTATGACGTCACACGTCACCGCGCCGCTGTCTGCGCAGCTCCCCCCCCCCCCTCCGTGGGAGGGGAAAGTGGTAGCCCCAGACCTCTCACGCCGGCTATCCACCCATCAGTTCTGAGGCTGGATGTCAAAACACACGAAAAACCGCCGACCGGCAGGGAGGGAAGGTTGCAGGGGAGCCTCCGGGTCTCACTCAGAAAATGGCGTTTCATTACATTCAACGCTGGTTTTCTGGGGAGAGCCCCGTCGGCTTCCCGGAGCTAACTACCCACAGAGGAAGGTCAAAGGGACGGAACCGGGAGGCGGTCACCACACACCCCTCAACTGAAGCGAGACAACCGACTGCGAACGCCAACCCAAGGCGACATAGCCCCGAAAGGGCCTTGGAACAACACGAGACAATGAGCAGCTAGATCCCTGTACGATCGCCAAAAGATCCGTGCCCGAATGACAGCAAGGACACGCCGCCCAGACGGCAGCAAGAGCAGCAAAGCCAAGAATGCCACGGGCATGGGGAAAGAACACAGGCAGGCTAGTCGCAATAACACGGCGGATAACCTGGGACACCATTACCCACAAACAGGGAAGAACGGAACTGGATCAACTCAAAGCGCGCCCTGGACATAGAGGCCACAGCAAGCAAATACCAGCAGAGGGCCGCCACTGAACACAAAACCCGATGCACCCCCGGCCTGACCAACCAAGGACCCGTCTGGAACGCAGCAGCCCCATCCCGTGCCAGAAAAGATGGAGACAGCTGCCACCGAACAACCAAAACGCCAAGACGGAAGGAGCAGAAACCCCTGCGGAAGAGAGCAAGAAGCCCAGTGACCCCGACCCCCAGAGGCAAATGCCAACAGGAAAGAGCCGTCGAAAAGCAAACCTAAATCAAAGGGGCACCACCAACTGAGGAGAAGACAGAGCACGCTGACCAGAGACCAGGACGGTGCAAGCGGCGCATGAACAGGCCGGAGGTGAAACACACTAGACAGCTCACTAATGGCGCAGAAGCAACACCAAGACTGAAAGCAAGCCGAAGTGGCTCCGCTAACGCCGCATGAAACGATGCGGCAGTATGTGGGAAGATGACGGCCCCCAACCCGCACCAGAAAAATCAAGCCGACGCTAACAACTGCAGCCACCTAAAAAGGCACATGAGGAAATGGAAGGACCGCCAAAATACCCCATACTGCCGCCTAGAAGCACGCAGGTGGAACACCAACAACGAAGCCTCCAGACCACCAACCAAAGGCAAGACACGCGAGGCAGAACGGAATCAGCCCCGACAAGGCTCACCTGAGCCAAGGAAGAGGTGGAGTCGTGGGAAGATCTTGGGCGCTACCCCCAAAGAAGCCCAAGCTGGCAAATAAGGAGAGGGAACGTCTGCTGAACAGAAAGCTCCCCAATGCGACCCAGCAAACACACAACGTTTTGGAAACCTTCACCAAAGTTTCAACATGATTGTGGGGAGAGAGAAGTTTCATGTGTGGTTGAACAAGCACATGAGCAACCTTTAACCCAAGAATGGTAAAAGTATTTCTTTATGTAATACAGCAAATGCTGCCTTTCCTTACACTAGTTTCACCTTTATTTACTAAAAAAATATTTTGTTCATGTTAAAATATTAAATTTATGTACATTATACATATAAATTGTGAATGCTGTGACTTAGTTGTATGATAGGTGTGCGAAACATTTACTTTTTATTATGATCTTGCTAAAAAAAAAATTATAACACTGTTTGCTAAATGCTGTATTCAGCAATACTGTTTTTATGTTTAAATTATATTTTGGTACTTTATGCATAATACATCAACATAAATGGAAAATGCTGCTGCATAGGTATATGAAGGACAACCGCAACATTTAATCTACCAGTTTTTCTAATAAAACATTTGAGTGCATCAAAATACCTCTGTATCGCATGCATCTGTATTATAGTAGATTTTACATTAAATATCACTGAAGTACAAATAGGTGAGTACAACTAGGCAAGTACAACATGCGTGCAACTAGGAGAGTACATGTAGCTAGGTGAGTACATCTTGGTGAACACTGCTAGATGGATACAAGTAGGTGAGTGCAACTGCATGAGAGCAACTAGGGGGAGTGCATGTAGGTGAGTACAACTACACGAGAACAACTAGGTGTGTGCATGTAGGTGAGTACAACTACACGAGAACAACTAGGTGTGTGCATGCAGGTGAGTACAACTCACCATGCAACACCTCAGAAGTACAGAAGTCAAGAAAGAGGAGGGGAAGGGGAGTATGGAAGTGCATCCATACTGCACTTAGAGAGGAGGAGGGAGAGGAGGAAGGAGGAGGGCGAGGAGGGAGGAGGGAGAAAGGCGAGGTGGAAACAGGAGGAAGGAGAAAGAGAGCGAGTAGGATGGAGGAGGAAGGAGGAGGAGGGCGTGGCAGGAGGAGGGCAAGGAGGAAGGAGGAGGAGGGTGAGGAAGGAGTAGTGAGGAAGGCGAGGTGGAAGGAGGAAGGAGGAGGTGGTTTTGTTGTAAGGAGGAAGGAGTTCGTGGAAGAAGGAGGACGAGGAGTAGGGTGAGGAGGGAGGAGGAGAGCGTGGAGGAGGAAGAGGGCAAAGAGGAAGGAGAGGTGGAATGAGGAGGGGGGCAAGGAGGAACGAGGAAAAGGGCGAGGAGGAAGGAGAGGTGGAATGAGGAAGAGGGCAAGGAGGAAGAGGGCGAGGAGGAGGAGGGCAAGGAGGAAGAGTAGAAGATAGAGGAGCTCGAGGAGGAATTAAGGAGGAGGAGGAAGAAGGGGAGGAGGAGGAGGAGGAGGTCGAGGAGGGAGGAGGAAGATGGGGGAGGGGGAAGGTGCAAGGAGGAGGACGTCGGAGAGGGGGGGAACTAAGTGACGGCGGAGAAGAGGGGGATAATAGCAGGGGTAGAAGTAGTAGAGGTAAGAGGGGGAGGGCGAAGAGGAGGAGGAGTGAGGGAAGGGGGATGAGAGGGTAGGGGGAAGAAGTAAGAGAAGGGGGGGATGAGAATGAGGGAGGAAGAGAAGCTAGGGGTAAGAAAAGGGGAAGAAGAGGGGGAGGGGTAAGAGAAGGGGAAGAAGAGGGGGAGGGGTAAGAGAAGGGGGTAAAGAGGGGGGAGGGGTAAGAGAAGGGTGGATGAGGAGGGGGGATGTGAAGGAACGGAAAGAGAAGGGGGAAGAGAAGAGGGGTAAGAGAAAGGGAATGAGGAGGAGGAAGGGGAGGAGGGAAGAGAGGAAGGAGGGGAGGAGAAGATGGGGAGCGAGTGTAACGGGATCTGTGTGACGGCTGGGGCATGAACACTGTAGGCCTACAACAGTTGCCATGACGTGTTAGGGAGCTTGATTTTTTTTTTTTTTTTGGAGATATATACAAGAGTTGTTACATTCTTGTACAGCCACTAGTACGCGTAGCGTTTCGGGCAGGTCCCTGGAATACGATCCCCGCCGCGAAGAATCGTTTTTACAACCAAATACTCATTTTACTGTTGAGTTAAACAGAGGCTACAGTTAAGGATTTGCGCCCAGTAAATCCTCCCCAGCCAGGATACGCACCCATGACAAAGCGCTCACGGAACGCCAGGCGAGTGTCTTACCACTACACCGCGGAGACTGGTAAAGAGATGCCTGAGTTAAACAGGTAGATAATGTCTTAGTAGATATAATATGGTGTGTTCTTCATAAAATACAGCAAGAAAAATAAAGAATCAGATAATAATGTTTTAAATAACTTTCTCTGATTTTACTTCTGAATTAAATTAATATAAATTGAACATTCAGGTTGGTGTCGCAGCGACGGTTGTTGAGAGGGTCCCAACAGGCGACGATCAGCTGTACCCAGCCAACCCGTTCTCGCAAATTTAATAAGTCAATATTGACTTATTAAATATATGCATAGGTGACATACTTAACATAATAGTTTCCCTTGAAAAGCTTCATAGAAAACACCGACCTTACCTAACCTACTTAGTATGTTAAGATAAGCATCTTATTGCTTCGTAATTACAATTATTACCTAACCTATACCTATAATAGGTTAAGTAACAATTGTAATTACGAAGCTATAAGATGCTTATTTTAACATACTAAGTAGGTTAGGTAAGGTCGGTGTTTTCTATGAAGCTTTTCAAGGGAAACTATTATGTTTAGTATGTCACCTACGCACGCAACTAATAAGTCAATATTGACTTATTAAATTTGCGAGAACAGGTTGACCCAGCTGACCATCACAATGGTGGGCCAGTGTTTATACCCATGCATAGTGACCATCACCCCCACCACCTGCAATCACCTCGCCCTCGCCCCTTCCTTCTCTTACCCCTCCCCCCTCCTTAACTACCACCTCTTCCCCTTCTCTAACCCCTATTCTTCCCCTTCTCTTATCCCTACCCCCTCCTCATCCTCCTTCTCTTACCCCTCCTCTTCCCCCTACCCTCTCCTTCTCTTTCCCTTCCTTCTCTTACTCCTCCTCCTTTTCCCCCTCCTCCTCTTACTTGTACTACTCCTACCCCTGCTATTCTTCCTCCTTCTCTTCTCCTCCGTTACCTAATTCCACCTTTTCCCCCCAGACGTCCTGCTCCTTCCCCCTCCTTTCCTCTTCCCTTCTTCCTCTTAGACATACTCCTTCCTCCTCTTTCTCATCCTCCTTCCTCCTCTGCCTCGACTTCCTCCTCCTTCCTCCTTGTTCTCCTCCTTCCTACATGATCTCCTCCTCCTCCTTCCTCCTCGACCTCATCCTTCTACCTGGAATTTTTCCTCCTTGACCTACTCCTTCCTCCCCGACCTACTCCTTTCTCCTCCTCCTCCCTTCTTAACCTCCTCCTCCTCCTTCCTCCTTCTCGCCCTCCTCCTCTGCAACCTTTCTCTTCCTCCTTCCTACCTTACCAACTCCTCCTTCCTCTTCGACCTCCTCCTCCTCCTACTTCCTACCTTACCAACTCCTCCTTTCTGCTCCTTAACCTCCTTTTTAACATCCTCCTCCTTCCTTTTCGCCATCCCCCTTGACTTCCAACTGCTCCTTCCTCCACGCCCTCCTCCTCATTCCTCCTCGTTCTCCTCCTCCTTCCTCCTCGCCCTCCTCCTTCCTCCTCGCCCTCCTCCTTCCTCCTCGCTCTCCTCCTTCCTCCTCCTTCCTCCTCGCTCTCCTCCTCCTTCCTCCTCGCTCTCCTCCTCCTCCTCCTTCCTCCTCGCTCTCCTCCTCCTTCCTCTTCGCTCTCCTCCTTCCTCCTCGCTCTCCTCCTCCTTCCTCCTCGCTCTCCTCCTCCTCGCTCTCCTCCTCGCTCTCCTCCTCCTCCTTCCTCCTCGCTCTCCTCCTCCTCCTTCCTCCTCCTCCTTCCTCCCCGCCCTTCTCCTCCTTCCTTCTCGCCCTCCTCCTTCCTTCTCGCCTTCCTCCTCGCTCTCCTAGCTCATCTTCCTTCCTCCTCGCCCTCCTCCTCCTCCTTCCTCCTCGTTCTCTGTTACGGACCCGAGTCCAGCGTCCGAGCACGGAGCAGTGACGACCACGCCATCTGTGGGTCAGCTCCCGAAACCCCCTCCAAACGGACGACGACACCTGGTGAGGACGACGTGTACTGGCCACAAGGGCCAGTTTCCAGTCCTGTTCAGCACACAACACAGCCGTTGCTGACCTCTGGTGAGGTGGTGCTCAGACGACAACGCCATCTATGGAGTGGATAGGTGGGCGTTTGGGTCTGAGCCTGTAAGTGAGGTGCCTTAGTGTGTCCCTGTTATTGATGACGTGTCTGCTTACAGAGTCGACCTGGGACTACTGTGATGGAAGTTGAGTCAGTCTACCCAAGGCAGCCGTCCCCATATCTTGTGCTTTGCTGCAGCAGCTGTGAGTTGCCTCCCGGAGGAACACTGTGGTGTTACCCTGCCAGTGAAGTGGCAGTAGAAGGATTGTCGTACCCGGGACCGACTGCTGGAGACGATTGACCACTGGGGTATTGAGGACAGGAGAGTGATTTGTGGTACCACACGAGGCTCCTGACTAGGGCGCTACCCTAGTATCGCTCGTGGAGTGGCCTGACCAGCGTTGCTGATCCGGAACCTGCCAGCTGTTCTGCTGGACTTGTGGTTGACGGCCTCCACGGCGGTGCCCCAGTGGAACTGTGTTTTGGCTGGCCTGTGTTTGGGGTAGACTCAGCTTGATCGAAGGATTCGTCAAGAGACCACGAAAGCACCGAGGACTTGGCACCGAGAGGATCCAGCGTCTTCAGGAGAAGACGACCATGTATATACTTCCCCTGTGTAGTGTTAATACCCCTCCCCCTGTGTAACTTTTATATATTACTTATTGGTGAAGGTAATTATAAGCTTAAGTTTTTGCCTTTTTTTCCCTTCCCCTTTTATTTTACTTGCGTCACGGATCTCATCCCTTGAAAGCCACTACTGGCTTGGGGCCGGATACCCTTCCTCTAATAACATCAGAGTACGAACCCAGTTGCGACCCGAGAGGGCCGTAACATAATTGGCATTCCCAGCGCGATCCGTCCCCTTGTTAAGTATGTTTGACAGGGGTGGTGAAGTGGCATAATCCCTGTAAATAATTCCCCCTGTGTGTGACGATTGGGACGTTATACGCCCTGTGCGGTGCTCAAGAGTAACTAAGTGCGATATTGTGCAGTGCGGTGCTCGCTGTGATTAAGCGATTAAGTGCAATATTGTGAAGTGCGGTGCTCGGTGTGATTCAGTGCAATATTGTGGAGCGCGGTGTTCGCTGTGATTAAGTGCAATATTGCGTAAGTGCGGTGCCCGAAGTAATTACGTGCAATATTGGCAAGTGAGGCGCCAGGTGCGATAAAGTGCAATATTGGCGTAGAACAGTGCTCGGTGCATTAAGTGCTAAAGTTGAGCGGTGTGTTAAGTGCTAGGTGTTCCATCTGTGACAATGGCAGAAAAAGCTACCATCGATGATCTGGACGATGTTCAGGCTTTTCTGAACAGAGAGGACTGTCTTGCCAGATTAAAATATCTGAGCAAACCGGAACTTGTACTTGTGAGCGCCTACCTGGAGATCAAGATCCGTGCCAGTGATTCCCGTGTGGAGATCTTGTCCAAGGTTCACCGGCATTTGAAGGCAGAGGAGAAACAGGAAGGCGAGACTCCTAGTATAAAGGAAGGTGAGGAAATAGCTTCCACTGAACAGGAAGGTAAGAGCAGTGATGTCGAAAGTGATGAGAGGGAACTAAATGTAAGTGTGCTTACTGTGAAAATGCGTGAACTAGAGATCCATCGAGAAATAGAATGGAAGAAGTTAGAAATAGAACGAGAATTAAAAGATAAAGAAATGGAGATGAAAGAAAAGGAAATGGCAATGAGGCGTCTAGAATTAGAAGAAAGGAAAGAAGAGCGAGAGAGAGAGAGAGAAAGAGAAGAGTGAGAAAGAGAAGAGAAACGAGAAAGAGAAGAGCGAGAAAGAGAAGAGAAATGAGAAAGAGAACAGCGAGAGAGAGAAGAAAACGAAAGACAGAGACAACATGAACTAGAAGTATTACGATTAGGCGGTGGTCGGAGGCCAACGACGGAAACAAGCAGTTTCGATCCGGTAAGGAACATCAAAATGGTCCCAAAATTCAACGAGAGGGAAGTTTCAAAGTTCTTTGCAGCCTTCGAGAAAGTCGCTGCCTCTTTGGAGTGGCCAAGGGAGAATTGGGCCATCATGATACAGTCAGTCTTGACTGGGAAGGCCCAAATCGCCTACTCCACGTTATCCCTTGGCGACTCCGGCGATTATGACAAGGTGAAGGTCGTGCTCATGGCGTACCAATTGGTACCTGAGGCTTACAGGCAGAAGTTCAGGAACCTGAAGAAGACCTCAGAGCACACCTTCACCGAATTCGCCACAATCAAGGAGCGACTTTTCCAAGAATGGTGTGCCTCTCGGAGGGTGGAGACCAAAGAAGACCTCGAGCAGCTCGTGCTGTTAGAGGACTTCAAGGATTGTTTGTCTGGAGACCTGAAGACGTACTTAGAAAAGCAGCAGGTAGAAACCTTGAGTGCGGCAGGCATAATGGCTGAGGAATACATCCTGACGCACAGGCCTTCTGCTAAGTACGTCCCGAGGAATTACCAACGCCGGTTTGACAAACCTCATGACGAAGAGGAGAACCCCGTCCTCCAAAGCGCTAAGAAGACGCCCCCAAGTAGCCCTCGAAGGACGAGTCCTAGCAGTCCGAAACACCGGAGTCCAAGGAGGAATATGGTGTGCTGGACTTGTGGGCAGAAAGGGCATGTAGCTGCTATGTGCCGAGGCAGAAGAGGTGGCGGCGCTCGTAGGGAGGTGATGATGATGAGCTGTGTGACATCACCAGCAGGAAGCCAGTCTACGACTACGCAGGAAGGACCAAGTTTGTTCGCCCCTCACACTTCAAGCGGGTACGTAACGTGTGATCATACTGGCAGATCAGTTCTAGTGCTCAGAGATAGTGGAGCAGCCCAGTCCCTGATCGTGAGTAGCTCGTTACCCGAGGGAGTAAGTGTGGACGGGAGACAGCAGGTTGTCCTGGTTGGGTTTCCTAGGACGCAGTACATCGCCCCCTTAGTGCCAGTACATCTCGACTCGCCTAGCTTCAGCGGCACATGTGCGTTGGCAGTAGTCGATACCCTCCCTATAGCAGGGATTGACGTGGTACTAGCCAACGACTTGGTGACAGATTGGAGCATCAATCTTCCCAAGGTCGCGGACGAGTCTACCGGAACAGTAAGGTCTGAGGTAACAACAGGCAATGGTAATGTCCAGGTAAAGACAGACCCTGATTTAAGTATGTTTAATCCTTCCTCTCACCCGCAGATCGACAGTATTCTAGCAGTCTCCTGATTCTTCTCTCGACAAGGAACATGAGGTTACGATGGCAGAAGTACCTGAGCTAGAAGAGAGGCCTTGTGTGCAGGCACCCACGGATACCAACGAGTCTGGAGCGAAGGCGGATGTGTACTTGCGGTATGGCAAGGTACAGCGTTCATTGAACCGACCAGAGATTCCCCAGACGTCAGAGGTATGTGAGGTGTGTTCGAAAGGTCTAGTGCCCTCTTTGGTCCAAACCAGGCTAGTGGATATTGCCGGCTATGGACATGACAGGCTCAGGAAGCTTATCCCTAAGTTAGCCAAATGTTTCTTAGCGGTGTTTTGTTTTATTCTCGTGTGTGCTCTCGGTAAGGACCAGTGGACGACCCGACAGATGATGGCTCCCTTGAACATCGAGAAGAGGTCCCAGGGATTGGAGACCTGCACAGTGAGTGTTGCAGTTGAAGAAGGGACCTGGAAGGTAATGGTGGATACAGGAGGAACGAGAAATGATAATATGAGTGACTGTTTCCGACAGGTTGACACCCCCCGCGTGATTGCTGAGCCTCAATGCAGCGTTATGCGGAACGTTGGTCGACCTGACGGTGGCAGAGCGAATGCCATCTTCGAGGTACGAACGCCCCGTTGGAACTAGGTGTGGGCCTAGTAGGCGAGTGTGTAGTAAGTACTGACTTGCCCACTGTCGCTGTCACTCTGAATTATCAGACCCCTGTATTCCAGGTTCCTGTCTCCCTTAAGGACTACCGGACCGGCACTAGAAATGCCGTCTGTGACCAGCCATCATCGGTGCCCCGACACAGGGAAGTGTCGAGTCGCCCCTCATCGTGTCTACACCGATCCTTACTCGAGAGAGGTGAGATGATGCCCCTGCTTGACATCGCAGTGGAGACGTGGAAGATTACGTCAGGCAGGTCATTGCCTTCTATCTGCAAGTTCCCGTTGTACCGGAATTGCCCAGTAGGACAGTTCTGTGGACGAGACAGCCTCGCCGTTCCAGTTTACGGTATAAGTGAGTCCATTTGGAGTTGTGTCACCGTACTAATTTGGTTTGTAATTCTCTTTCTAGAAACCCAAACCAAATTCTTTTTGGTGGGTAGGTGTTACGGACCCGAGTCCAGCGTCCGAGCACGGAGCAGTGACGACCACGCCATCTGTGGGTCAGCTCCCGAAACCCCCTCCAAACGGACGACGACACCTGGTGAGGACGACGTGTACTGGCCACAAGGGCCAGTTTCCAGTACTGTTCAGCACACAACACAGCCTTTGCTGACCTCTGGTGAGGTGGTGCTCAGACGACAACGCCATCTATGGAGTGGATTGGTGGGCGTTTGGGTCTGAGCCTGTAAGTGAGGTGCCTTAGTGTGTCCCTGTTATTGATGACGTGTCTGCTTACAGAGTCGACCTGGGACTACTGTGATGGAAGTTGAGTCAGTCTACCCAAGGCAGCCGTCCCCATATCTTGTGCTTTGCTGTAGCAGCTGTGAGTTGCCTCCCGGAGGAACACTGTGGTGTTACCCTGCCAGTGAAGTGGCAGTAGAAGGATTGTCGTACCCGTGACCGACTGCTGGAGACGATTGACCACTGGGGTATTGAGGACAGGAGAGTGATTTGTGGTATCACACGAGGCTCCTGACTAGGGCGCTACCCTAGTATCGCTCGTGGAGTGGCCTGACCAGCGTTGCTGATCCGGAACCTGCCAGCTGTTCTGCTGGACTTGTGGTTGACGGCCTCCACGGCGGTGCCCCAGTGGAACTGTGTTTTGGCTGGCCTGTGTTTGGGGTAGACTCAGCTTGATCGAAGGATTCGTCAAGAGACCACGAAAGCACCGAGGACTTGGCACCGAGAGGATCCAGCGTCTTCAGGAGAAGATGACCATGTATATACTTCCCCTGTGTAGTGTTAATACCCCTCCCCCTGTGTAACTTTTATATATTACTTATTGGTGAAGGTAATTATAAGCTTAAGTTTTTGCCTTTCTTTCCCTTCCCCTTTTATTTTACTTGCGTCACGGATCTCATCCCTTGAAAGCCACTACTGGCTTGGGGCCGGATACCCTTCCTCTAATAACATCAGAGTACGAACCCAGTTGCGACCCGAGAGGGCCGTAACATTCTCCTCCTCCTTCCTCCTCGTTCTCCTCCCTCCTCGCTCTCCTCCTCCTTCCTCCTCGTTCTCCTCCCTCCTCGCTCTCCTCCTCCTTCCTCCTCGCTCTCCTTCTCTTCCCCGCCCTTCTCCTCCTCGCCCTCCTTCCTTCTCGCCTTCCTCCTCGCCCTCCTCCTCCTCCTTCCTCCTCGTTCTCCTCCCTCCTCGCTCTCCTCCTCCTTCCTCCTCGCTCTCCTCCTCCTTCCTCCTCGCTCTCCTCCTCCTTCCTCCCCGCCCTTCTCCTCCTTCCTTCCTCCTCGCCCTCCTCCTTCCTTCTCGCCCTCCTAGCTCCTCTTCCTTCCTCCTCGCCCTCCTCCCTCCTCGCTCTCCTCCTCCTTCCTTCTAGCTCCTCTTCCTTCCTCCTCGCCCTCCTCCTCCTTCCTCGCCCTTCTCTTTTTCCTTCCTCGCCCTCCTCCCTCCTCGCCCTCCTCCTTCCTTCTCCTTCATCCTCGCCCTCCTTCATCCTCGCCCTCCTTCCTTCCTCGCCCTCCTCTTTCCTTCCTCGCCCTCCTCTTCCTTCTTCCTCACCCTCCTCCTCCTCCTTCCTCGCCCTCCTCCTTCCTCCTCGCCCTTCTTTACTCGCCCTCTTCCTTCCACCTCCCCCTCCTTCCTCCTCGCCCTTCTCCTCCTTCCTCTTCGCCCTCCTCCCTCCTCTTCGCCCTCCTCCCTCCTCCTTCCTTCCTCGCCCTCCTTCCTTCCTCGCCCTCCTACTCCTGCTTCCTCCTCCTCCTCGCCGCCCTCTTCCTCCCTCCTAGCCGCCCTCTTCCTCCTCGCCGCCCTCTTCCTTTCTCCTCGCCCTACTCCTTCCTCCTCGCCCTCCTCTTCCTTCCTCCTCCTTCCTCCTATTCCCTCCTCCTCCTCCTTCCTCCTACTCCTTCCTCCTCCTTCCTCCTACTCCTTCCTCCTCGCCCTCTTCCTCCTTGCTCTCCTCCTCGGCCTCCTCCCTCCTCGCCCTCCTCCCTCCTCGCCCTCTGTGGGGAAATCTGGCTCCAGTATAAAACTAATAAAACCAGCATTGAATGTAATGAAACGCCATTTTCTGGGTGTGACCCGGAGGCTCCACGGAGCTTTAACAGGCTGATATGCTAATGTCAGACTTTGGCATCAGTCATGTGTATGGAGTTCTAGGGCCTACCAGGGACCATGGCCAGAACCTGGCCCCCTCAGAGAGGCAAGGAGAGCAATGGCCTATAGAAACCCCCGTGTGGTTGGAAGCATTCTATATCTGCCATTAACCGGGTCAAGCATCCAGAAAGGTAAGCATTCCAAAACAAACCCCTATTCTGATTAAAATTGCTACCAAAAGCCGAACTAGTGGATAGAACTCCCCAACAGAAAACAAGCAAACTAGTATGACGTCACACGTCACCGCGCCGCTGTCTGCGCAGCTTCCCCCTCCTCGGGAGGGGGAAGGGGAAGCCCCAGATTTCTCACGCCGGCTATCCACCTATCAGTTCTAAGGCTGGATGTCAAAACACGTGAAAAACCGCCGACCGGGAGGAGGGAGGGTTGCCTGGAGAGCCTCCGGGTCTCACCCAGAAAATGGCGTTTCTTTACATTCAACGCTGGTTTTCTGGGGGGATCCCCGTCGGCTCCCCAGAGCTAAATACCGACAGAGAAAGGTCAAAGGGAAGGAACCGGGAGGCGGACACCACACACCCCTAAACGGAAGCGAGACAACCGGCAGCCAACGCTAACCCAAGGGGACACAGCCCAAAGAAGGGCCCGGGAACAACACGAGACAACGACCGGCAAGGCCCCTGCACGAACACCAAAGATCCTTGCCCGAATGACATCAAGGATACGCTGCATAGACGGCAGCTCGAGCAGCGAAGCCACGAACGCCACAGGCATAGGGAAAGAACACAGGCAGGCTAGTCGCAAGAACACGGCTGACAACCCGGGACACCGTCATCCGCGAACAGGGAAGAATGGAACCAGATCAACTCAAAGCACGCCCTGAACATAAAGGCCGTGGCACGCAAATAACAGCGAAGTTCCGCGACTGAACAAAACACGACACACCCCCGGCCCTACTAACCAAAGCACCAAAACCCAATGACCCCTCCGGAACGCAGCAGCCCCCTCCCGTGCCAGAAATGATGGAGAATGCTGTCACCGAACAACCAAAACGCCAAAACCGAAGGAACAGAAAAACCCCTGCGGAGGAGCAAGAAGCCCAGCGACCCGACTCCCCAGAGGCAAACGCCAACAGGAAAAGGAGCTGACGAAAAAAAAACCGTAATCGAAGGGGCACCACCAACCGAGGAGAAGACAGAGCACGCTTAACAGAGACCAGGACGGTTCAAGCGGCGCACAAACAGGCCGGAAGTGAAATAACGTACGAGATAGCGTACTAACGGTGCAGAAGCAACACCAAGAATGAAAGAAAGCCGAAGTGGCTCCGTGAGCGCCGCACAAACGAGGCGACAGTACGTGGCAAGACGACAGCCCCATACCCCCACCAGAAAAAACCAAGCCGACGCTAACAACTGCAGCCACCTAAGAAGGGACAGAAGGAAAAGGAAGGACCGCCAAAATACCCCATACTACTGCCAAGAAGAAGTACGCAGGTGGGACACCTATCACTAAGCCACCCGACCACCAACCGGAGGTGAGACACGCGAAGCAGAACGTAAGCAGCCCCGACAAGGCACCTCCGTGCGCAGGAAGATCTCGGGCGCGACCACCAAAGTCCAGGTGGCACAAAGGAGATGGAATGCCTGCCGAACAGAAAGCTCCCAATGCAAGTAAGCCCGCCAGGAGATCAGAAATAACGGGTCCAATGCAAGACATGGCAAGACCCTGAAAACCAACCGGCAGGGCAAGCCAGGAAAGCCGAAGAAAGTGTATGGGTTGCCACCAGAACAGTACCCGAACCAAAAGGTATGAGCAATGAAAACAGACCAAGACACATAAGTGCACTATAGGACACAGGCTGTAATAACGCCCAAGAAGCCAAGGAACGCACGAAGAACACCCCTGCAGCAGAAGAGGAAACAAAGGGAATGCACAAGGAAGGGAAGCGGTAAAAACCAACACCCCCCCCCCCCCCATAGCAGGAAGAGCAGGCAAAACCGACCAAAGGAGATGCCAGGGAAGCGACTGGGGAAAAGCAGGATGAAAAGAGCCAAAGCTCAAACCCCAGGAAACAACCAGGGGTGGATAATCAGGCAGGGACAGGATCCCATGCACATGAAAGGTCCAAGCCAGGGACAGAAAGACCACGAAAATTAACAAGCAAATCCCCAGATGCAAACCCAAGGCACAAAACAGCAGCAAAGTGCCACACCACAACCGGACACAGGAAAAAGGACACCCCATCACAAAACACGTTAGCAATGCACACGTGCAGCAGCAACGTGCACCACCGCAACACGCAACATGTAAGTAGCAACCTGCTTCTGCAAAGGCAGAGAACGGTGTAGGCAGACCCCAGACAAGGCCAACGGAGACACGACAGAACCCAGCAGGCCCAAGAACCAGCACACCCGGCGACCGGCGGCGGAGATACCAGCCCAATACCTGCTGGATGGGGTTCACTTACTCCCCAAGCCCAGCCCGAGGCTAGGCTTGACTAGGGAGAGGTTGGCCCACCAGGCTGTTGCTTGGAGCAGCCCGCAGGCCCACATATACCCACCACAGCCAGGATGGGCTGGAACCTCTATCCGAGAACAGGCTAGTGTTCCTTAGAATTCCACGGATGTACCGGCAATACAGCGGATGCTCGCAGGTAGGACGTGTAACAACCGCAGACCTCTGATGGTTATACAGTGTTCCCCGATTGTGCGTATGGCACCACTGCACTCCACTGGAACTATCCCGCAAGTTCTTCCAGATAGGCGGGACCCAAGAGCCAGAGCTCCAACTCCACAAGCACAACCAGGAGAGCCCTACCAGGTGAGTACATAACCAGCACCACAACCCAAACACCTCATAACACGAAAGATGTGGGTCCCCTGAATGACACTAGCATGGGTACGTTGGACATGCACATGAGTGGGACTGGAAGGGTTGAAAAGGGACAGTCACTGGTGTGCTAACGGTCTCATTCGTACATAAAAATACCTAAATAAAGACAGGTATATAAACATCGCATCCATGCAGTGCCAAGCCAAAAGACGCCAGACCACAGAAACTCACCATTCAAACGGAGGAACGAACGTGTCACGACCCAACAGAGCCCAAAAGATCCTTTGAGCACCGCTAGGTGAAAAAGCCAGAGCCGGACACACAGGAGAGCAGGGTAGAGGCGAAGGAGGAGGAGGCCCACACCCATGACACAGGGAAAACCGCGGCGTCCTCCCCACAGCTGGAATCTAGGAGACCCCCGGAGCGAAGAGGCACATACCGGAGAAAGGGAGAAGAGTGAGAGGCAAAGCACCCGAGTAAAAAGGGCGCAAAACACCAGCACTGAAACACACCGCCCAGACCAAAACAAACTCCACGGCGCATACGAATGACACGCTGGCCGAACCGCACAACCCGCTCTGCGGGAAGGCGCCAACCAGGACAACTGCACTAGAAAAGTAGCCATAAGAGGAAGCAGTAACAACAAAACCGGCCAACTAAGCAAAGACAAAGAGCCCAAAAGGGAACCCAACTGGGCCACGAGTAGCCCAACTGGGCTACAAGTAGCCCAATACGGCGACCCGGACTAGGAGCCGACACACGTTCCAATAATACGGGAAGTAGCAAAAACCTTCCCAAACCCTCAAGAAGACAGAAGCAAACAGCAGTCCCGAAGGCACACAAAGGCACAGTCGCACCCGAAACCAGAAGTCATGTAGAACCCCAAGAACGGGAAAACATGACGAAGACACCATCCCGAAAAGGGGGGAGCATCCACCCACAGGATGGAAATAACCGACTCAAAGGCCAAGGAACCGAACCCGGGGAGGGGTTGATGCCCAACAACACGTACGGCGAGAGGGGAGGAAAAACCCCACTCCGCGTAACCACAAGCCCCGCCTAGAGGGTGAGAAAACCCCCCACGGGGTCCTACGGGGCCAAAGCCCCCCAAATCAGACACAGGAACCCACACGACAGGCCCCGGGGGCCAAGCCGTCCCCCCAAAGCCCCGGCCGTACCAGAAAACCGGGCAGCTGCACTTTTACAAAAAATACTAAGGAAGGCAGCCCACTAGCAGACTCTTACAACACAGCTGGAGGAACAGGCTCAAATGCCCCCGTCACTAACCCTGAAGGGGAATTTCCCGAGACTGCCCGAGTCTCAAAACCATCGAACCCCGCCCCGAACCCACAGATGGTAAGGAACCGGATGTAGGCAGGACGATGGCATCCAGGGGAAAGACAAGGGGGCATAGAAGGAACCGAAGCAACCAACACCCCCAAGTCCCAACACGAACCAAAACGAGGCAGCCCCGAGGCTCCCGAGGAGTAAACAAACGAGAACGTTGCCGTCACCAAGGCTTAAAGTGCAACGCCCCTGCTGCCTGCACCCGCGTAGTCAGCACAACTGGGTAACCGAGCCACAACGAGCAACGAAACTCGCAGGACTCCGGGTCGAAGGGGTCACCGACCCCACAGGCAGCAGACGGAGGCAAACAGAGAGTCACCCTGAGACAAGGGGTGAGAGCAACCCTCAAACTCGCTGGAAGCGAGGGGGGGGGGGGGGACTCCGGGGTCACATTCATCGGACCTGCACGCCCCCAGGGAATTCCCAGGGTCCCAAGCGTTTACTATAATAGGACTCGTGCTCAGGTAATCCCAGGCAGGGTACTGCTAACCGGCGTCCAAAGCTACCAAACAACTTTCTAAGCACTGAACCCCCAGGACGTGTACACTCATGGGGACCTAGCAGGAGGACCCACCAGAATAATACTCGGAACACAAGGGACGCAGGAGGCAAGAACGAAGGCAGACCCCCCACCAGGTAGATAAACAAAAATAAAAAGAAAACCCCGCAAGAGGAAGCATACACAGACGGAACAGACCCAGCCGTCATATAGGTGAAAACAAGCTGCGCAGCACCTTGCACCCCACCAGTGCAAAACTGCCCCTTACCCGAAGGCGAACAAGGGAGACAGAACATCCGAGCACACAAAGGGCGGCCAAAAACCAAGCAGTTGTTAAATAATGGGAAAGTGACTGTACTATGGGGGATCTATTATAACATGAGTGTAGGGGCAGTAGGTAGCATTCAGAGTTATCAAATATGGGAGAACTAAAAGGCCCGGCCCCCAAAATAAACTATCCACAGTAATAACTTGCTACTAGACCATGTCAGACTAGAGGTTGATCATAGCACTCCCACACAGGAAGAAGGGATACTCCGTTACTACTTTATTTATTAACCCCTTAACAACCCCCCATATACATTCACCCCAATAACAAAAATAATAATTACTTTACCACACTATCTTACGTTAAAAGACTTGGTCCACATAAGCAGGATACAATGTTTTACACTGAACACAAGCTAGGGTAAAGTTCTACTATGGAAACACTTGAAGCTAGAGTCAGCTTAGGGTAGGGAGACCACGTGGTTCCATTGTGACCCCCTTTAGAATAACTAGTAATATGAACTCTAAAAACCTCTAAAAACACCTACTACACACAAAGTATACTACTCTACACATAGAACACGTTTATGCCAGAAATTGAATAATGTACACAGTATATACTTAGCTTGAACAAGACACAGAAATAAGGAAACGAGGAGGAAGGGTAGGAGGATCCTATCCACCCAATGCCAGCTCAGAAAAAGAACGACTCTGTCTCCTTTCCCCCAGCTGGCTCGCTGCCGGCAGACTGCTCAACTAATCGCACCGCAGCCCTATACCAAGTTTACTCGGGTTTACTTTACAAATGATTAGAAAGTATTAGTAAACATAGTTGGTGCCTATGTTATTATTTAATATTAATAATCAACCCCAAGCTCAGCCTTAAATGCTCTTTGAAAAACAAAAATAGCCTTACGTCTGGCAGGGAAGATGCAAACAAGTGCACCTCGTGATGCGTTTTCAATACTAAAAGGCAGTTTATTAGTCAGTTTTGTCCTCTGGTTTCTACTGAGGAACCCAGGGTCGTAACAGCAGTAAACGGCCTAGCAGGTGCAGAAACCAAGGAACTTGTGGAAGGTGGCCCCAAGGGCAGTACTTACAGGGCACCTAGGGAAGGGAACCCTAGGCGCATGCAGCCAGAGTACTGGAGACTCCCGGCTCACGCACCACCTAGAAGACACCATACTAGGTACAGTGCTCACACAACTAATGGAGCCAGAGCACACAACCGCTGCCTATAGCATCAGTCGAAGAACTGATGGGTGAATAGCCAGGGTGAGAGGTCTGGGGCTCCCCCTCTCCAGACAGCGGCGCGGTGACGTGTGACGTCATACTAGTTTGCTTGTTTTCTGTTGAAGAGTTCTATCCACTAGTTCAGCTTTTGGTAGCAATTTTAACCAGAATAGGGGTTTGTTTTGGAATGTTTACCTTTCTGGATGCTTGACCCGGTCGATGGCAGACATTGAATGCTTCCAACCACACGGGGGTTTCTATAGGCTATTGCTCCCCTTGCCTCTCTGAGGGGGCCAGGTTCAGGCCGTGGTCCCCGGTAGGCCTTAGAAATCCATACACATGACTGATGCCAAAGTCTGACATTAGCATATCAGCCTGGTATAGCTCCGGGGAGCCGACGGAGCTCCCCCCAGAAAAGGATGATACCTAAAGATGACAAGCATAGACTATTACAATATGGAGTCAGTAGTTCTAGAAATAGTATGGTAGTTTAATTGCATTAAGCAGAATAAAAATATTAAATTGAAATATAACAATTTATTTTTATATTTATTTATTTAAAAACAAGAAGGTACAGTGTGGTCTGAGAGCACATAATAATAATAATGTTGTTATTCTTATATTTTTGGAAAGCCACAAACATGCATTCCATCTTGAGCAGTTACTTAATCTAACAGATAAGGCCAAGACTATCAATAGGTACATTGTAGCAAAATTTGAGTTCATCCCAGCAAACACAGAACGTTTGTGAACGTTTTTAAATGGTGCCACAAAGGTAATACTCTAACATTTGACATAAATACGTATTTCTGATGTTCTTAAAACCACTAGATATAACTAAAAACATGTATTCTTGAGACACAGTTTTTTAAGATTTATGTAAAAATTTAAAAATAGTAGTGAATGCTATGGAATTATAAAGTTTTTATGCTTTATATATAAAAATAAACAATTTTCAGTCAACATTTCGTTTTTTTGTTTACTTTATGTAAACCTATCCAATTTACGTTCTTATAACATAAATATAACATTTATATGTCGTCAATATAACGTTATTTACACGACATCGTTATGTTATTATAATGTTATATTAACGTATAATTCCGGTAAAAAAAAGCTGAAATATATTGAGCTTTATATTTTAAACCTTGTAAAATTGTCGTAAAACTTGGAATAAGACAGTAAGCATACTTTATTTATGAAAATATAGAAACAAATCAACAAAAACATAAACCACATGTCACCTAGCTATAATTCTTTGTCTTTCTAGAGAATGTAATTTAAGCTCTGACAATCTTTCTTCATATGACAGGTTTCTATTTTGGGGTATTAACTTTGTTATCCTCCGCTGGATGCATTCTAGTAAATTTATATCCATGATGTGGATATACTGTGACCAAAAGTGAAGTGCATATATATCTAAATGGAGCCTACCCAGAGCAAGATATATCTGAAGAACAAAGAACTGATATCTTAATTATTACTAATGTTTCAATACATAAATCCCAGTGTTCTGTTTGCCTTATTACGAACATTTATTCATTGATTTTTATTTGTTTTAAATTCTTACTAATCATAACTCCCAGATCCCTTTCATAATTCGACTTCATAATCTCAGCCCCATGCATGCATCTAGCTTATATCTTGTAACTCAATCTATCGTCATTACCTATCCTTTAAACCTTACATTTGTCAGTATTAAACGGCATCCGCCAATCTTTTGACCATATATCAGTACCCAATTTAGATCGTTCGATCGATCAGTTTAGACCTCCTTGTATCATGTATCATCATACATGATGATATAATGATACACACTACTGGGTATGCTGATGATATAATGATACACACTACTTGTTATGCTAACATGTAGAACACTCTTAACTCTGTATTAGTCTCATGTCAGGACTTATGTTTAATCATATCTCAGCAGAGGAAACAAAGATACTAAACGGGTGTCCACCCAGGCAGGGAGGAGCTGTTCACAAGATGCAACTGTATGATGGCTCCCAGCTTGACTATGTTAACAGATTCAAATCCCCTAAAATTTGCCTTGTATTGTCCTTTTGTATTCAAACTCTGTCGTCAGTATAAAGAGAGGCTCCATAAGCCCTCTTGGAGATGTTGCAGGTTATCACTAAGGCTATGGTGCCAATGTTACAATTGTCAAAGTGATGTACCTTGCATACATCAGATCTTTAGTGGATTATGCTGCACCTCTGCTTGTTTTGATGCCTGAAAGAAAGCTTGGAGGGCTTGAAAAATTGCAGAACGAAGCCTTGAGGATAATCCTTGGGTGCCCTCGTACAACAAAAGATACTTAATATGAGAAAGGAACCTAATATTCCGAGCGTTGTTGATCGTGTTACTGAAATTAACTGTCAAATTAGTAATAAAATGCTTAGGATAACTCATCCTAGTCCTTGCACAGAAGCCCTCCAGAATTTCTTTATTGAAGATCAGCATTGTTCCATGTGGCACTGTATCAAAAGCTTTGCTAAAGTCAAGGTACACAACATCACAATCCTTACCACTATCAACTGCCTCAACTATGCTGGAATAAAAAGAGAGCAAATTTGTTAAACATGAACGGCCATGTGTAAAACCATGTGTTGCGACTTAACCCCATTGATTCTTTTGAGAGGAAGCAGTAACAACAAAACCGGCCAACTAAGCAAAGACAAAGAGCCCAAAAGGGAACCCAACTGGGCCACGAGTAGCCCAACTGGGCTACAAGTAGCCCAATACGGCGACCTGGACTAGGAGCCGACACACGTTCCAATAATACGGGAAGTAGCAAAAACCTTCCCAAACCCTCAAGAAGACAGAAGCAAACAGCAGTCCCGAAGGCACACAAAGGCACAGTCGCACCCGAAACCAGAAGTCATGTAGAACCCCAAGAACGGGAAAACATGACGAAGACACCATCCCGAAAAGGGGGGAGCATCCACCCACAGGATGGAAATAACCGACTCAAAGGCCAAGGAACCGAACCCGGGGAGGGGTTGATGCCCAACAACACGTACGGCGAGTGGGGAGGAAAAACCCCACTCCGCGTAACCACAAGCCCCGCCTAGAGGGTGATAAAAAACCCCCACGGGGTCCTACGGGGCCAAAGCCCCCCAAATCAGCCACAGGAACCCACACGACAGGCCCCGGGGGCCAAGCCGTCCCCCCAAAGCCCCGGCCGTACCAGAAAACCGGGCAGCTGCACTTTTACAAAAAATACTAAGGAAGGCAGCCCACTGGCAGACTCTTACAACACAGCTGGAGGAACAGGCTCAAATGCCCCCGTCACTAACCCTGAAGGGGAATTTCCCGAGACTGCCCGAGTCTCAAAACCATCGAACCCCGCCCCGAACCCACAGATGGTAAGGAACCGGATGTAGGCAGGATGAGGGCATCCAGGGGAAAGACAAGGGGGCATAGAAGGAACCGAAGCAACCAACAACCCCAAGTCCCAACACGAACCAAAACGAGGCAGCCCCGAGGCTCCCGGGGAGTAAACAAACGAGAACGTTGCCGTCACCAAGGCTCAAAGTGCAACGCCCCTGCTGCCTGCACCCGCGTAGTCAGCACAACTGGGTAACCGAGCCACAACGAGCAACAAAACTCGCAGGACTCCGGGTCGAAGGGGTCACCGACCCCACAGGCAGCAGACGGAGGCAAACAGAGAGTCACCCTGAGACAAGGGGTGAGAGCAACCCTCAAACTCGCTGGAAGCGAGGGGGGGGGGGACTCCGGGGTCACATTCATCGGACCTGCACGCCCCCAGGGAATTCCCAGGGTCCCAAGCGTTTACTATAATAGGACTCGTGCTCAGGTAATCCCAGGCAGGGTACTGCTAACCGGCGTCCAAAGCTACCAAACAACTTTCTAAGCACTGAACCCCCAGGACGTGTACACTCATGGGGACCTAGCAGGAGGACCCACCAGAATAATACTCGGAACACAAGGGACGCAGGAGGCAAGAACGAAGGCAGACCCCCCACCAGGTAGATAAACAAAAATAAAAAGAAAACCCCGCAAGAGGAAGCATACACAGACGGAACAGACCCAGCCGTCATATAGGTGAAAACAAGCTGCGCAGCACCTTGCACCCCACCAGTGCAAAACTGCCCCTTACCCGAAGGCGAACAAGGGAGACAGAACATCCGACAACACAAAGGGCGGCCAAAAACCAAGCAGTTGTTAAATAATGGGGCAGTGACTGTACTATGGGGGATCTATTATAACATGAGTGTAGGGGCAGTAGGTAGCATTCAGAGTTATCAAATATGGGAGAACTAAAAGGCCCGGCCCCCAAAATAAACAATCCACAGTAATAACTTGCTACTAGACCATGTCAGACTAGAGGTTGATCATAGCACTCCCACACAGGAAGAAGGGATACTCCATTACTACTTACTTATTTATTAACCCCTTAACAACCCCCCATATACATTCACCCCAATAACAAAAATAATAATTACTTTACCACACTATCTTACGTTAAAAGACTTGGTCCACATAAGCAGGATACAAGGTTTTACACTGAACACAAGCTAGGGTAAAGTTCTACAATGGAAACACTTGAAGCTAGAGTCAGCTTAGGGTAGGGAGACCACGTGGTTCCATTGTGACCCCCTTTAGAATAACTAGTAATATGAACTCTAAAAACACCTACTACACACAAAGTATACTACTCTACACATAGAACACGTTTATGCCAGAAATTGAATAATGTACACAGTATATACTTAGCTTGAACAAGACACAGAAATAAGGAAACGAGGAGGAAGGGTAGGAGGATCCTATCCACCCAATGCCAGCTCAGAAAAAGAACGACTCTGTCTCCTTTCCCCCAGCTGGCTCGCTGCCGGCAGACTGCTCAACTAATCGCACCGCAGCCCTATACCAAGTTTACTCGGGTTTACTTTACAAATGATTAGAAAGTATTAGTAAACATAGTTGGTGCCTATGTTATTATTTAATATTAATAATCAACCCCAAGCTCAGCCTTAAATGCTCTTTGAAAAACAAAAATAGCCTTACGTCTGGCAGGGAAGATGCAAACAAGTGCACCTCGTGATGCGCTTTCAATACTAAAAGGCAGTTTATTAGTCAGTTTTGTCCTCTGGTTTCTACTGAGGAACCCAGGGTCGTAACAGCAGTAAACGGCCTAGCAGGTGCAGAAACCAAGGAACTTGTGGAAGGTGGCCCCAAGGGCAGTACTTACAGGGCACCTAGGGAAGGGAACCCTAGGCGCATGCAGCCAGAGTACTGGAGACTCCCGGCTCACGCACCACCTAGAAGACACCATACTAGGTACAGTGCTCACACAACTAATGGAGCCAGAGCACACAACCGCTGCCTATAGCATCAGTCGAAGAACTTATGGGTGGATAGCCAGGGTGAGAGGTCTGGGGCTCCCCCTCTCCAGACAGCGGCGCGGTGACGTGTGACGTCATACTAGTTTGCTTGTTTTCTGTTGAAGAGTTCTATCCACTAGTTCAGCTTTTGGTAGCAATTTTAACCTGAATAGGGGTTTGTTTTGGAATGTTTACCTTTCTGGATGCTTGACCCGGTCGATGGCAGACATTGAATGCTTCCAACCACACGGAGGTTTCTATAGGCTATTGCTCCCCTTGCCTCTCTGAGGGGGCCAGGTTCAGGCCGTGGTCCCCGGTAGGCCTTAGAAATCCATACACATGACTGATGCCAAAGACTGACATTAGCATATCAGCCTGGTATAGCTCCGGGAGCCGACGGAGCTCCCCCCAGAAAAGGATGATACCTAAGATGACAAACATAGACTATTACATTATGGAGTCAGTAGTTCTAGCAATAGTATGGTAGTTTAATTGCATTAAGCAGAATAAAAATATTAAATTGAAATATAACAATTTATTTTTATATTTATTTATTTAAAAACAAGAAGGTACAATGGGGTCTGAGAGCACATAATAATAATAATGTTGTTATTCTTATATTTTTGGAAAGCCACAAACATGCATTCCATCTTGAGCAGTTACTTAATCTAACAGATAAGGCCAAGACTATCAATAGGTACACTGTAGCAAAATTTGAGTTCATCATAATAACTACAATATAAATTGAAGGTATTGATATCACCGGTGAAGTTGCATGTCTTAAGTACTAAAATGCTTTAATACTCTTAGTTACAGTTAGTAATGGACAGTGACCTTGAAAGTTTAGACAATTGTCAAACAAGTTGTATATAATAATTACCAAGTCATAAGTATGAGCCAAGTATTACACCTTAATCAATTAACAATTAAAATAAATATATTTATTTAAGCTCTGTCATTAGTTTATTTATATACAAGAAGGTATATTGCGTCGATAAAGTGCATACATTAGAGTTTAAGTATAAAATTCTTGCAAAGCCACTATCATGCATAGCATTTTGGGCAGGTGCTCGAGGTAACTTTAAAGGTAACATAATTAATCATTGTAACTTTATTACAAACTGATATAATTGATTATAAACAATATATTTACCAGGGTAAACTCTGGTAAAAGTATTGTTGAAGTTGAATGTCTCATGCTACCTCACTCACCGAGTTAGTACTTAAGTAAATATCAAAAGACGGAATATAGCCGGTGAGGTTATGTAGCACCGTCAAAAGTGCGGGATATTCAAAAGCGCTAAATAAAACTAAGGATGCCAATAAAAAACAAAAGCACATAAGGTGAACAACGTCAATGGCATCCGATTCATCAAAGATTGTATCAAGGGATAGGTGACGGCAAGGGACTGTCAGGAAGCAAGACGCACACACACATACTCGAAGTCAGGACATTCTACAATGATATGCACGACCGTAAAAGCCACAATGCATTTTGGACAATAGGAACAGGGTGGTGCTCTATTAAGTGCCTGCACGTTAACTACCGTGCTGCGCCGAGTTTACAGTATTGTGAAATTCCCCGGTGCGCATGAAATAAAGTGTTCCCAAAAAATTATTTTTCTTCGTAAAATGATAAATTCCCTTCCCTCAACATGTCTATGTAAAAATAAATACCAAATTCCACTTACTTTGGCTGTGGGGAAGTGGACAAGGTGCGCTGTGACATCATTAGGACCTGGTCGCCTGTGCGTGAATCGCCCAGACACAGTCGTGCGGGCCATTCAAGCACCGGGTGTTGCCACAAATATATTTTCAATTATTTGTTTTATGTAAACCAATGCGGTTTTAATTCATTTTTTATTGTATATGATGCATATTTGTGTCCTTTACAATATGTATACAGTAAAACAATGTATACAGTAATTATGTTCCATGGAACTGTGATACATCTGTCAGTAATGTGTCCACAGTAAATGTTTATTGTCGCAATATTACCTGTTGAAAGTTCACTAAAAATACAATATGTACAGTTTTACACACTATTTACACAGTAACATACTGTATTATACACTCAGTACATCGGAAGTGAGTAATAATCAACGAAGTAGTCCATGGTACACAGCGCAACTTCGCTCTCAGTGCACCAGGTACAAATAAATTTTCGCTTCCTGTTTCTTATGTACATTTCTTATGAAATGTACTCACGTACACCCTTGGCTTTAGTACTTGTAGGTTGTATGTAGCCAAGCTTGTAAAGTAAATAATTATCAAAAGAAGGCACCAAACCGGGAAGGCTATGTAGTACCAACAAATGTGCGGAATAATCAGAGGGCGCTAAATATCACCAAGGATGCCAATACGAGAACAAAAACGCATAAGGCGAACGATATCAAAAGTATCCGAGTCACCAAGAATTCTATTGAGGGACAGGTGACCGTGAGGGGCGGTTGGAAACCCCGACACGCTCTCGTCCTGGAAGTCAGGACATTCAAGAAGGATATGCCCGACCGTAAGAGGGACAATGCAATTAGGACAATAAGGAGCAGGGCGACGCTCCATCAAGTGACCATGGGTTAAGCGAGTATGGCCAATATGCAACTTCGCCAAAGCCGTTTCCCATCGCCGGTTACAGTGGTAGGAGGATGGCCACGAGAAAACACAACATTTAAAAGTACGGAGTTTGTTACCAGTACCAGACGACCAAGAAGCCTGCCAATGGGTAAGGATGGAAGAATGGATAACCAGGTAAAAGTCGGAATATGGAATACCTTAACGAGAGATGGGACAAGAGCGGACAGCTTCCTTGGCAGCAGCATCCACACGCTCATTTAAAGAAACACCAATATGGCTGGGAACCCAACAAAACTCAACTGACTTAAATTTACTGTGAACAAGAAACAGCCAATGCTGGATCATGACAACTACTGGATGAACCGGATTAAAGGACCTGAGAGCCATGAGGGCACTACGAGAGACAACAACAATTACAAAGGAAGACTGACAACGAGAAAGCAGGAGACGAAGAGCATAGAGAATAGCATCTTCACAGCGGAGCTTTATGCTAGTCTCTGGAGGTAAACGACACATACAAGTGCGATCAGGAAAAACAACAGAGTAGCCATCACCGTCCGCAGACTTAGACCCATCGGTGAAGACAGAAACGGAGTAGAAGTGAGAAGAAAGTGCTCAAGGAAAAGGCGTTTTAGAACCGTAGGAGGGATAAAAGCTTTAGTGATGCGGGTTAAGGATGTACAAAACTGCGGAAGGGGGACTCTCTATGGGGGCAAAGAAGGAACAACATGAGGAGAAACATTAGAAATATGAACAGAAAGAGAATCCTGCAAGCAAGATAACCGGACAGAAAGTGGGAGACGATGGAGAGGAACAGGAGCTACAGGAGGAGGAAAAGTCAAAGCACGACAGACGCAAAAGGAAGGATGCTGTAACGACCGCGCAAGATAGCGAAGACAGTAGCGATCACGGCGGTCCTGAAGAGAGAGAAAGCCAGTGTCAACATACAAACTGAGGGCGGTAGTCGAACGAAAGGCACCAGAGCTGAGACGCAACCCAGTATGGTGCAAAGCATCAAGACGGCGAAGAGTAGAAGGAGAAGCAGACGAGTAAGCAGGGCAACCATAATCGAGTTTAGACAGGACGAGAGAGGAGTGCAAATATAGGAGCGTGCATCTATCCAGTCCCCAAGAAGTATGGGACAAAACCTTAAGTAGGTTCAGGGCCTTAGAGCACTCAACCCGGACGTAAGAGATATGGGCTGACCAAGACAAACGAGTGTCAAAGACTAACTCCAAGAGCTTTGCGGAATCCCTGTACACAATGGGATGACCATAAAGCGACAAAGAGGGATGATGAACGACATGCTTCCGAGTAAAAGTCATAGCACAAGTCTTAGACGCAGAGAATTTGGGCCACTGATCATGGCTTCAAGACGACATGGCATCAATCGCAAGTTGAAGCCGGCGCTGAAGGAGAGGCGAGTCATCACCCTGACAGCAAAGGGTAAGATCATCGACATAGAGAGCGGAGAAGATGCCCGAAGTTAGAGAGGAAAGAAGACCATTGAGGGCAACCAGAAAGAGAGTAGTGCTCAGAACACTACCCTGGGGCACACCTTCGTATTGCTGAAAAGAGGCAGAGAGAGCAGTACCAAGGCACACCCGAAAGGAACGACGAGAGAGGAAGCTACGGAGAAAGAGAGGGAGATGACCATGAAGGCCAAAAGAATGAAACTGGGTTAGAATATGATATCGCCAAGTGGTGTCGTAAGCCTTTTCCAGGTAAAAAATAACAGCAACAACGGAGGTCTTCGCAGCAAAAGTAGTACGAATATAGACCTCCAAGTTCACCAGGACATCTGTCGTGCTGCGGCACTTCCGGAAACCAAATTGAGAAGGGAAGAGGTGGTGATGGTGTTCTAGGAACCACATCAGACGAACGTTAACCATATGTTCAAAAGAGTTTGCAGACACAACTTGTGAGGGCAATAGGGCGAAAGTCCTTAGAGGATGTTCCCAGAGTACCATCGGAGCCCGCCGCCATAGAACCGCAGAGGGCAGAACGAAGCAAAACGAGGTTGAGAGAGAGAGAAGGGATTGTTATAGGGAAGCCGAAGATGAGTGCAGAAATCCAAAGGACGAGACTCAAGGACAAGTTTACGAAGAAGGAAAGATTGGGGAAGATGAAGACCAGAGCTAACAGAAGAAAAGTGGGAACCCAGTTCGGTAGCGACCTGCAACGGATCCGCCACAAGAGTACAATGGAGGTGAAGGACCGGTGAAACATTGGGAACAAATTTGCCCGCTATCTTGCGGATACGCTGCCAGATCTCTGGCAGAGGAGTTTCGGACGTAATGGAGGAGACATAAGATGCCCAACATTCACGTTTAGCCGTACGGATGGCCCTATGGGCCACCGCACTCGCCTTCTGAAAGAAAAGAAAAGAATCGGCCGTCTGCTGACAGCGGTGTCTCTTCCAGGCTCCACGCTTACAGCGGACAGCCCGAGCACAGTCTGCATTCCACCAGGGAACGCACTTCCGTGGACCCCGAGAGGAAGAGCGAGGAATAGAGCGGAGGGCAGCGTCGAAGACAGTGACCTCTCCCTTCTGCCTCTCCCTCGCTCTCTCCTCCTTTTTCATGACAGAGACAATAGCACTAAGGGTAAAGAGGTTCCAGTCTGCTTTCGCAAACTGCCACCTAGGGAAGGAGAGGGGAGGGCGAAAAGAGAAAAAGGAAACATGGATGGGGAAATGGTCACTGCCATGGAGGTCAAGAACCTGCCACGTGAAATCTAAGTAAAGAGAAGAAGAGCTAAGAGAAAGATCAAGACAGGAAAGGGTGCGAGTCCGAGAGTCCAAATGCAGGGGCTCACCAGAATTCAGAAGAGACAGGGAAGAAGAGAGGATAAACGGCTCAAGAAGGCGACCCCGGGTGTTCGTCAGAACATCACCCCAAAGGGAATGATGACAATTGAAATCACCCAGCAGGAGCATAGGCTCCGGCAAGGAGTCCAGTAAGTGTTTCAGATCAGGAAGAGAAAGCGGGACACTCTGGGGGAGATAAATGGAACAGTGTACCATTTCCCCACATAGATACGAGCAGCAGAAGAATGGAGAGACGAAGGAAAAAGTAAGGGGACAAAGGGAACATCAGAGCGAATCAAGAGAGCAGAAGAGTTAGGAGCCCCAGCAACAGCTGGGGGGGGGGGGGGAGAGAGAAAGGAATAGCCACAAAAGCGACCAGGACGAGCACCAAGCATTGGCTCCTGGAGACAGACACAAAGGGGCGAAAACCGCGAAATCAGAAGTTGGAGTTCAAGGAAATTGGCGTAATAACCTCGAACGTTTCATTGAAGAATAGACATCAACGATAAGAGGAAGGACAACAACAGAGAACAAGGAAGAAACAAAGGTGAAAGAGCAACACAGCACATTAAAGAATGTCTGGGTCGGGATCAGGGTCAGCAAAGTCAGGGTTAGGGGGCATGGTTAAACTGAGCAAAGACGGAGGGAAGGAAGCGGGAGAACAGATCAGAGGTGGACGGGCGGGGTCCGGAGGAGGAGGAGGAAGAGGAGGAGGCAACCGGGAGTAGCAGTCAAGGACAGCAGCAGGAAGAGGGGGAGGAGAAAGAGGGGAGCGCACCTCAGCAAGGGCAGCAACCGAGAGGGAAGCGGGGGGCCAAAGAAACCTACATAGCAGGAACAGGGGGGCGCAACCACCGAAATGAGAGGGGATGGAGCGATAGAGGCAAAAGTAGGGGCCGAGGAAGAAAGCGAAACCTTCTTACCCGCCGGGGAGGAGGGAGAGGAGCCAGGCTTACGCTTCTGACTTAGAGACAGGTGTCCCATCAACTACGTACCGGGCAACGGATTCTAGCTTCTCAACAGGAGAAGCTGAACGAGAGCGCACACGACGACCATTTGGAGAGCGATGGACACCAGCCCGCACCAAGAGGCGGCGGGGAGAGTCAAGAGACGGAGGGGAAGGATGGGAAGGAGGATCGGAGGGAGACGAGGAAGAAGACACAGGAGACAAGACAGACCGGGTAGAAAAGAAGGGGAACCCCCAGACAGAGGACCAGGAGGTGGACCCTTCGGGACAGAACTGAAAGGAACAGAGGAGAGGGCAGTGGGCGTATCAGGGACCAAAGGCCCGGAAATGGTTGTGAGTCTGAGGAAGGTGGGAAGGACGAGGAGAGGAAGAGCACTACACACGAGCATAAGAGATATTAGCATAAAGCGGGAGCCGGCAAACCTGGCGCCTCGCGTCAGGAAAAGATAAATGCTCCCGGTGCTTCAAGTTGAGGACGGCTGCCTCAAGCTTGTAATGGACACACGCACGGGAGAAGGTAGGATGGGCCTCACTGCAGTTGAGGCAACAAGCCTGGGGAGAAGTGCACTCCGACTTAGAGTAACCTTCGCCACCACACAAAGGACAGAGAGACAGTCCCAGAGCAGCAGAGGGCACCATGCCCAAACCTCCAGCACTTGTTACAGAGCCTAGGAGAAGGAATGTACTCCTGGACAGAGCACCTGGCACC
This sequence comes from Procambarus clarkii, assembly GCF_040958095.1. Lineage (NCBI taxonomy): Eukaryota > Metazoa > Arthropoda > Malacostraca > Decapoda > Cambaridae > Procambarus > Procambarus clarkii. Next base: position 5,631,281 of record NC_091161.1, on the reverse strand, counting down.
AGCAAGAATGACAGAGGGTGGAAGGGTCCGACCATCAAAGGTAATCTTCACAACCCGAAGGGGTTCACGGTGACTACCACGAGGGGGACGAGTAAACATGTCCGACTGGAGAATAGAATGGCCCTGGGCATCAAGGATATGTCGAATATCGTCGTGGCAGTCCCGCAGATTCCGAACACCGGTCGCAACATGGGGCGGAAGGAGAATAGTGCCAACACTGGCATTCAACTGAGCGTTCTTTGAGACCTGAACAGGGGTCTCGCCAAGGCAGGATATGGCAGCCAAGCAGGAAGCTGCATCCTGAGAAGGAGCAGCAACGACACGTGTACCGAGACGAGTGGGGTTGAAGGTAACAGAGGCATTCAAGGAATCAACGAGATGTCGATGGAGGGAGAAATCATCAGGAGGCGCAGGATGAAGAGGGAGATCAAAATATTTGGCCCACGAAGCGGGACCAAACAAGGCTTGATAGGTATCAGAATGGGAAGGAATCGGGTGAGGGCGGCCGTGTCGTGGATGGCGTTGAGAACCCCCAGAGAAAGAGGGGGGTTAAAAGGAGCAGTAGTTACAACTAGAGACGGAGCCGTACCAGGGGACGAGGTAGTCACCACTGGGGGCTTGGGGCCAACCACAGAGGAGGGAGGGGAGCCGAGGGGAGGGGTCAGAATCCAAAGGAGGAGCAAGGTCAGGGCTCAATGCAGCAGAGGCTACAAACCCGGTCTTCCAACGCGGACCGACTCGGGGGCTTGGTCGCTCGCCCCACGAGCCTGAGAAGGTAAAGCAGAAACTGAAACATCGGTTAACATCGCTACGAAAAAGAAATATTCATTCACGAATGTGCCCCCACACCCACCATGGAGCCACAATTAGAGGCAGGACACCCAACAAGAAGCTATAGCCGATCATGCCTGGGCCTCCTAGGGGTGCATCACGAGTATACGCCCCACAACCGCCACCTTAAGAACCGACAGTCCGTCGAGATCGGGTTCAGTGACGAAAGGGGGATTGACAATAAAAGGTTCCCCTCGCTCTTGACGTTGGGTACTACAGTTCTACGAATGCAAGAGTATGCCTCCTCAAGCACCCAGGCGTCAAAATAGAGGAAGTCCAAAGAAATAACCAAAACAAGCAAAAGGTCGGCAGGAAACGACAAGCAAATAGGAGAAGAGGGGGGAGAAAAACGAAACAGAAGGGAAAGGAAAAGTCGCTCAGCACAATTGGAGGACGGCAGCAGGACCACAAGGCTACAAAAGGACAGAGGACTGCCCCAAGGAGCATCACACTCTGGCAGCCGCCCGCTAAGCCCCCTCACGGCATCAACGAGGAGCGGGGAGGGGGGCCAAGCTTGTAAAGCATAAGGTAGTATTGATAAGGTTATTGAAAATGATCAATTTGTAAGGTAGTCTTGAAAAGGTCGCTTTGTATGATCCTTTACAGGAAAAGATTCAGCTTGCCTCACGAGTGTCTGTCAGTCAGAGAGAGATTCAGCTAGCCTCAAAGAGTGTCTGTCAGTTAGGAAGAGATTCAGGTATTCTTGAAAATATCTATGGAAAATACCACCATGGAAGCCACTAACACTGTTCATCTATGCTACTTGTATCAGATGCATCGTCACTGAAGGCAGAAAACGATTCGTCTATGTATCATCTAAATATATTGTAGATAGCATAGAATTGCAAGGGTGACACTCAGAGCTACAACTGGATACGCTCGCTGTATCATCCTTATAGGTGCTATATCACTTGCATCCGACCTTTGTGTTAGGTCCTTATTGTGCATAGCTTCACCAATATTATGACCCTTATGTTCTTAAAACAATAAGGTTTGAATTTCACAGACAGAGCACGATCTTTCAACACCACCTCAAACAGGTGTTTGGGAGCCAGAGGCGCGTGCGCTACCAATGGTTGCTTATTCAGTACTAACCCAGCCAGCAGCCCTAGGGCATTCTGGGAATTTTTTCCAAGATGGCTGCCTCTCACTGGAGGTCCTAAGAGTCCATTTCGTACACAACCAACCTCGTACACATTTAGAATTGGTACCGAAAAATCAAAGTTTTCTCGGTTGGCGCAGTTTCCCGCCGACCGAAAATACTTGGCGCAGTTAAGTGGTGAAACGGGTATGACCAATACATAATCTCGCGAGAGCCGTTTCCCACCGCCGGTTTTGGTGGTAAGAGAAAGGCCGTGGTGACATGCTACCCTTAAGAGCACGCAGCTTGTTACCAGTAACAGAAGATCAGTGATCCTGTCGCCGGGCACGGATTGAGGAATGAATAACTGGGTAGAAGTCGAAATAAGGAACACCTTTGCGGAAAATGGGTCAAGTGCGGCTAGCCTTCTTCGCAACAGCATCAGCACTTCCATTTAAGGAAACGCCTATATGACTATGGGAACCCAGCAAAACTCGACTGTCTGAAATCTACAGGAGATAAGAAACAGTCATTATTGAATTTCAACGACTATAGGATGGACAGGATTAGAGGACTCCAGAGCCATATTAGGGCACTGCGAGTCTACTACAACAAAGGAAGATTGACAGCGAGAAAGCAGTTGACGAAGAGCATTCAAAATTACATAGAGTTCTGCCATGAAGATGCCTCCAGAGGCAGGCGACACATACAGGTGCAGTCAGGAAATACAACAGAGTAGCCTACATCATCGGCAGACTTGGATACATCTGTGAAGATGGAGATAAAGCAGGAGTGTGAATAAAAGTGAGCAAGGAAAATTCGTTTCAGAACTGTAGGAGGGGTAAAAGCTTTACTCATGTGGGGTCAAAACTTAGGAATAGGGACCCACTATAGGGGCAAAGATGGAATGACACAAGGAAAAACATTGGCAAGACAATCCGAGAGAGAGAACCTTGCCAGCAAGACAGTCACACAGAAAGGGGAAGGTGGTGAAAGGGAACAGGGTCCACAGGAGGGGTAATGGTCAAAGTACGACATTACTGAGAGTGAAGGTGTTGTAGGGACCGCGCAAAGTAGCGAAGACAGTAATGATCACACTGATCCTGTAGACACATGATGCCGGTTACAACATACAGGCTCTGGGAAGGAATCAAACGAAAGGCACCAGAACTGAGGCGTAGCCTAGTACAGTGAAGAGCATCAAGACAACGAAGAGTTGAGGGAAAGGCAGAAGTAATTATCAAAAAGAAGGCACCAAACCGGGAAGGTTATGTAGCACCATCACATGTGTGGGATAATCAGAGGGCGCTAAATATCACCAAGGACGCTAATACGAGAACAGAAACGCATAAGGCGAACGATATCAAAAGTATCCGAGTCACCAAGAATACCATCGAGATACAAACGACCTCGAGGGACGGTCGGAAAACAAGACACACGCTCGTCCCGGAAGTCAGGACATTCAACAAGGCTGTGCACGACCGTAAGAGGGACAATGCAATTAGGATAATGTGCACTCTACATTATTAAAACAGTTAACACTGAAAAGCATCACTGAAAGTACTCAGAGTATGGGGTAACGATGTGTATCAGTGCTATACCGACGGCTCTGTAGAAGAATATGGACGATGTACCGAATGTGCATGTAATATATTTGAACACACACAGCAATGAAGCACGTCAATGACTGGGCAAGTACAACTCAAACCAAACTTGCAGGCATATACCTTGCCACTGAATTTTTAAAAGACAAAGGCAGTGGACTTATATACTTTGACTCGCAGAGTGCACTCCTGGCATTGAACGCACATAGTAGTGACACCCAGAAAATAGTCAGTGATATTCGAATGAATGTTTTAGCTGCTAAAGAAAACAGATTTGAAATTAAATTCCTATGGATACCATCACATGTTGGCATCTCAAGGCATGACACTGTTGATATGCTTGCAAAGACAGCCTGTAGAAAACCAGTGGTAGAAATTGATATTGGTGTTTCATTAGCAGTGACAAAGCGAATACTTAAACAAATATCTAATGCAGAGCTCACCACCCTAACAAATTCACAAAGACCTGAAAGTTGTAGCATTAAATATTATGATGGATATCGTGAGGAGACATTCACATGTGTGACTAATAGAAAGAGAACCTGGCAATGTGATGTTATAGTGGCCAGAATATGCTTGGGATATAGACGTATCTGGCAGCTTTCTCAAAACCCAAATGTCAAGTACACAATGTGTCAACTTTGTGAAAGAGAAAACATGCACTCTCTTGAACATTATATTGTAGATTGACTGACTTTCGCCCTCCTGGGCTAAGGTATGCTGAACTGTGTAATTACTATATGAGTACTGGAACACTTGATATATTGGACTTGTACCAAAGATTAACCATGTAATGTATCAATTACTCAATGTATGTATGTGATGTAACTATATAACCTGAGCTTGTAAAAGCACCTTAATCACCTTCAGTGATTAAGCACTTAATTGCACACTAGTTTCTATTTTACTCTGACAGGGTGAGATAGCTGATAGAGACAAATGCATGTGTATATATGTATGTATATATGTATATGTATGTATATGTATATGTAGGTATATGTGTGTGTGTGTGTATGTATATGTATGTGTATAAAGTATATATGGAAGCTGATTGTTACAGCCCTATTGGGTCGCAACTGGGTTCTTTCTCTGATGTTGTTAGAGTTGGGGTATCCGGCCCCAAGCTAGTAGTGGCTTTCAAGGGGTGTGTTCCATAACGCAAGTAAATTAAAGGGGAAGGGATAAAACTGCTCTCTATTAAGTATATATTAGCACCACCACCATAAATAAATAAAATAAAAAAATAAAATATAATAAAATATGTTTATTCAGGTAAGGTACATACACACAAGTGATGTTACATTAATGGATCAATATATAGATAGAGCTAGTACATACAATGCCTAAAGCCACTATTACGCAATGCGTTTCGGGCAGGAAGAACATTAATATCTAGAACTTAATACTAATTGAGCATAATGAATAAAATGTGTTGAGAACAAATACAAATAAAGATAAAAAAAAAAAAAAAAAGGGGGAACATGACTGAAAAGCAGCACAAATACAATAGGTTGACAAACAGTGTTCATTAAAAAAAATATATATAAACAGTCACACACTGTTATTATTACTACACTTATTTACAATCACTTGTCTTCCTCCGAAGACTCAAGACGTTCACGGTGCTCAAGAAGAGTGGTCCTGGTTCTCTTGTGGCCTCACGATGAATCCTTTGATTCCCTCGGCGAGTCTACCCCGGCCACAGGTCAGCCAAACCACAGTCCCACTGGGTGCACCGTCGTGGAGGCCGTCAACCACAAATCCAGCCTGTAGCTGGCAGGTTCCAATCAGCTCCGCTGGTTAGGCCACTCCACGACCAATACTAGGGTTGCGAGCCCTAGGCAGGAGCCTCGTGTGATTCCACAGATCACCCTCCTCACCACAACACCCCAGTGGCTAGTCTTCTCCACTAGTCAGCCCCGGGTACGACAATCCCTGGATCTGCCACCTCACAGGCAGGCTAACACAACAGTGTTCATCCGGGGGGTGACTCACAGCTTCAGCAGCAAATGCGTGGAGGTTCTACGGCTGCCTTGGGTAGACTGATCCAACGTTCATTACAGCAGTCCCAGGTCGACTCTGTAATCAGACACGTCATCAGTACTTGTTACACTCTAGGGCACCTCACTCACAGGCTTAGACACAAACGCCCACATATCCACTCCATAGATGGCGTTGATGTCTAAGCGTCACCTCACCAGAGGTCAGCAGCGGCTGTGTTATGAGCTGATCAGGACGGGAAACCAGCCCCCGTGGCTGGTATATCTCGTCGCGGTCGTCACTGCTCCATGCTCGGACGCTGGGCTCGGGTCCGTAACACTGACCAGAATTACATTTCACCTTTGTAAATGCACATTAATGCCAAAATACCAAAACATTCGGGCCAAAGGAGGAGCAGGGTCGGGGCCCAATGCAGCAGAGGCTCCAGAGCCCGGTCTTCCAACACGGACCGACTCGGGGGGCTTGGTTGCCCACCCCACGAGCCTGAGAAGGTAAAGGAGAAACAGAATTTAACATGAGGACAAAATAGAAACATTCATTCACAAATGTGCCCCCACACCCACCATGAAGCAACAGTTAGAGGCAGGACACCCAACAAGAAGCTATTGCTGATCACACCAGGGCCTCCTAGGGCTGTGTCCTGAGTATACGCCCCACAAACGCCACCTTAAGAACCGTCAGTCTGTCGAGATCGTGTTCAGTGATGAAAGGAGGATTGACAATAAAAGATTCCCCTCGCTCTCGACTTTGGGTACTACAGTTATACGGGTGCAAGAGTATGCCTCCTCAAGCACCCAGGCGTCAAAATAGAAGTAGTCCAAAGGAATAACCAAAACAAGCAAAAGGTTGGCAGGAAACGACAAGTAGATAGGAGAAGAGGGGGGGAGAAAAACGAAACAGAAGGAAAAGGAAAAGTTGTTCAGCACAATTAGAGAGGATAGCAGCAGGAGCCCAAGGCTACAAAAGGGCAGAGGACTGTCCACTCCAGCAGTCGCCCACTAAGCCCCCCTCATGGCATCAACGAGCTGAACAGGGACGGGAAGGGGGGGGGAGGCAGAAGAGTAAGCAAGACAGCCATAATTGAGTTTAGACAGCATGAGAAAGGAATGTAAAGAGAGCAGCATGTGCCTTTCAGCTCCCCAGGAAGTATGGGACAAGACCTTAAGTAAGTTAAGGGCTTTGAAGCATTCAACTCGAAGGTAAGAGATATGGGGTGATCAAGACAAGCAAGTGTCAAAGATAAACCCAAAATGTTTAACACTATCCTTTATAAAAGAGAATTACTATAAAGAGGACAGAGTGGGGTCGAAGAACGACCTGCTTCCGAGTAAAGGTCATAGCACAAGTCTTAGTTGGAGAAAACTTGAAGCCATGATTGGTGGCCCAGGACGACATGGCATCAATCGCAAGTTGAAGATGCCATTGCAGAAAAGGCGAGTCATCACAGCAGAGGGTAAGATCATCAACATAGAGAGCTGAGAAAATGCCAGAGGGATGTGAGGAAAGAAGACCATTGAGGGTTACCAGGAAAATAGTAGTGCTCAGAGCACAACCTTGACGTACACCTTCGTATTGCCGAACAGAGGCAGAGAGGTTCCCTTAGAATCTCATTCTAAGGGAACGACAAGAGAGGAAGATCTTTAGTTAGAGAGGGAGAGTGCCACAAAGGCCAAAAGAACAGAGTTGGAACAGAATGTGATATCTCCAGGTGGTGTCATACGCCTTTTCCAGGTCAAAAAGGACTGCAACCACGAAGGTCTTCACAGCAAAGGTAGTACATAGACCTCTTAAGTTCAGGAGGACATCAGTCATGCAGCAACACTTGTGAAAGCCAAATTGAGAAGGAGAGGGGTGATAGCATTCCAAGAACCATATCAGACCGACACTGACCATACATTTAAAGAGGTTGCAGACACAACTCGTTAAAGCAATGGAGCGAAAGTCTTTAGGGAATGACCACAGAGAACTAGGTTTTCAAATAGGAAGAAGAACCGCCTCAAGTCAGTCCTCGGGAACTGATGACAACTCCCAGGCACTGTTATAAACATTCAGTAAATACTGAAATGTGTATGGAGGGAGATGTCAAAGTATTACATAATGAATATCATCTGAACCCGCCGCTGTAGAACCGCAGAAGGCCAGGGCAGACTGGAGTTCTGAGAGAGAAAGGAGCGTTATAAAGATGATGAAGAGGCGTTTGAAAATCTAAGTGACAAGAATCAAGAAGAGGCTTAAGAGTAAGGAAAGGAGGAAGAGGAGAATCGGAGCTAACAGTTGAAAAGTGTGAACCCAGTTCGGTTTTGACCGAGACTGGATCTGCCACAATAGAACCACAGAGGTGAAGAACTGGCAAGACATCTGGAAAAAACTTACCCACTAACTTGCTGATTTCCTCCCAGATCAGGGGCAGAAGGGTGTTAGACATAATAGTGGAAATGAAAGATCTCCAACTCTCACTCTTAGTCGTACAGATGGCCCTACGGGCCACCACACTTGAATTTTGATGCAAAAGCAAAGAATCAGGCGTCCGTCAACATCGGTATTTCTTCTAGGCCGCACGCTTACAGAGGACAGCCTGAGCACAGGCTGCATTCCACCAGGGAACGCACTTCTGTGCGCCCCAGGAGGTAGAGTGAGGAACAGAGCTGAGGGCAGCATCAAAAACTGTCATGAAAGAAGGAGGGGGGGCTCGGGAAAGAGGAAAATCAGAGAGGTTGGAAAGAGTAACACAAAGGTAAAGAGGTTCCAAACAGCCTTGTCAAACTTCCACCTAGAGAAGGAGAGGGGAGGGTGAGAAGAAAAGAAAAGTGAGAAGGATGGGGAAAAGGTCACTTATGTAGATCATCAAGAACCTGCCAGTTGAAGTCCATATAAAGAGAAGATGAGCAGAAAGATCAATACAGGAAAGGGTGGGAATCAACATGAGTGGGTTCACCAGAATTCACTAGTTATAAAGGAAGAGAAGTGAGCACAAATGGTTCAAGAGGGTGTCCCCGGGTGTTTGTCAGAATATCTCCCCAGAGGGTATGCTGACAGTTAAAATCATCCAAAAGGAGCACAGGCTCTGGTAAAGAGTCCAACAGGTGTTTAGGATCATGAAGAGAAAGCGTAAAATTTGAGGGGAGATAAACGGAACAGACTGTATACCATTTACTCACAAAGATACGGACCACAAAACACTGAATGGGCGACTGAAAAAGTTGAGGGATGAAGGGAATATCACGACAGATCAAGAGAGCAGTAGAGTTATGCGCAGTAAAAGCTGGAGGGGAAAAGAGAAAGTAATAACCACGCCAAGTAAGTTTTATTGTTTTCTTTTGGGAGGGAGTTCTTTGGTTGTTCTACCTCTTCCCCTCACTTCATTACACACACAAATCACAATAGCATGATGCTTCAATGAACAAATCCACAAGGGCCGTGACGAGGATTCGAACCTACGTCAGAAGAGGTAGAACGGCCTATTGACATAGCTAGAGTGCATGAGGGAGCTGTGTAAAACCCTGGTTTGTGTCTCGGAGAGGCTGCAGGATTCAAGTTCAGTAAAACTTCTGGTTTCAACTCTTTTTACCATGTTGTAGCTCAGTCGATAAGGCAGCATCTGTGATGGTCTCGGACGTAGGTTCAAATCCTTGTCATGGTCCTTGTGGATTTGTTCATTGATGCATCACGCTATTGTGATTTCTGTGTGATTTTTAACAATATTCAAATGACTCTTATGCTGTATGAATCCTAATGTGCTTTATCAGATTTGATTTTTGTTTAAAGTCTTTTTGACACTCTGAACAGTGATATGGTTTCTCTCCTATATGAATCCTCATGTGTGTTATTAGATTTGATTTAAGTGAAAAGTCTTTTTGACATTCTGAACAGTGATATGGTTTCTCTCCTATATGAATCCTCATGTGTTTTCTTAGATATGATTTTTGTGAAAAGTCTTTTTGACACACTGAACATTGATATGGTTTCTCTCCTGTATGAATCCTCATGTGTGTTATTAGATTTGATTTAAGTGAAAAGTCTTTTTGACATTCTGAACAGTGATATGGTTTCACTCCTGTATGAATCCTCATGTGTGTTATTAGATTTGATTTAAGTGAAAAGTCTTTTTGACATTCTGAACAGTGATATGGTTTCTCTCCTGTATGAATCCTCATGTGTCTTATTAGAGATAATTTGTGTGAAAAGTCTTTTTGACACACTGAACAGTGATAAGGTTTCTCTCCTGTATGAATCCTCATGTGTGTTATTAAATCTGATTTTAGTGCAAAGTCTTTTTGACACACTGAACAGTGATATGGTTTCTCTCCTGTATGAATCCTCATGTGTTTTCTTAGATATGATTTTTGTGAAAAGTCTTTTTGACATACTGAACAGTGATATGGTTTCACTCCTGTATGATTCCTCATGTGTGTTATTAGAGATAATTTGTGTGAAAAGTCTTTTTGACATTCTGAACAGTGATATGGTTTCTCTCCTGTATGAATCCTCATGTGTCTTATTAGAGATAATTTGTGTGAAAAGTCTTTTTGACACACTGAACAGTGATATGGTTTCTCTCCTGTATGAATCCTTATGTGTGTTATTAGAGATAATTTTTGTGAAAAGTCTTTTTGACATACTGAACAGTGATATGGTTTCTCTCCTGTATGAATCCTCATGTGTCTTATTAGAGATAATTTGCGTGAAAAGTCTTTTTGACACACTGAACAGTGATATGGTTTCTCTCCTGTATGAATCCTCATGTGTGTTATTAAATCTGATTTTTGTGAAAAGTCTTTTTGACATACTGAACAGTGATATGGTTTCTCTCCTGTATGAATCCTCATGTGTTTTCTTAGATATGATTTTTGTGAAAAGTCTTTTTGACACTCTGAACAGTGATATGGTTTCTGTCCTGTATGAATCCTCATGTGTGTTATTAGATTTGATTTAAGTGAAAAGTCTTTTTGACACTCTGAACAGTGATATGGTTTCTCTCCTGTATGAATCCTCATGTGTGTTATTAGATTTGATTTAAGTGAAAAGTCTTTTTGACACTCTGAACAGTGATATGGTTTCTCTCCTGTATGAATCCTCATGTGTGTTATTAGATTTGATTTAAGTGAAAAGTCTTTTTGACACTCTGAACAGTGATATGGTTTCTCTCCTGTATGAATCCTCATGTGTGTTATTAGATTTGATTTTCGAGTAAAAATTTTTTGACATACTGAACAGTGATATGGTTTCTGTGCTGTATGAATCCTCATGTGTGTTATTAGATCTGCTTTTTGTGAAAAGTCTTTTTGACATACTGAACAGTGATATGGTTTCTCTCCTGTATGAATCCTCATGTGTGTTATTAGATTTGATTTTCGAGTAAAAATTTTTTGACATACTGAACAGTGATATGGTTTCTCTCCTGTATGAATCCTCATGTGTCTTATTAGGCCTGATTTGTGTGAAAAGTCTTTTTGACACTCTGAACAGTGATATGGTTTCTCTTCTGTATGAATCCTCATGTGTATTCTTAGATTTGATTTAAGTGAGAAGTCTTTTTGACACACTGAACAGTGATATGGTTTCTCTCCTGTATGAATCCTCATGTGTATTCTTAGATTTGATTTAAGTGAGAAGTCTTTTTGACACACTGAACAGTGATATGGTTTCTCTCCTGTATGAATCCTTGTGTGTGTGTTATTAGCCATAATTTATTTTTAAAGTCTTTCAGACACATTCTACAGTGACATGACTTTTCTCCTGAACGGTCACTTATATAAATTTTGATATTTTTGAAAGTAGTTTAGACAATGTATTTATTTTTTTTCTCTAAATGTTTTGTATGCTATTATGCGAGATGTTTTCATAATATAATTTTGAACATTCAACACTAATGACATTTTTCTTTTTAATAAATATTTGTACAGTTTTCTTGATTGTATAAACCTTTACAGCTATTTGATCCAAAAAGCAAGTATTATCTAATGAAATATTCTACATTTCATTAGTTAAGTCTTGTAGACAATTATTATTAGTATTTGTCTCCTTTATAAATTGTTGTGTTCTTTATAAATCTTAGTAATATATTTGATATATTTTAAATGCATGAGCTTTTATTTATTACTAAAGCAAATATTGTTAAGAGATGCCAAAAACACTTGGACTGTCGGATACATAAGTAATTCAAGTAACTACATTGCAATCAGTATAGAGTAACCAGAATAGAGCACACAGGTTATAGTGTTAACTCTGTTGTCAACAGATGGCACTCAATATCAGATAAGCAATTGGAATAATCTAATTAACTTTTGTAGGAATATAAAGTAATTTAATTACTTGTCAAAGACACAAGAGAATGGAAAAATGTTACAATATGTAAACCACTGGTATTATTCATAAATAGTAAGATAATATTGTGCTTATTATATTATAAAATGTGCTAGACATAAAATATACTCTACAATATTTCCTGTGAATCAAGTGTAAAAGCAAACATACAAATCTACGTCTCCACATGCGTTCACCAGCAGGAAAGTTAGTGTCCGTGTATAACTTTGTAAACATTACAAACAAATCCTGTGGCAATTTTTTTTTTTTTAAGATTTAACAAAATGTCTTCGTATAGGAAAATTAAATATATTATAAATTTATTTATAATTATACTGATTTATCATACTGTACATATAGCAACAGCAGAGAGGGATGGTTTATTATAAATACAGCCACAGTATTAAGATGTTTCACTACAGAACCTTATTACAAATATGACCACAGAATTTGGGATGTCTTATTATAAATATAACCACAGAACTGAGGAATGTCTTATTATAAATATAACCACAGAACTGAGGAATGTCTTATTATAAATATAACCACAGAACTGAGGAATGTCTTATAATATATATAACCAAAAAACTGAGGAATGTCTTATTATAAATATGATCAGAGAATTGAGGGAAGTTCTCTTATAAATATAACCACAGAACTGATGGATGTCTTATTATAAATATAACCACAGAACTGATGGATGTCTTATTATAAATATAACCATAGCACAAGAGTCGGGTACAGTGGACCCTCATGTGGTTTGTCATTTGCAAAAATATACGTATGTGATTTTTACAAGAACTTACTGATCCAATGTACCATGCACATTTTTATTTTTAAATCTCCAATACAGTCATGTAAATATGTGAATAAATAAATACTGAGCATTAAGAACACTGATATATTATCTTATTTGGAGAGCCTTTTGAGCTTAAGAGCAAATTACCTAAGAAAAAAATCATAATTACTATACAGTATAAAGATTATTTATTTTAATGCTTTCTCAACATTTACAATGGCTCACATAGGAGAAAAAGTATGAAATGTTTTAAAACTGAAAATATATATTAAACTTTTTTATATTAGAACCTGATAATAAAAATAATTAATTTGAAAATCTTAAAATGTATTCTTGTCAAACAATAGTATTAAAAACAATACTGTACCACATACACAATGAACTAATAAATACCGAGATTTTTATATTAATGATACACCAAATTTAATTTAAATACACATTTCCTTTGTTACCATAGTACATGAGATGTTAATAATGCATGACATATTGATAATACATGTAGTCATTGACATGAGTGTGCTGAAGACAGTCTTACCCATTTACATGTAGTATTTCTTACACCATAATGTGTTTCATAATGCTGCTGACAACATGTATGCAGTATATCTGACACTGTGTGGATGCTGACACTGCAGGTATTATGCAACACCACTGGGTCCTGACACTGCAGGTATTATTCAATGCCACTGGTTTCTGGCACTGCATGTATTATTCTTCTGGTGACCGTAGGAGCTGTGGAAGAAAAGATTGAGAGATTACCAAGTCGTTTAAAGTCAACAAATACCAAATACAGAATCTTCGAAATCTAGTAAAGATTTCCCAAATAGGATTTTTTTTTTTAATAATTCCAATATTATAATGGTTCTTTCTCCAAATAAAACAAAGATATACAGTATAGGTAAAATATATCAGCCAGCAGACTACAAACAGGTACCAATCCCTGCGCACAGGAATCTTAGCAGATACAATATATATGGAAAAAGGCAAACATAATTCCAATCTACAAAAATGGTATTCGAGAAGACCCTCTAAATTATAGACCTGTACCGTTCTTACCCACCTGCCAATCCATCCACCTACCTGCTCAACTCACCCACCCACCTGTTCACCCACTTCCCCGGCACCCACCTGTTTACCCACATGCCTGCACGCCCACTTACCCACCTGTCAATGCACCCACCCACCTATTCACCCACCTGCCTGCTCACCCACTTGCCTGCTCGAACCTGTTCACCTACCAAGCCCATCTACCTGCCACTGCCAATTACTTTAATGTACAAAATGCAAAAAATCACCACAAAAGAAGAGGCAGGTCGGCCGCGTGACTGGGAACCACTCGCTTGGTCGACCTGAACGTGTACCAACAAATATCGGAAGTCGACGACACCATCGGACGTCGAGTCGCATTTTTCTATGAAATTTACATCGTAACTCGAAATTTTCGTAAGTAGGGGCAATCGTATGTCGAGGTGCCACTGTATTTGGTAGGGTTTCAATAATCAGGTAAAAATAGCCATGTGAAAAAATAAATGGGAACAAAGACTCGAGTTATATTTGTGCTGTTTCCCCAGATATACATCCCATTTTCTTTCAATTTTGTTCCAGAGAAAACATCTGGTCAGTGGTAGCCTGAGGCCAAATTAGGTCTCCAGAAGAAAAATTCACCCAGCGTTGCAGGGGTGTCACATGACCTGATGTCATCAGTAGGGGCCCCCTACCTACGAGTGACCCAATGGGGTCATGCATACAGAGGGTCAAGGTTCCTTACAAAGAACAAGTTGGATATTACTGTGTAGTAAGCCTTTTCTTGAATTTGCAAGAAACTGTGGGGTTCTCAGTCATGGTAGGCAACCCAAGGAACCAGGATAGCATGTGGAGGTTGGATATTTGGGGTTTAAATGGCTTCGGAGAGTCGTGTGTGTTTGATGATGGGTAAATGTTTAAGTCAATAATTGTCGTGCTTTTAATCTGAATGAGGGGTCCTAGTTTACGCTCTAGTCATAAAATAAATTCCTTAGTATATTTCCTATGGAAAATGAGCTTTCAGAACTCTATATAAATTAAAAATGAGGTCAAGAAAGGCATGTTTATATATGTAGTGTTTTAGGTTGAAACTGTTTACCCAAGTCACCCCCGAGCACTTGCACCGTTTTCTGTAGCCAAAGTAAAGATTTCATTTTCTGTGGAAGCAATAATAATAATTTAAATTTAATAATTGTCTGTGTGAGCCATTAATCATTTAGCCAGAGAATGTTTATCATATTGAAATCGTTCCCCAAACTAGATTCACATCATCACCATAGCAAAGTAAGTAATTATCAAAAGAAGGCACCAAACCGGGAAGGCTATGTAGCACCATCAAATGCGCAAAATAATCAGAGAGCGCTATATATCACCAAGGATGCCAATACGAGAACAAAAACGCATAAGGCGAACAATATCAAAAGTATCCGAGTCACCAAGAATTCTATCGAAGGACAGGTGACCGCGAGGGGCGGTCGGAAAGCAAGACACATGCTCGTCCTGGAAGTCAGGACATTCAAGAAGGACATGCACGACCGTAAGAGGGACAATGCAACTAGGACAATAAGGAGCAGGGCGGCGCTCCATCAAGTGACCATGGGTTAAGCGAGTATGGCCAATACGCAACCTCGCCAGAGCTGTTTCCCACCGCCGATTACGGTGGAAGGAGGACGGCCATGAGGAAACACAACATTTAAGAGTATGTAGCTTGTTACCAGTAACAGACAACCAAGAAGCCTGCTAACGGGTAAAGACTGAGGAATGGATAACCGGGTAAAAGTCGGAATACGGAATGCCTTTACGAGAGATGGGACAAGAGCGGACAGCTTTCTTGGCGGCAGCATCCGCACGCTCATTTAAAGACACACCAATATGGCTGGGAACCCAACAAAACTCAACCGACTTAAATTTACTGTGAACAAGAAACAGCCAATGCTGGATCTCGACAACTACTGGATGAACCGGATTAAAGGACCCGAGAGCCATGAGGGCACTACGAGAGTCAACAACAACTACAAAGGAAGACTGACAACGAGAAAGCAGGAGACGAAGAGCATGGAGAATAGCATAAAGTTCCGCTGTAAAGATGCTAGTCTCCGGAGGTAAGCGACACATATAAGTGCGATCAGGAAAAACAACAGAGTAGCCCACACCGTCCTCTGACTTAGACCCATCGGTGAAGACAGAAACGGAGCGGGAGTGAGAAGAAAAGTGCTCGAGGAAAAGGCGTTTTAGAACCGTAGGAGGGGTAAAAGCTTTAGTGATACGGGTCAAGGATGTACAAAACCGCGGAAGAGGGACCCTCCACGGGGGCAAAGAAGGAACAACACGAGGAGAAACATCAGAAATACGAACGGAAAGAGAATCCTGGAGGCAAGATAACCGTACAGAAAGAGGGAGGTGGTGAAGAGGAACAGAAACCGCAGGAGGGGTAAAAGTTAAAGCACGACAGAGGCGAGAGGAAGGATGTTGCAAGGACCGCGCAAGATAGCGAAGACAGCAGCGATCACGGCGGTCCTGGAGAGACAGGAAGCCAGTGTCAACATACAAGCTAAGGACGGGAGTCGAACGAAAGGCACTAGAACTGAGGCGCAACCCAGTATGGTGCAAAGCATCAAGACGGCGAAGAGTTGAAGGAGAAGCAGACGAGTAAGCAGGGCAACCATAATCGAGCTTAGACAGGACGAGCGAGGAATGTAAAGCAAGGAGAGTGCGCCTATCTGCCCCCCAAGAAGTATGGGACAAGACCCGAAGGAGGGTAAGGGCCTTAGAGCACTGAACACGGAGGTAAGAGATATGGGGAGACCAAGACAAACGAGTGTCAAGGAATAACCCCAAAAGCTTTGCGGAATCTTTGTATTCAAGGGGATGACTATAAAGTGACAAAGAGGGACGAAGAACAACCCGTTTCCGTGTAAAAGTCATGGCACAAGTCTTAGAAGTAGAGAACTTGAAGCCATGATCGGTGGCCCAAGACGACACGGCATCAATTGCAAGTTGAAGCCGGCGCTGAAGGAGAGGCGAATCATCACCCTGACAGCAAAGGGTAAGATCATCGACATAGAGGGTGGAGAAGACACCAGAAGGAAGAGAGGAAAGAAGACCATTGAGGGCAACCAGAAAAAGAGTAGTGCTCAGAACACTACCCTGGGGCACACCTTCGTATTGCTGAAAAGAGGCAGAGAGAGCGGTACCAAGGCGCACCTGACAGGAACGACGAGAGAGGAAGCTGCGGAGAAAGAGAGGGAGATGACCATGGAGGCCAAAAGAATGAAGTTGAGATAGGATATGATAACGCCAAGTGGTGTCGTAAGCTTTTTCCAGGTCAAAAAGGACGGCAACAACGGAGGTCTTCGCAGCAAAAGCAGTACGAATATAGACCTCCAAGTTCACCAGGACATCTGTCGTGCTGCGGCACTTGCGGAAACCAAATTGAGAAGGGGAGAGGAGGTGATGGTGTTCCAGGAACCACATCAGACGAACGTTAACCATACGTTCAAAGAGTTTGCAGACACAACTTGTGAGAGCAATAGGGCGAAAGTCCTTAGGGGAAGTACCCAGAGACCCCGGTTTGCGAACAGGGAGGACAACGGCATCGAGCCAGTCCTCAGGGACTGACGACGACTCCCAGATCCGATTATACAGACTCAGTAAATACTGAGACGTGCACGGAGGGAGATGGCGAAGCATCTCATAATGAATACCATCGAAGCCCACCGCTGTAGAACCACAGAGGGCCAGGGCAGAACGAAGTTCAGAGAGAGAGAAGGGATCATTATAGGAAAGCTGAAGATGAGTGCAGATATCTAAAGGACGAGACTCAAGGACAGGTTTACGAAGAAGGAAAGATTGGGGAAGATGAAGACCAGAGCTAACAGAAGGAAAGTGGGAACCCAGTTCGGAAGCGACCTGCAACGGGTCCGCCACAAGAGTATCATGGAGGTGAAGGACCGGTGAAACATCGGGAACGAACTTACCCGCTATCTTGCGGATACGCTTCCAGATCTGGGTCAGAGGGGTTTCGGACGCAATTGTTGAGACATAAGATGCCCAACATTCACGTTTAGCCGGACGGATGGCCCTATGGGCCACCGCACTCGCTTTCCGAAAGAAAAGAAAAGAATCGGTCGTCTGCCTACGGCGGTGCCTCTTCCGGGCTGCACGCTTACAGCGGACAGCCCGAGCACAGTCTGCATTCCACCAGGGAACGCACTTCCGTGAACCCCGAGAGGAAGATCGAGGAATAGAGCGGAGGGCAGCATTGAAGACAGTGTCATGAAAAAGGAGGAGAGCACGAGAGAGAGGCAGAAGGGAGATGTCAGAGAGAGCAGCACTGAGGGTAAATAGGGTCCAGTCCGCCTTAGCAAACTGCCACCTAGGGAAAGAGAGGGAAGGGCGAAAAGAGAAAAAGGAAACAAGGATGGGGAAATGATCACTTCCATGGAGTTCATCAAGAACCTGCCACGTGAAATCTAAGTAAAGAGAAGAAGAGCAGAGAGAAAGATCAAGACAAGAAAGGGTGCGAGTCCGAGAGTCCAAATGAGTGGGCTCACCAGAATTCAGAAGAGACAGGGAAGAAGAGAGGATAAACGGCTCAAGAAGGCGACCCCGGGTATTCGTCAGAACGTCACCCCAAAGAGAATGATGACAATTGAAGTCACCCAGCAGGAGCACAGGCTCCGGCAAGGAGTCTAGGTGGTGTTTCGAATCAGGAAGAGAGAGCGGGACACTCGGGGAGAGATAAATGGAACAAACTGTGTACCATTTCCCCACAAAGACACGAGCAGCAGAACAATGGAGAGGCGAAGGAAAACGTAAAGGAACAAAGGGAACATCAGCACGAATGAAGAGAGCAGAAGAATTAGAAGCCCCAGCAACGGCTGGGGGGGGGGGGAGAGAAAGGAATAGCCACGAAAATGACCAGGACGAGCACAAAGCATCAGCTCCTGGAGACAGACACAAAGGGCGAAAACCGCGAAATCAGAAGTTGGAGTTCGAGGAAATTGGCGTAATAACCTCGAACGTTCCATTGAAGAATGGACAACAACGAGAAGAGAAAGGACAAAAACAGAGAACAAGGAAGAAACAAAGGCGAAAGAGCAACAGAGTACGTTAAAGAATATCAGGGTCGGGATCAGGGTCAGCAAAGTCAGGGTTAGGGGGCATGGGTAAACTGAGCAAAGACGGAGGGAAGGAAATGGGAGAACAGATCAGAGGTGGGTGGGCGGGGTCCGGAGGAGGAGGAGGAGGAGGAGGAAGAGGAGGAGGAAGAGGAGGAGGAGGAGGAAGGAGGAGGAGACAATGGAGAGGAGCAGTCAAGGACAGCAGCAGGATGAGGGGGAGTAGAAAGAGGGGAGCGCACCCCAGCAAGAGCAGCAACCGAAAGGGAAGCAGAGACCAAAGAAACCTCCATAGCAGGAACAGGGGGCGCAATCACTGAAACGGGAGGGGAAGGAGCAACAGAGCCAGAAGTAGGAGCTGAGGAAGAAGCGAAGCCTTCTTACCCGCCGGGGAGGAGGAAGGAGAGGAGCCAGGCTTACGCTTCTGACTTAAAGAGACTGATGTCCCAGCAACTACGTACCGGGCAACGGATTCCAGTGTCTCAACAGGAGAAGATTAACGAGAGCACACACGACGGCTGTTAGGAGAGCGATGGACATCCGCCTGCACCGACAGGCGGCGGGGAGAGCCGATAGATGGAGGAAGAGGAAGGGAAGGAGGATCGGAGGGGGACGAGGAAGAAGACACAGGAGACATGACAGACCGGGTAGAAAGAAGGGGAACCCCAGACAGAGGACCAGGAGGGGGTCCCCTCGGGACAGAACACAAAGGGACACAGGAGAGGGCAGTGGGCGTATCAGGGTCCAAGGCCCGGAAACGGTTGTGAGTCTGAGGAAGGGGGGAAGGACGAGGAGAGGAAGAGCGCAACACGCGAGCATAAGAGATGTTAGTATAAGGCGGGAGCCGGCGAACCTGGCGCCTCGCCTCAGGAAAAGATAAACGCTCCCGGTGCTTCAGGTTGAGGACGGCTGCCTCAAGCTTGTAATGGACACAGGCACGGGAGAAGGTAGGATGGGCCTCACCGCAGTTGAGGCAGCGAGCTTGGGGAGAAGTGCACTCCGACTTAGAGTGACCTTCACCCCCACACAAAGGACAGAGAGAGACAGTCCCAGAGCAGCGGAGGGCACCATGCCCAAACCTCCAGCACTTGTTACAAAGTCGAGGAGAAGGAATATACTCCTGGACAGAGCACCTAGCACCAGCAAGAATGACAGAGGATGGAAGGGTCCTACCATCAAAGGTAATCTTCACAACGCGAAGGGGTTGACGGCGACGACCACGAGGGGGACGAGTAAACGAGTCAACTTGGAGGACAGAATGGCCCTGGGCATCAAGGATATGCCGAATATTATCGTGGCAATCCTGCAGATTCCGAACACTGGTTGCAACATGGGGTGGGAGGAGAATAGTGCCAACACTGACATTCATCTGAACGTTCTTGGAGACCCGAACAGGAATCTCGCCAAGGCAAGATAAGGCAGCCAAGCGAGAAGCTGCATCCTGAGAAGGAGCAGCAACGACACGTGTACCGAGACGAGTGGGGTTGAAAGTAACAGATGCATCCACGGAATCTACAAGATGCCGATGGAGGGAGAAATCGTCAAGAGGGAGGAGATCAAAGTATTTGGCCCATGAAGCAGGATCAAACAAGGCCTGATACGCATCAGCACGGGAAGGAATCGAGCGAGTGCGGCTGGGGCGCGAACGGCGTTGAGAACCCCCAGAGAGGGGGTCAAAATGCGCAGTAGTCACAACGAGAGACTTAGCCGCACCAGGGGACGAAGTGGTCACCACCGGGGGTTGGAGGCTCGACCCAACCACAGAGGAGGGAGGGGAGCTGGGGGAAGAAGTCAGGACGGTCAAAGGAGGAGCAAGGTTGGGGCCCAACACAGCGAAAGCTACAGAGCTTGGTCTTCCAATACAGGCCGACTTGGGGGCTTGGTCGCCCACCCCACGAGCCTGAGAGGGTACAATGGAAACATTCAACATAGAGACGAAGAGAAAGAAATTCATCCACGAATGTGCCCCCATACCCACCATGGAGCCACAATTAGAGGCAGGACACCCAACATGAAGCTATCGCCGATCATGCCGGGGCCCCCTAGGGGTGCGTCGTGAGTATACGCCCCACAAACGCCACCTTAAGAACCGTCAGTCCGTCGAGATCGGGTTCAGCGACGAAAGGGGGATTGACAATAAAAGGTTCCCCTCGCTCGAGACGTTGGGTACTACAGTTCTACGGGTGCAAGAGTATGCCTCCTCAAGCACCCGGGCGTCAAAATAGAAGAAGTCCAAAGAAATAATCCAAACAAGCAAAAGGTCGGGAGGAAACGACAAGCAGATAGGAGAAGAGGGGGGAGAAAAACGAAACATAAGGAAAAGGAAAAGCGATCCGGCACAATTATAGAGAAGACAGCAGCAGGAGTGCAAGGCCAGAAAAGCACAGAGGACTGCCCCACGGAGCATCACACTCCGGCAGCCGTCCACCAAGCCCCCTCACGACGCCAACGGGCCGGATGGGGAGGGGGTCACCATAGCAAAGCTTACATCACTTTATGTATAATTATAAAAAAATCATCAATAGGGGATTTAATGAACAAACGGGATGTTTAAGGGTCAACTGCGATAAACTGTCGTTATTTGAACATGAAGTCAGTTGGATTTTTTTGCAATACAAAACATAGCAATGCTGCATTTTCTATAGTTCCAAGCGCTTTATATTTATATTTGCAGAGGTTTGAATTTATTTTTAATATGGAAATATGCCACAAAACAAATGTTAACCTTTGAAATAAAAATTTAGAAAGCATTGGGTTAGAGTTATGCAATTTTTAGAATTATACACGATTTTCCCAGTTGCATCAGCCATTTCGTGAGGGGCAGAGTCCCAACCTCAATATCTTAACACTTGTAAAGATTAATTACCTCTTTAGTGTTCAATTAATAAAAGTTTAATTCCTTGTATAATATATATATGTTCTGTATTAAGCTATATTTTTTGGCATCACAACAAATCACATTTGTTATTGTCGAGGGTCCCAATATATTCGCCATTTCTCTCATTGATATAATCACCGAAGCTACATATATATTTCTGAAATTCTATCCCCAAGATTCCGTAAGTACAATTATAACAGTTATCTCAACAATAGTATTTCTTAAGCCATTGGAATGAGGGACAGCATAAAGAAAACCGTCCTATGGCAGGTTATAATAACTTATGGAACCACCTTCCTGCCGAAGCCGAAAAATCAGCCAAATAAACTCTTCTGAGCTTTTAGAAAAAAAAAAAACGAAAGGATCATCAGGGCAAAATGGAGAGACCTCAGACAAAGCCACCGGCTTCCTGCCCTCGTCGAAGCTACCTACTAGCATTTGCAGTCAGTCACAAAAATTAATAATAAAACAAAAAAACAAATCATGTTTTGTGCGGAACTGCCTACCCGCCACGGCCGTAAAATTAGTAAAAAATAAAAACAGCTTCAAACTTAAATACACTCACACCTCTGAACTCGGGAACAACTACCTCTCACACCCCTTCCCTTCCCCAGCAAATGTCCTACAGTCTTCCCGAAGCCACCCCACTCACGCATGAATCAACATGATTTCGCAAAACTATATATGTATCCAAAGGGAACGCCGCCACCCAAATCCCTGGGCGCATATCAGCAATGATCTTGCAAAAAACTCTATATTTAAAAATAATGAGTAAACTATGAACAAAATTAATATTGTCATTATATTTTCTATATAAAGTGTGTATTATAATGAAGAAAAAGAATGTATTATAATGATTTTATAATAAACATTACATACATACTTTAACCCATTCATAATATTATATTTTAATAAATCAGGTTTGGCTGGCGTGCTCATTCCTATTATCTATCTTTAAAAAATAAGAATATAATATAACCATATAAAGTAATACACTCAACATCCTATCATCCAGACACCTCGGGCCCAACTATGATTGGATATGTAGTCGTGTCTGGATAAGTAGTCGAATTCTTCCCCAAGCACGAAAAATAATATCCTTATGTAAAAAAGTACGTAACAGTACATTGTTGTTTCACTAGATACTTCAAACAAAATGCCACAGAATACTGGTAATACAGCATCAGTGAATATGGGTACTCACCAAGTGTCCACATGTTTCTCTACATATTATAACAATTAATAATTATGATCGTGGAATGATGTGTTGATGAGTATACAGTAGTGGTGTTAACTGGGGGTTCGGTTTTTGTTTGATTAGGTTAGGTTGTTTAGTTAGCTTTGGTTAGGTTAGGTTTGTTTTGCTTTGGTTTGGTTAGGTTTGCTTTGATTAGGTTTGCTTTGGTTAGGTTTGCTTTGGTTTAGGTTTGCTTTGGTTAGGTTTGCTTTGATTAGGTTTGCTTTGGTTTAGGTTTGCTTTGGTTAGGTTGGGTTTGGTTAGGTTTGCTTTGGTTAGGTTTGGTTAGGTTAGGTTTGCTTTGGTTAGGTTAGGTTTGCTTTGGTTTGGTTAGGTTTGCTTTGGTTAGGTTAGGTTTGCTTTGGTTTGCTTTGCTTTGGTTAGGTTAGGTTTGCTTTGGTTAGGTTTGCTTTGGTTAGGTTAGGTTTGCTTGGGTTAGGTTTGCTTGGGTTAGGTTTGCTTTGGTTAGGTTTGCTTTGGTTAGGTTTGCTTTGGTTAGGTTAGGTTTGGTTAGGTTTGCTTTGGTTAGGTTTGCTTTGGTTAGGTTTGCTTTGGTTAGGTTAGGTTTGCTTTGGTTAGGTAAGGTCATTCTTGCTTGGGTTTGCTTGGGTTTGGTTAGGTTTAGTTAACATTGGTTTGGCTGAGTTTGGTTAGGTAAGATTGGGTTTGGTTGGCTGGGTTTGGTTTGACTGGGTTTGGTTTGGCTGGGTTTGGTTTGACTGGGTTTGGTTTGGCTAGGTTTGGTTTGGCTTGGCTGGGTTTGGTTTGGCTTGGCTGGGTTTGGCTTGGCTGGGTTTGGTTTGGCTTGGCTGGGTTTGGCTTGGCTGGGTTTGGTTTGGCTTGGCTGGGTTTGGTTTGGCTTGGCTGGGTTTGGCTTGGCTGGGTTTGGTTTGGCTTGGCTGGGTTAGGTTTGGCTTTGCTGGGTTTGGTTTGGCTTGGCTGGGTTTGGTTTGGCTTGGTTGGGTTTGGTTTGGCTTGGCTGGGTTATGTTTGGTTTGGCATGGCTGGGTTTGGTTTGGCTTGGCTGGGTTATGTTTGGTTTGGCATGGCTGGGTTATGTTTGGTTTGGCTTGGCTTAGCTGGGTTATGTTTGGTTTGGCTTGGCTGGGTTTTGTTTGGTTCTGCTTGGCTGGGTTATGTTTAGTTCTGCTTGGCTATGATTGGTTTGGTTTGGTTTGGTTAGGTTAAGATACACCAGTACAAACTTGTTTCATCGGCATTATAAATTTGGTCAGGAGAGAGAGAATCACAAACCCGAATTTATACACACATTCCTCTGCACATCTATCGCACCACACATCCACCACAACCACCACACAGGAGACATTCCAGATTCATCTTCCTTTATAAGCTGAATGCTCTAATAATCGATCATCACAATATATTTTCTCTTGTCTTCACTACTAGTTGAAGCCCTAAACAACATATTTCCTGCATTTCCAAACGCAATAGTAGCAAGATGCAAAAAATATCCAATGATATCTAAGTGAGCGAGAGGTAGGGTTTTGTCGGCCACGGGTAAACAAGACAAACAGCAGCGCCACCAGCTACATCGGTGGCCGGCCGCGGAACTACATAGGTGGTCACTGGTCGGATAGCAACGAATAGATGGAATAAACAAATGATTGAGGTCCAGCAGTTAGGTCTGGGAGTGTACTTTTAATATCTGTGTGCTCTCATGTTGTGTAGATACAAAAGTGAGAAAAAATATTTTTAGTATATTTTCTCAAAAAGTTCTCTCTCTCGTTTTCCCCATCCTATTCTTTCCCTATGTTTATTTATCTCTCTCTCCATCCAATCCCACATTTTTCATTCTTCACTCTGGTGCAGAGCAACCTTCATGCAGACCCTCATTCAGTTCCCCAAGTCCGAGCTATTGGACATGGTAAATTTCTCTAAATAGTGCAGTATCTTAGTTGACCCTCTAATTATAAAAATTATTTTAATCTTTTTAACCTTTGAGTGCTAGTTCTCAAAAGGTTTCTTTACCTCTGAAAGAGAGAGAGAGAAATTCTATTTTGTCCATATTCGCACGGGATGTTGAGCAACCTTCTTGCAGACACCTCGTTCAGTTCCCAACATCCAAGCTATTGGACATAGCAAATTTTACTAAATGAGGCAGTGTCCTCCCCCCCCCCCTAACCAACTATTTTAGGCAGAAACTAAGCAATTGCAATCCATCCAGCCGGCGACTCGCCAGTGACGGTTGGAAAAATGTTTTGTTCTTACAAGCATTTACGACCTCTTTGAGTATTTGTTTGCCCCCCCCCCCCATCCAAAAAAGAAAATACTGTTCAAGAAAATATGGGCTTATTTATACCAATTTATGGATATAAAAAGAAAAATAACTCAACATTTGTACAAGTTTTATTTACATAAATAAATAAGTGTCTATGCCTTTTTGTCATCTTAGGAAATAATCGGTTGACGGTCATACGAAATGCCGCATCTGCAAATAGGACACTTTCTCACAGATACGAGACAAACATCGCACGTTACCATATATCTGCAGGGCAGCAGTATGACACCCAATGTATTAAAGCACACCTTACACAAAAATATCATCGACCTGAGACATTGGCAGAGATGGGTTCATCACGGTTTCGACATGGGATGCCACATCAAAGTCTGTGGCCTCTTCGTCAGTTTCGTCAGCAGGCCCAGTAGCGTCCACATCCATTTCATTAGCGACAATAGTCGTCCAGTATACTTCTTAGAGTACAAAAAATAGTTAAAGGGAATCTTTCAACACTGTTCTTAACTAAAATTTTGTGTCATTAAGAAAAAAATAGTCAAGGACACTCTTCGAGACATCAAAGACACTCTTCGGGACACCAAAGTTACTCTGATACATCAAACACACAATCAAAGACATCAATAATGCACTCAAAGACGTCAAAAAACAACTCTCGTCCTCAAAAATTATTCTCAGTGACATCAAAAGTTATTCTCAGTCATCAGAGTTAATCTCAGAGTCATCAAAGTTACTCTCAGAGCCATCAAGGTTATTCTCAGAGTCATCAAAGGTAATCTCAAAGTCACCTTCGTTCATCGAAGTTGTTTTTCTAAGACATCTTCGTTCATCAAAGTTATTCTCAGAGCCAACAAAAGTTAATCTTAAAGACCTCAAAATACTACTTATGTCCTCAAAAGTCATTCTCAGAGTCATTAAAAGTTAGTCTCAGTCATCAAAGTTGCTTTCTAAGATATTAAAGTTATTCTTAGTCATCAAAAGTTATTCTCAGTCACCTTCGTTCATCAATGTTGTTCTCTAAGATATCTTCCTTCATCAAAGCTGTTCTCTAAGACATCAATAATGTTCTCCGAGACATCTTCAAGCATTAAATAACACTCCCAAACGTAACTAGTTCAACTTTTCATATCAAACTTATACTTCTGTTAAATATATTTTCCTAGTCACTTTATCTTAAAACTGTTCTTGAACATCCTGCATAACCCCACCTAACATAGCTTACCCAAACTTAACCTAAACTTACCTAACCTATGCTAAACTTAACTAACCTAAGCTAACTTAACCTAACTTACCCAAACCTAACTTAACTAACCTAACTTAACTAAACCTAACCTATCCTAACTTACCCAAACCTAACCAACATAACCTAACCTAACTTAACTAGCTTAACCTATCATAACTTAATCGAACCTACCTAACCTAACTTGCCCAAACTGAACTTAACTAGCGTACCTAACATAACTTACTTAAACCTTTAATTGCGCATTGCATCACATGATGATTTGGGAGTACCGCGCACGATTTTGAAAGGCCTGCGGGGTATAGGGGGGTCCCCATACGCTGCCCAGGGGCTATAGTAAACCAGCCGCCATTTTGAAAAAAATCCAGCTCACGCTACTATCGCGTGGGAGGCCTCAGTTACCCAGCAGCCACCATGTCGAGCGCACGGCCGAACGCTTCCCGGCACGCCCCACACAATCATTCACTCAAGAGCAAAATAACCAGTGAATTATTTTCCGATGGTGAGGAAAGTGACTTTGATGACTGATATTTGTAAGACTACACACAATTGACCGATAATGATAGCACGGACAGTGAAAATGAGATACAGCCTCCTCCCATGGCGACGCCTATATGCTCACCCATGCCACCTCGCCCAGTGTCTACCCAATTCATCCTCGACCTCACAGTTCCTGTGCTTATTTACAGTCTGAGGATCTGTTCGGTGACGAGTCAGAGGAAGGTGACTCTCTTTCTGGTTTTAGTGAAGTGGATTCAGAACAGTGTTTACCGAGCCTGGTGCCAGTACCAGTGGTGTTTCTGGGCGAGATTTTGTCGCGTCAGCAGCGTCTCGCCCAGCCAAGCGCCACCGCATGGAACAACATGAGGCACCAAGAGCCTCATGGTTCACGTGCCTCTACCTCATGTGCATGTAGTGGCCATACTGTGCGTAGAACGTGCTTCAGCTCCTGGTCCACAGGGTGCATCGCTTCCTCGCCGTAGTGCCCCTGTTGCGTCCCCTGTGTCTTGCAGGACACCAGGTGTACTAGTGTGGAGTATTGGTGCTGGGTTTATTCCCCGAATTCCTGCCTTTGACAATAAAGACGTTGGGATTACAGAGCTTTTCCTTGATAATGGAGAGGATGTGAGTGAATGTGATTATTTTACAGCATTCTATGATGAGCCGCTCATGGAACATATTGTACACCAAACGAACCTTTATGCAGCTCATCTCATTAGAAGAGAGAGAACAGAATTTTCACGATTGCAACGTTGGAAAACCACCAATGTTGGTGAAATATGTTTCTAGCGATAAGTATGTTGATGAAACACTGTCAAACACGCTCTCACAGATTACTGGAGCAAAGATCTGACTATTCCAACACCTTTCTTCGGGAAATATATGTCACGAGACAGATTTCAGATACTCCTCAGGTGTCTGCATTTTGCAAGTAATGAGGACCGGACAGAGGATGATAGACTTTGGAGAGTGAGGCACTATATGAATGAAGTGATTGGAAAATTCAAGAGATTTTTACGTACCAGCACAGAAGCGGGTGATTGATGAATCCCTTGTACTTTTCAAAGGATGTGTTTCATTCAAACGGTATATTCCCTCCAAACGAAACAGATTTGGATTGATATTCTTTGTACTGTGTGACTGTGAAACAGGATACGTGTTACACATGATTCCTGTATTCAGCTAGCGATGTAGACATTCCCGGTAACGACGAACATGGTTTCTCTGGTAGTGTGGTGAAGTCACATGGCACCATGGATGAACAAGGGCCACATCCTATACACAGATAATTACTATACAAGTCCATTGCTATGTAATGATCTGGTTCTCAGATCATTGGTTCTCCCTTCCTTTCCTTCTCCCCTCTCCCCTCCTTCCTTCTCCCTTTCTCCCCCCCCTTGCCCGTCATTCGTCTCCTCCTCTTCCCCCCCCCCCGTCGCCCATTTGTCAGGAGCCAAGAGGTTGACCTAAGGGTGGCCCTGATACCTTTGGCTTCCCCCACTCAACTCCTCCCCACTCAGATTTCCCTCTCCATCTCCCACACAATTCCCTCTCCCCGGTCTCTTCCCCATACCAGGCGAGTCAAATGTCCCTACTCTTTATCTTGGAGGAGACAGGCTTGAACATATACCTTATTCTATTCTATTCCCCTAGAGGCACAATGGATATCTACTGAGGACATGAATCAGTGCACAATACCTTAAAATCGCACTGAGGCCAAGATGTTGACGGCTGCCCTCAGCCCCTTGGATGCGGGCTTGCGGCCCTTATTCCACACACTCCCTAGACACCATACCGAAATTTTGTTTTACCAGCTTATTGCTGGAAAGGATTACTCCTCCCACCATCTAATACAGCCCCAGGGCTCCACCCATTATTTTGGCAATGGCCAACCATTTAACACTTAGGCCTGAGGTCTGACTCTCTAGGGCCAATAAGGACTTGTGTATAGAGGGTATAAACAGCAAGAGAAGGTTGGGAGCCGCCATTTTGGTGAGGGCGGTGGTGTCGTCTGCACGACGCCACCGTGCAGACAACGGTGTTGTTTACTGGTTACCACGATGGTCTTTGGGCACCATACCGGTTTATTTGTACAAGTATGGTGAATAAAACAGGTAGATATTATATATAATGTCTGTATATAGCATAACAACACCACACAGTATTGTTGGAGGAGAAATATTAGTGCGTCTGGCCTTGAGGGCGGCAGCCATCAGCTGACTGTGTGAGGTCCTACGTCTTTGTGCCTTTACTCACCATACAAGCTTAGATGTACAGTTATGGTGAACAAAACATGTAGATACTGTAACCCCCGCGATTATCCGGGATTCAAACATCCGGAAAACGCCCTTATACGGCCAAATCGTGATCGGATAAAGTTATCACAATATCCGGCCAAAATGGCCACAGGAACCGGATAAAAGCTGGTTTGGCCGGATGAAAAATACGGCCATACCGTATTAATCCCGTCTGTGGCTCTAGACGCATGGTGGAGGAGGGGGGGTGGGGGTGGGTTGGGTGGTGTTGGGAGGGTGGGAGGGGAGCGTCAGGAGGGACCACCTGGGTACAGGAATTACCATTAATTTTAGAACAATTAATCATAGCCAAAAACAAATGAATAAGTACTAGTAATTATGTAATAACAAATAAAATAAGTTTCCTAAAAGCATTGTGCACAGGCTGAAGTTTCCTTCAAAAATATTGTGAATTTTTTTCCTCCTGGCGGCCTATGTAACGCGCTATAGCTGCCCCACCCCAAGTGGACCCGTCCAACACTGGTCAACCCATGTGCGTCCGTCCCTCGTGTTATACACAGTGCTGCGCCATTAGTGAAATATTTTTTTAAATAACTTTCTTAATTTTCATAGTAATTTTGAACATTTTTGGCCAAGACTATGTCTGGTAGCAGCATCAATCGTTCTGGAAGTGTTAAGAGGAAGAAGATTGTCCTAGCAATTAAAGACAAGTTACATGTTGTTCAACCAGTGAGGCGTCACAGGCAGCCAAGCGCCTTCAACAAGTGAGGCGCCACAGGCAAGCCAACCTCCTTTAACAAGTGAGGCATTACAGGCAAGCCAAGCGCTTTCAACAAGTGACGCGCCACAGGCAAGCCAAGCGCTTTCAACAAGTGAGGCGCAAGGAAGCGCCTTTAACAAGTGAGGAGTCACAGGCAAGCCAAGCGCCTCAACAAGTGAGGGCATGCAAGCGCTTCAACAAGTGAGGTGCAAGCAAGCGCCTTCAACAAGTGAGGCCTCACAGGCAACCCAAATGCCCTCAACCAGTGAGGCTTCAGCAGCTGGCAGTCAAAACTAACTTAGCTTAATGAACTGTACAGTAATTTTAAGTGTTAATTTTAGTGTTGTGTTAGTATAGGTTATGTAAATTGTTAAGAATTTTTAACTTCAAGATGTGTGGCATCAATCAAGAAGACGAACACCAACAAGGTAAGTTGAGGTTTCTAGTTGAATATTTAATAATTGTATGTGGCAAGGCAATTCAAATTATGTTGTTTGTAGTATAAAAATAGTTGGAAATGGTCACTTTTGGACTCGTAGGTGAAAAAGTACCATTATCCGAAAAATGTGATAATCCGGCTGGGGGTCCTTCCCATATAGTCCGGATGATCGAGTGGAGACAGTACTTATATATAATGTCTGTATATAGTGAATTATAGCAAAAATAGTATTGTAGGAGAATGTGGGCGAGTCAGATGACTTGAGGGAGGGCGGGAGTGGCTGGTTGGTACACAGCGGTCACTCCTCGTTACTTTTTGACTCATAATAGCTACTTAGTGGTTCGTTATAGTGAACAAAACATGCAGATACTTATACTGTATATAACCTGTGCTTATAGTGTAATAACCGACAAAGTATTTGTTCACTGATTGATGAACATAATTGAATCAACAATATGCACACCATATTTTTGAGTACAGCAATGATTCACTCATTTTATTATATAAATATATCAAACTACACACTATTGAATAATATTACAGCAAAAAAACTATGAAAAATCAGAGACATTGAAATAATTAGGTAATTATCTCTTTGTGGCAACTCCGGCCTGACAGCTGGCGAGCAACAGACCGCCTGGGACGCACACTGAGTCAGCGCCTATTTTTTGCCAGATTTCCCCGCCCTATAGCAGGCAATATATGCCACTTACGATTTTTTTATTATTTTTCCCGTGATCAATGAACACAAATTAACAGGTTAGGAAGAAAAAATATTTTTTTTTTTTCAAAATTACATGCGCCTGTGGGGAAGAAAGGATATTATACCCCTAGCATGTTAAGGGTTAACTAAACCTAATCTAACCCAACCCAACCTAACCTTTCCTACCTAACATAACTTACCTAACCGAACCTACCTGACCTAACCTACCCTAACATAACTTACCTAACCTAATGTAACTTACCTAACCTAATGTAACTTACCTAACCTATGTAACTTACCTAACTTACCCAAACCTAACTTAATCTGACTTACCTAACCTAACTTACTCAAACCTAACCTAACCTAAAACCAGACCTAACCCTAACATGGCTAAGACCAAATTTACCAAAATATATCAAATATATATATATATATATATATATATATATATATATATATATATATATATATATATTAATAATAAATAATATATAATAATAATATACAATAAATATAATATAATAATAATATATTAATAAATAATATATAATAAATAAAATAATATATATATATATATATACAGTGGTACCTCGCATAACGATTGCCCCAAAAGACGAATATTTTGGGTAACGAACGGCCCGATCGGCGTCAAATCGTCCCTTATGACGAATGCTGGTTTGAGTAACGTCAACACCACATGGTGGGGTCGCGCTGCTTCTTGCACATTCTTAGACGCCTCCGACGATGCACATAAATTATGTTGTTCTTGTTTAAAGATGCTAATGATGCTGGGATATAAAAGGGTGACTACTGAGATGTTGCAAAGCATTGACGTTTTTGTAGGAAAAAGAAATGAAATGTCTGATATACAACAAATGTCAA
>NC_091161.1:5567677-5598870 GCF_040958095.1 Procambarus clarkii | reverse complement strand
CTTACTGCTACATAGCCTTCCCGGCATGGTACCTTCTTTTGATAATTACTTGTTCCACACCCAAGTTGTGTAACAGGAAGAGGTCCTTGGACCCCTACTTCTCTCTCTCTTTTTTAATAGTCCATATAGTCATAATTATAGCTTTAGGTTTCAATGAGAAAAGTTTTGAAGTTTTTACCTTTCTCCTTACCTAACATCATTTCTGCAGCATATTTTTATTTTGTCGCACCCAGATTTAATTTCAAAATAAAACCAAACAAAATAAATTAAAAATAGGGGGTGTACCTTAGCTATACATATCCATCTATACTTATTACTAGGTGAACTTGGTGATAGTAAATGCTCCCATCAGGCAGGGTTCATCACCTTTTCTCATATTTCATGTTCATCAGTGTTTATTTACTTAACCCTCAAACCGCGCATATCATGTATAAATGATATTATTGACAAAACTGAAACCGCGCACATCATTTATATATGATTTTGTGTCTAGCGCTCTAATTTAAACGCCCCGCCTGGGATAGGGGCAGCTATAGTACAGCCACGACCGATAGTTGCCAGATGCCACCTAGAAAAAAAATCCAGGCCAACATTCTTGGGTGTTACAGCATCAGTATTGAGCAAGCCACCAAGGCTGGCGCACGCAGCACGAGCTCACAGCACCGCTGTTCAGCTTGTGACCACAGCATCGCCTACAAATACCATAATATAAATGATACTGCTATTATTTAGCAGTGATAGTATTACTGAAGCCCCCTGACTGTGATAAAACTGACCAGGATTCTGATAATAGCAGGATTGTGGTGATATTTAGCGTTGTGCTCCATGGAGGGAGGAGTAAGGCTGTGGGAGGGAGGGTTGTGGCGTCGTCTTCTGACTGTGTGTCGCCACCATTTATTGACTGCACTCACCATACCAGCTTAGTGGTTCGCCAGGGTGAACACAAATGTAGATACTTATATATAACGTGTGTACAGTGTG
Source organism: Procambarus clarkii (assembly GCF_040958095.1). Lineage (NCBI taxonomy): Eukaryota > Metazoa > Arthropoda > Malacostraca > Decapoda > Cambaridae > Procambarus > Procambarus clarkii. The sequence continues at coordinate 5,597,889 of NC_091161.1, read as the reverse complement.
AGATAACAGCGAGAGGAGTAGGTTGGGAGCCGCCATTTTGGTGAGGGAGGAGCGTCGTCTGCACGACTTGGCATGTTGTTTACTGATGGCCACTATGGTCTTTGGGCACCATACCAGCTTATTTGTTCAGGTATAGTGAATAAAACAGGTAGATACTTATATATAATGTGTGTATATTGCGTAATAACACCACAAACAATATTGTTGGATGACAAATATTAGTGCGTCTGGCCTTGAGGGCGGCCGCCGATCAGCTGACTGTGTGAGTAGCTACGTCTTATGGCCTTCACTCACCATACAAGCTTAGATGTACAGTTATGGTGAACAAAACATGTAAATACGTATATATAACGTCTGTGTATAGTGAATAAATACAAAAGAGTATTGTGGGAGGTGAATGAGGGTAAGTGAGGTGGTGTTGAGGGAGGGAGTGGCAGTGAGTGAGTGGCTCGCTGGTGTTTGGTGTTTCACTCCTCGTTGCTTTTTGACTCACAAGACCAACTTAGTAGTTCGTTATGGTGTACAAAACATGCAAATACTTATATATAACCTGTGTATATAGTGTAACAACAGCAAAACTATTTGTTTATTGTTTTATGAACATAATAATTGAAACACTAATATGCACACCATAATTTTGAGTACAGCAATGGTTCACACATTTTATAATATAAATATACCACAATTCACTGTATGGAATAATATTACTGCAAAAAACTAAGAAAAAATCAATCAGAGACATTGAAATAATTAGGTAATAATATATTTGTTGCAACTGCCGTCTGACAGCTCGGGCGGAGTAGACCTCGTCTGGCGAAGGCTCTGCCAACGCCCCTTTTCTGGGGGGAGCCCCGTCGGTTCCCTGGAGCTTTACCGGCTGATATGCTAATGTCAGACTTTGGCATCAGTCATGTGTATGGAGTTCTAGGGCCTACCGTGGACCACAGCCAGAACCTGGTCCCCTCAGAGAGGCAAGGGGAGCAATGACCTATAGAAACCCCCGTGTGGTTGGAAGCATTCTATGTCTGCCATCGACCGGGTCAAGCATCCAGAAAGGTAAGCATTCCAAAACAAACCCCTATTCTGGTGAAAATTGCTACCTAAGCCGAACTAGTGGATTGAACTCTTCAACAGAAAACAAGGAAAATAGTATGACGTCATACGTCACCGCGCCGCTGTCTGCGCAGCTCCCCCCTCCCCGGGAGGGGGAAGAGGGAGCCCCAGACCTCCCACGCCGGCTATCCACCCATCAGTTCTTCGGCTGATGCTATAGGCAATGGTTATGTGCTCCGGCTCCAGTGGTTGTTTCAGCACTGTACCTAGAGAGTGGTGTCTGTTTTCTAGGTGGTGCGTGAGCCGGGAGTGATTCTTCAGTACTCAGGCTGCATGCGCCTAGGGATCCCTTCCCTAGGTGCCTTGTAAGTATTGCCCTTGGGGCTTGGGGCCACCTTCCACAAGTTCCTTGGGTCCTGCCCCTGCTTGGCCGTTTACTGCTTGGTTTTCGGCCGCTCTTTGTGTGCTCGGGTGTTCTGTCTCCCTTGTTCGCCTTAGAGTAAGGGGCAGTGTTTGCACTGGTGGGGCGCGGGGTACTGTGCAGCTTGTCTTTACCAATCATAGCGGCCGGCTCTGTTCCGCTTGGGTACGCTGTCCTCTTGCGGGGTTTTCTTTTCTTTTTGTTTATCTACCTGGTGGGGGGGTCTGCCTTCGTTCTTGCCTCTTGTGTCCCTTGTGTTCTGAGTATTTTCTGGTGGTACCCCTGCTAGGTCCCCGTGAGTGTACACGTCCCGGGGGTTCAGCTCTTAGAAAGTTGTTTGGTAGCTTTGGGTGCCGGTTAGCAGTACCCTGCCTGGGATTACCTGAGTGCGAGTCCTCTTAAAGTAAACGCTCGGGACTCTGGGAAACCCCTGGGGGCGCGCGGGTCCGATGGATGTGACCCCAGAGTCCCCCCCCTCGCTTCCAGCGAGTTTGAGGGTTGCTCTCACCTCTTGTCTCTGGGTGACTCTCTGTTTTGCCTCCGTCTGCTACCTGTGGGGTCGGTGACACCTTCGACCCGGAGTCCTGCGAGTTTGGTTGCTCGTTGTGGCTCGGTTACCCAGTTGTGCTAACAAAGCGGGTGCAGGCAGCAGGGGCGTTGCACTTGAGCCTTGGTGGTGGCAACGTTCTCGTAGTTTCCTCCCCGGGAGCCCCGGGGCTGCCCCGTTGTAGTTCGTTTTGGGACTTGGGGGTGTTGGTTGCTTCGGTTCCATCCACGCCCCCTTGTCTTTCCCCTGGTTCACCCTTCCTGCCTGCATCCGGTTTCTTACCGTCTGTAGGTTCGGGGCGGGGTTTTTGGTGGTGTTGAGACTCGGGCAGTCTCGGGGAATTCCCCCTTCCGGAGTAGTGACGGGGGCATTTGGGCCTGTTCCTCCAGCCGTGTTGTATGAGTCTGCCAGTGGGCTCCCTTCCTTAGTGTTTTCACGGCTGCCCCGGTTTTTCTGGTACGGCCGGGGCTTTGGGGGAACGGCTCGGCCCCGGGGCCTGTCATGTAGGTTCCCGGGGCTGGGGAGGGGCTGACTTGGGGGGCCTTGGCCCCGTTAGACCCCGTGGGGGTTTTTATCCCCCTCTAGGCGGTGCTTGTGGTTACGCGGAGTGGGGTCCTTTCCTCCCCACTCGCCGTACGTGCTGATGGACGTCGGCCCCTCCCCGGGCTCGGTTCCTTGGCCTTTGAGTCGGTTGGTTCCGTCCTGTGGGTGGATGTTTCCTCCCCCCCTTTTTGGGACGGTGGTTTTTGTCATGTTTTCCCCGTTCGATGGGGTTCTGCCTGACTTCTGATCTCGGGTGCGCCTGCGCCTTCGTGTGCCTTCGGGACTAGTGTTGGCTTCTGTGTTCTCGAGGGTACGGGAAGGTTTTTCGCTACTTCCCGCATTATTGGAACGTCTATCGGCTCCTCGTACTTGTCACCCGGTTGGGCTACTTGGTCGCCCGGTTGGGCTACTTGTCGCCCGGTTGGGTTCCTTTTTTGGGCTCTTTGCTTCTTTGGCCAGTTTTATTGTTCCTGCTTCCTCTTTTGGCTCCTTTTCTCGGCAGTAGTCCTGGCTGGCGCCTTCCCGCAGGGAGGGTGTGCGGTTTCGGCCAGCGTGTTATGCGCATGCGCCGTGGAGTTTGTTTTGGTCTGGGCGGTGTTTCAGTGCTGGGGGTTTTGCGCCCTTTTGCTACAGTGCTTCGCCTCTCGTTGTTCTCCCTGGCTGCGGTATGTGCCCCTTCGCGCTGGGGGTGTCCTGGTTCCCAGTTGTGGGGAGGACACCGCGGTTTTCCCTGTGTCATGGGTGTGGACCGCCTCCTTCGCCTCTCCCTGTTCTCCTGCGGGTCCGGCAGGGTCCGGCTCTGGCGTCTTCACCTGGCGGTGCTCCCAAGTTCTTCTGGGCACGGTTGAGTCGTGTCAAGTTCGTGCCACCATTCGCCAGGTGAGTTTCTGCGGTCTGGCGTCTTTTGGCCGGGCGCTGGATGCGGCGGTGTTTATATACCTGTCCTTTATTTTAGGTATATTTTTGTACGACTGAGACCGTTCGCACACCAGTGACTGTCCCTTTATCACCCCTTCCTGTCCCCCTCATGTGCATGTCCAACCCATGCTGGAGTCATTCAGGGGACCCTCCTTTTTTAATGTTGTGAGGTGTGGGGGTTGTAGGGTTGGTTCTGTACTCACCTGGTAAGGCTCCTGGCTGTGCTTGCAGGATTTGAGCTCTGGCTCTTGGGTCCCGCCTATCTGGTAGAACTTGCGGGATAGTACCAGTGGAGTGCAGTGGTGCTGTTGGCACTTTTGGGGAACACTGTACTGTCTCCACTCGATCATCCGGACTATATGGGAAGGACCCCCAGCCGGATTAGCACGTTTTTCGGATAATGGTACTTTTTCACCTACGAGTCCAAAACTAACCATTTCCAACTTTTTATACTACAAATAACAATTTGAATAGACATGCCACATATAATTATTAAATATTCAACTAGAAACCTCAACTTACCTTTTTGTTGTTCGTCTTCTTGATTGATGACACATCTTGAAGTTAAAAATTCTTGACAATTTACGTAACTTATAGTAACACAACACTAAAATTAACACTTAAAATTACTGTACAGTTCATTAGGCAAAGTTAGTTCTCACTGTCTGCTGAGGATGCCTCACTGGTTGAAGGCACTTGGGTTGCGTGTGCCGCCTCACTTGTTGAAGGCGCTTGGGTTGCGTGTGCCGCCTCACTTGTTGAAGGCGCTTGGTTTGATTTTCGTACCATATATGAATCAAGTGTTGCTTGCCTTCTGTGTTCACTGGCCAGTTGTATGATCAGCTCTTTTGTTCGCCTAAGGTACGGATACATGTTTCCAACCTCTGGATGAGCACAATTTGATGAAAAATTTATTAATCCGTCAACATACGTCATGAGTACACTGTATTTCGTGGTCATTGGTGTTGGTTCTTCACTGCCTTCTTCATCCTCTTCGTCCACCTCACCAGTAACAGACTGTAGAATCTCGTCTTCACTCATCACACCATATCCTGGATCATTGGCATCTTGTTCAAGCCAATCAACCACATCCTGTCTTTCTAAGTTTTCGCCGGCATTTCTAAACATTCCATGGATTTCATCTGTAAATCCTTCAAAAATCCATTTCTTCATCCTCCTCATTTCTGACCGTAGACGTGAGAAGTTTTTTCCAGGAATTTTTCAAAGTCGATTCCTTTAATTCACTCCATACCTTGGCCCAGTTATAGACGGCTTCCTTGATTGTATAGTTCTTCAAATTCTGAAGGTTTTCTGGGGGGAGCCCCGTCGGCTCCCCGGAGCTATCCCAGGCTGATATGCTAATGTCAGACTTTGGCATCAGTCATGTGTATGGAGTTCTTAGGCCTACCGGGGACCACGGCCAGAACCGGGCCCCCTCAGAGAGGCAAGGGGAGCAATGGCCTATAGAAGCCCCCGTGTAGTTTGAAGCATTCTATGTCTGCCATCGACCGGGAACAGGCACCCAGAAAGGTAAGCGCCCCAAAACAAACCCCTATTCTGGTTAAAATTGCTACCTAATACCGAACTAGTGGATAGAACTCCCCAACCGAAAACAAGCAAATTAGTGTGACGTCACACACTGCCGCGCCGCTGTCTGCGCAGCTCCCCCCTCCCCGGGAGTGGGAAGGGGGAGCCCCAGACCCCCCGCGCCGGCTACCCAACACCTCAGTTCTTGAGGCTGATGCTATTGGCGGTGGTCGTGTGCTCTGGCTCCGGTGTCGCTACTGCACTGTGCTTTGAGTGTGGTGTTAGTTTTTGTGGGTGCGAGAGCCAGGAGTTATCTTCAGTACTCGGGCTGCATGCGCCTAGGGCTGCTTCCCTAGGTGCCCTGTAAGTACTGCCCTTGGGGCTTGGGGCCACCTTCCACAGGCTCCTCGGGGTCTGCCTCTGCTGGTCCGTTTTACCTTTCGGTTTTTCGGCCGCCTGTTGGGCTCTTGGGTGTTCTGTTCTCCCTTGTTACCGGCAGGTAAGAGGCAGTTTGCACTGGTAGGGGCGCAGGTGCTGCTCAGCTTGTAATTCCCGACATCGCGGCCGGCTCTGTTCCTTGGGGTTCGCTGTCCTCTTGCGGGGTTTTGTTTTTCTTTTTGTTTTTTGCCTGGTGGGGGGTTCTGTCATTTTATTCAGTTTGTTTTTGCCCTTCCACTGTTCTCCTCGGTGGCGCCCCCTGCTAGGTCCCCGTGAGTGTACACGTCCCTGGGGTTCAGCTTTAGAAGTTTGCTTGGTAGTTTTGGGCGCCGGTTTGCAGCACCCTGCCTGGGACTACCTGAGCGCGAGTCCTCTTAAAGTAAACGCTCAGGACCCTGGGAATCCCCTAGGGGGCGCGTGGGTCCGATGGATGTGACCCCGGAGTCCCCACTCGCTGTGTGCGAGTTTGAGGGTTGCTCGGTCCCCTTGTCTCAGGGTGACCCTCATTGTTTTTGCCTCTGCCACGCTGCCTGTTGGGTCGGTGATACTTTCGACCCTGAGTCCTGTGAGTGTTGCTGCTTGCTTGTGACTCAATTTACCCAATCCTCTGATGATTCTATTCGGGTACAGGCGGCACGTGCGTTGCAGTCTAGGTTTCGTCTGTTGCAACGCGCTCGGTTGGTTGCTTCCCCGGATGCCCCGGGGCTGCCCCGCTTTGCTTTTCGAGACCTGGACTTGGGGGTGGGGGTCGCTTCGATCCTGGTTCAGTCCGCACCTCCTCGTCCTTCCCCTTCTGTTCGTTCTGGTCCCCCGCCCCTGCTTCCGGCCCCGAAGCGTCTGAGGGTTTCGGGGTCGGAGCAGGGGTTACTTGATCTCGAGACTCGGGCAGCTTCGGGGGTTGCCCCTTCCGGGGGGGCGGCAGAGGCATTCGAGTCTTGTCTCCCCGGCCGAAGCTTCAGGGTCTGACCAGTGGGCCCCCCTTCCTCCAGCTTTTCCGGCTGCTCCGTCCTTGTCTTGTGGGGTCGGGGCTTGGGGAGAGGACTCGGCCTCGGGTCCTGTGGTGACGGACCTCGAGGCTGGGGAGGGGCTGACTTGGGGGCCTTGGGCCCCGCTGGACCCCGCCTGGGTTTTCTTCCCACTGAGCGGGGCTTATTGTTACAAGGAGTGGGGTTTTCTTTCCCCCCCTCTGCGTACGAGTTGGATTTGGTGTCGGCCCCTCCCCGGGTACGGTTCCGTGTTCCCCCGGGTACGTCGGTTCCGTCCTTCAGGAGGTTTTCGGCTTATCGCATCCAACCTGGTGTGGTGCGGCGCGGCCTTTGCAGCTTACCTCCTGCGTGACCCGGATTATGCCTCGGAAATGGATCCGTCCACGTTCAGGTTTGGGACTTCGTTCCCTTTCTGGCTCCGTTACGAGGTTCCGGAGTCATCCTGGCTAGCAGACTGCCCCTTGTTTGGTCTGGATTCCTGGCATTCCTTCTGTCGTTCCCGCACGCTGGAGTGGCGGGAAGCTTCCACGGTGCTTCAGGTTTTCCTGGGGGGTGAACTTGAGTACCTGAATGAGTGCTTGTTTGCCCCTGCCCTTCCCCGCGATGTGGGCGTTATTCAGCTCCATGTGCAGGTTCCCTCCCTTTCGGCGGCGCTTGTGGCGGAGGACTTGCGCGCTCGGGGCCTTTTGTGTTCGGCCTTGCGGTTCTTTTCCCTCCTGGAGCTGTCTTCGGATTGGCTCGTGGAGGATGTGGGGACGCTTGGGTCCGTCCCGGGGTCCGGCACCTTGTCCTCGGCTGCGCGTTCGTCGGCTGCCTTGTTGAAGCTGTTCACGCCGATTTTGCGGGATGCGGTTTCCCTGTTCTATGCTTCCCGTCTCGCGTGTCGGCAGGCGGTGCTGGGTTCCTCCGTGGAATCTGCTTGGGCTCTGGCTCTTAGGCGTTCTTCACCTTTTTGTCCTCTCCTGTTTGGGGAGTCGGCCGTGGCGCAGTTTATTCAGGCTGCGTCGGCGGCTTGTCGTCCGATGTCGGACTTGTTGGTTTTCCGGGGGTCCCGGGGTGGGTCTTCCCGGAAAGGTCGTGCCAGGGCTCGGGGTTCCTCTCGTCGTGGTAGGCCTCTGGTGTCAGGTTTGGGGTTGGCTCCTCCTGCGGACCCTCCCTCGTCTGGTCGGCGCGGTGTTCGCGCTGTGCGGGGTTCTGGGTCTCGTAAGGGTCGCCGGCCCTTTCGCGGTTTGCCCCTTTGACGGGGCGATGGGGGGGCGGCTTGCGCTGTTCGCCCGCGCCTGGTCCCACGATTCGTGGGCCTTTTGGGTCGTGTCTCGCGGCCTGCGGTGGCGTTGGGTGGCCCCTCCCCCCTTTGGGGGGTCGGGGCTGGCGGGGCAGGCTTCTTCCCCTGCGCTCTGTCGAGTCGTCTTGAAGTGGGTACGCTTGGGCGTCGTCGAAACGACGTCGTCCCTCAGATGGGTTTCCCGTCTGTTTCCGGTTCCGAAACGGGACTGCGCGGACCTGCGGTTCATTCTGGACTTGTCCCGTCTGAACCCCTGGGTTCATTGCCCCTCCTTTCGGATGACTACGCTGTCTCAGGTTCGGCTCCTCTTGGAGCCGGGTGCTTGGATGGTGTCCCTGGACCTCCGGGACGCTTATTGGCATGTCCCGATTCATCCGCGGTTCAGGGACTGGCTCGGTTTTGTAGTGGGGCGTCTGAGTTACCGCTTTCGTTGTCTCCCGTTCGGGTTGAACCTGGCACCTCGCGTGTTCACACGCCTTACACGGGTTGTGGTGGCTCGTTTGCGTCTCCTAGGTGTTCGGGTGTTGGCCTACCTCGACGACTGGCTGGTTTGGGCTCCCAGCCAGTCAGCTTGCTTGCTAGCCAGGGATTTGGTTCTTTCCCAGCTCGCCGGGTTCGGGTTCTTGGTGAACTGGAGGAAGTCCCATCTGGTTCCCTCTCAGGTTCGGACTTGGCTGGGTCTCGTGTGGGACTCTCGGACCGCCTCCTTGTCTCTCCCTCCGGAGTCTCTCCTGCGGCTGCGGTCCCGCCTTCGTCTGTTTCTGGAGGGCCCTCGGGTCACCCGGCGGTTGCTCGAGGGGCTGTGCGGGAGCCTGAACTTCGCGATGGTGGTCTACCCGCCGGGTCGGGTTTGGCTTCGACGGCTGTTCTGGTCCCTTCGGGGTTCCCCCTTCCGCCTCTCTCGCGATCGCAGAGTTCGACCCCCGGGGGACTTGCGTCGGTTGCTGCGTCACCGGCTTCCTCTTCGGGTTTTTCGGGGTTCAGTGCCTTGGCGCCTACCCGAGCCCTCGCTCGATGTGTACACGGGTGCGTCGTCTCTCGGCTGGGGTTTTGTGACCAGTGCTCACCAGGCCGGCCAGGGGCGTTGGGATCCGTCCTTCCGTCGAGCTCACAGTACGGTGCGGGAGTTCGCGGCAGTGTGGTTTGCTCTGGGGAGGATTCGGGTGGCCCGCGGATCGACGATTCGGCTCCATTCGGACTGCTCTCCGGTGGTTCATTGCCTGAACCGCGGGGGTTCGATGCGGTCCTTGTCTCTTTGGGGTTGGTCGCTTCGGGTGACTCGTCTGCTGAGTTCTCGGGGTTTGGCTCTCCTGGCGGTTCACGTACGGGGCGTGTCCAACGTCTTGGCCGACGCCCTGTCTCGCTTCGTTCCCCTCTCCACGGAGTGGACGGTCGACGACGAGTCCTTCCGTTGGCTTTGCCAGACGATCGGGCGCCCCGAGGTGGACCTCTTCGCGTCGGCGTGGTCGCGGCGTCTTCCCGTTTATGCGGCGCCCTTCCCCGATTGCGAGGCCGTCGGGGTCGATGCCTTTCGGCTCGACTGGTCGAGGTGGGGGTTCCTGTACCTCTTTCCCCCAGTTCGGCTGTTGCTCCAGGTCCTGACTCGCTTAGAGACTTACCAGGGGAGGGTTGTCCTTCTGGCCCCTTGGTGGCCGGCCCAGCCTTGGTTTCAGGCGCTGGTTGCTCGGTGTCCGAACCCGAGGGTTTTCCCGCGGCTCCGCCTCTTTCAGCAGATCGGGCCGGTACGTCACGTAGCTGGTTCGATCTTCTCCTCGAGTCTTCGCGTATGGTTTTTTGACTCGAGTCTATCATCATCTCTATGGTGATCAGGTGGCCTCCTTGTTGGTGTCCCACCTGAGGGCTTCTTCTCGGCGGCAGTATGAAGTTTCCTGGCGGTCCTTCCGTTTCTTTTTGCGTCTTCGTCGTGTTAGCTCCTTGTCTGTTCGGGTGGTCTTGTCCTTCCTCTCGTGGTTGTTTCAGGACCGTCATCTTATGCCTAACACTGTCGCTTCGTATCGTGCGGCGCTGGCGGAGCCGCTTCAGCTTGCTTTCGGTATCGATGTTACGTCTGCGCCGTTTCGCAAGCTGTCTCGTGCATTGTTTCACCTCCGGCCTGCTCATGCGTCGCCTGAGCCGTCCTGGTCTTTGGACAGAGTGCTCGCTTTCCTTTCATCTCCTCGTTTCGTTGTGGCCCCTTCGGTCCAGGATTGTTTTTCCAAGGCACTTTTCTTGTTGGCTTTGGCCTCTGGGGGTCGGGTAGGGGAGCTTCATGCTCTCCTCCGGCGCAGGGGTTTCTGCTCTTTTGGTCGTGGTGATAGTTTTGTTCGTTTGCAGCCGTCTCCTTCTTTTCTGGCGAAGAATGAGACTGCTGCGTTCCGGAGGGGTCCATGGGTGGTTGATGCTTGGTTGGTCAGGCCGGGGGTGCATCATGTTTTGTGTCCGGTTGCGGCGCTTCGCCGTTATTTGCGCGCCACAGCTTCTGTGTCCGGGGACGCGCTGTGGGTTGATCCGGTTTCCCTTCTTCCCTGTTCGCGGGTTCGGGTCTCTCAGGTCGTCCGCAGGGTTATTAGGTCTAGCCAGCCTGCGGTCTATCCCCGTGCCCATGACGTTCGTAAGTTCGCGGCTCTTGCTGCCGTCTTTGGGAATATGTCTTGGTCTGATATTCGGGCGCGGGGATTTTGGCGGTCGAACAGGGTCCTGGCTGCTCGTTACCTTGTGAATGTCCCTGGCCCTCGTCGGGCCTGTGTTGCTTTGGGTCGGCGGTTGCAGCCAGTTGTCTCGGCTTCGAGTTGAGGGGTGAGCGACGACCGCCTCCCGGGTAAGTCCCTCTTTTTCTGTCTGTGGGTAGTTAGCTCCGGGGAGCCGACGGGGCTCCCCCCAGAAAACCAGCGTTGAATGTAATGAAACGCCATTTTCTGGGCGAGTCCCGGAGGCTCCCCGGCATCCCTCCCTCCCTCCGGTCGGCGGTTTTTCGCGTTTTTGACATCCAGCCTCAAGAACTGAGGTGTGGGTAGCCGGCGCGGGGGGTCTGGGGCTCCCCCTTCCCCCTCCCGGGGAGGGGGGGAGCTGCGCAGACAGCGGCGCGGCAGTGTGTGACGTCACACTAATTTGCTTGTTTTCGGTTGGGGAGTTCTATCCACTAGTTCGGTATTAGGTAGCAATTTTAACCAGAATAGGGGTTTGTTTTGGGGCGCTTACCTTTCTGGGTGCCTGTTCCGGTCGATGGCAGACATAGAATGCTTCCAACTACACGGGGGCTTCTATAGGCCATTGCTCCCCTTGCCTCTCTGAGGGGGCCCGGTTCTGGCCGTGGTCCCCGGTAGGCCTAAGAACTCCATACACATGACTGATGCCAAAGTCTGACAATAGCATATCAGCCTGGGATAGCTCCGGGGAGCCTCCGGGACTCACCCAGAAAATGGCGTTTCATTACATTCAACGCTGGTTTTTTTTAGCCCTGTTATCCACACCGAGTTCAATATCTTCCGGAAGAGGCAAAACCACCAAAACTTCGTTTAGCATTTTTTTGGTGTACAACCTCTTCGTAGCACAGATAACTCCCTGATCCATAGGCTGAATGAGAGAGGTTGTGTTAGGAGGAAGTGCCATACACGTTATCTTGCCATCATGTGAGGTTAACTTGCCAATTCTGGGGTGGGCAGGCGCATTATCAAGCAACAGTAAAGCCCGAACTTTGCTTGGCCTTATTTTGAGTTTCTTAATTTGATAGGCACGAACTTCCCTGCAGAACACGTCATGAAACCAGGAAAGAAAGATCTCCTGTGTAAACCATGCATTTTTTGAGTTATAATATTTCACTGGCAGTCTGTCCATGCAATGTTGCAAGGCTCTTGGTTTCTTAGATTTGCCAACAATTGCACACGTGATTCTGTCTGTGCCGTCGGCATTCGCACACATCATGGCTGAGAGCCTGTCCTTGCAAACCTTACGTCCTGGCACACAACCCTCACTCCTCATTGCTAGAGTTTTTTCTGGTAAACTCCTCCAATACAACCCAGTTTCATCTGCATTATAAATTTGATACGAATAAATATTATTTGCCACAATATATTCTCGTAATTTATGTTTAAATGGTTCTACACTGCTTTCATCTGCACTCAGTTTTTCACCGACAATTTTCCTCTTCACAATATTGTGCCTACCCTTGAACCTTGCAACCCACCCTTCACTCGCTTCGAAATTCTTTATTCCAAGGCTTTCAGCAAATCTGCTTGCAGCATTTTGTATTTCTGGGCCGCGAATTGTCACGCCAGCTGTGCGGTGCTGAGCAAACCACTTGTACACAGCCTCATCCAACTGCACATGCGTCGAAGTTTTCATAGTTTTTCTACCACAACCTCTGCTAGTGCTTGCACCTTCACTTTCACAGGTTGAAATGAATTGCATAAGTTTCTCTTTTTGTTTCCTTATATCAGAAACAGTACTAGTGCCTATATTATATTCCTTGGCAACACTTGAGGTCGACCGGCCATGTTCACAAAGTTGTATAACACGTAGCTTGTCCTTAAGTGTTAGGACAACCTTCTTCCTCTTAACATCTCCAGAACGATTCATGCTGCTACCAGACATAGTCTTGGCCAAAAATGTTCAAAGTTACTATGAAAATAAAAAAGTTATTTAAAAAAATATTTCACTAATGGGGCGGCACTGTGGTGTAACACGAGGCTAGAGAGCACATGGGTTGACCAGGCCTGGACGGGTCCAGTCGGGGCAGGGAGGAGGCACGTTACGTAGGCCGCCAGGAGGAAAAAAAAAATATATTTTTGAAGGAAACTTCAGCCTGTGCAAATTGTTTTTAGGAAACTTGTATGGAATTTTTTATTACATAATTACTAGTATTTCTTTTGATTTTGGCTATGATGAATTGTTCTAAAATTGATAGTAATTACTGTACTGTAGTGTATAGGCCACTCTCCATCCCCCCCCTAATCCCCCCAGGTGGTCCCTCCCAATGCTCCCCTCTCTCCCGACACCACCCACCCACCCCACCCCCACCTACACCATGCGCCTCGAGTCTCGGGCTGACGGGATTAATACCGTATGGCCCGCCTCATGTTTTCATATACGGACAAAGGCACGATTATCCGGGCGACTGACCGGATAGTGTAATTTCTGCAGAAAATTAACCGGGCCCCAACATTTTATCCAACTAAACCTGCTTTAATCCGGTCCATGTGGCTATTTTGGCCGGATATTGTGATAACTTTATCCGATCGCGATTTTGGCCGTATAAGGGCGTTTTCCGGATGTTTGAATCCCAGATAATCGCGGGGTTACAGTATTACCATCAGTGGTCTGTGCTTGTTACACGACGTACTTGCGAGCATAAGCCTTCTTGCTGGTTCGTCCGTGGACTTCCAGGGCGCACTGGCCTGTTTTCGTATGGCAGTTCCGGCCCGTCCTGGTTGTGGGGGTATGTGGGCCGGTGGACTGCTCCTAGCAGCTGCCTGGTGGGCCATCCTCTGGCCGGTCTGGCCTGACCTTGGGCCGGGCTTCAGGTGTAAAAGAGCTCCCAGTACCTCATCCAGCAGGTATCGAGCGGGGTTTCTCCGCCGTCGGTCGCCTGGTGCAGGTTTCTGGGCCTGCAGGGTTTTGTCGTGTCTCCGTTGGCCCTGTCCGGGGTCTGCCTGCTCCGTTCTCTGCCTTTGCAGAGGGGAGTTGCTATTTACATGTTGCATGTTGCGGTGGTGCCTGTTGCTGCTGCTGCACGTGTGCATTGGTACCGTGTTTCACGGTGGCGTGTCCTTGTTCCTGTGTCCGGTTGTGGAGTGGCACTTTGCTGCCGTTTTGTGCCTGGGGATTGCGTGGGGTTTTTGTCCCTGCCTGATTGTCCACCCCTGGTTGTTCTCCTGGGGTTTTTTGTGCTTCTGCTCTTTCTTCCTGCCTCCTCTGCAGCAGGGATGTTGTGCGTGTGTTCTTAGGCGTTGGTCAGCCTGTGTCCTGTGATGTGCTTCTTTGTCTCGGTCTATTGCAGTTGTTCGTGCCCCTTGGTTCGGGTCCTGTTCTGGCGGCGACCCTTGGGGGGGGTCTTGCGATGTCTCGCATCGGGCCTGTCGTTTCTGAACTCCTGGCGGGCTTGCATGCTTTGGGGAGTTTTTCTGTTCGGCAGACGTTCCATCTCCTTGTGCCGTCTGGGTTTCGGTGGTCGCGTCCGAGATCTTCTCGCGGCTCCGCCTTTTCCTGGGCTCGGGGGGGCCTTGTCGGGGCTGCTTATGTTCTGCCTCGTGGTCTCGCCTCCGGTTGGTGGTCGGGTGGCTTCGTGGTAGGTGTCCCACCTGCGTGCTTCTCTTGGCGGCAGTATGGGGTATTTTGGCGGTCCTTCCTTTTCCTGTCCCTTCTTAGGTGGTTACTCTTGTTAGCTTGGTTTACTCTCGGCTTGGTTTTCTAGTGGGGGTTGGGGGCCGTCGTCTTGCCACATACTGTCGCCTCTTTTCGTGCGGCGCAGGCGGAGCCGCTTCAGCTTGCTTTCGGTCTTGGTGTTGCTTCTGCACCGTTAGTCAGCTGTCTTGTGCGTCGTTTCACCTCCGGCCTGTTCGTGCGCCGCTTGCACCATCCTGGTCTCTGGTCAGCGTGCTCTGTCTTCTCCTCGGTTGGTAGTGCCCCTTCGGTTCCGGTGTGTTTTTTCGTCGGCTCTTTCCTTTGGGCCCTTGCCTCTGGGGGTCGAGTAGCTGAGTTTTCTTGCTCCTTCAGTTTTAGCGTTTTGGTTGTTTGATGGCAGCAGTCTCCATCTTTTCTGGCGCGGGGTGGGGCTGCTGCATTCTAGAGGGGTCCAGGGTTTGTTGGTGCTTCGTTGGATAGGCCGGGGGTGTGTCGTTTTTGTGTTCAGTGGCGGCCCTCAGCTGTTGTTTGTGTGCCACGGCGTTTGGGTCCGGAGCGCGTTTTGCGTTGATCCGGTTCTGTTCTTCCCGATTCGCGGGTGATAGTGTCCCGGGTGGTCAGCCGTGTTCTTGCGGCTAAGCTGCCTGTGTTCTTCCCTCATGCCTGTGGCGTTCGTGGCTTCGCTGCTCTCGCTGCCGTCTGGGCGACGTGGCCTTGCAGTATTTCGGGCATGGATTTTTGGTGTTCGTGCAGGGGCCTTGCTGCTCGTGGTTCTCGTGTTGTTCCCGGGATTTTCGGGGTTGTGGCGCCTTGGGTTGGCGTTTGCTGCCGGTTGTCTCGCCTCCTTGGGGGGTGCGTGGTGTCCGCCTCCCGGTTTTGTCCCTTTCGACCTTCCTCTGTGGGGAGTTAGCTCCGGGGAGCCGACGGGGCTCCCCCCAGAAAACCAGCGTTGAATGTAATGAAACGCCATTTTCTGGGTGAGACCTGGAGGCTCCCCGGCAACCCTCCCTCCATCCGGTCGGCGTTTTTCGCGTGTTTTGACATCCAGCCTCAGAACTGATGGGTGGATAGCCGGCGTGGGAGGTCTGGGGCTCCCCCTTCCCCCTCCCGGGGAGGGGGGAGCTGCGCAGATAGCGGCGCGGTGACGTATGATGTTATACTAGTTTCCTTGTTTTCTGTTGAGTTCTATCCACTAGTTCGGCTTAGGTAGCAATTTTCACCAGAATAGGGGTTTGTTTTGGAATGCTTACCTTTCTGGATGCTTGACCCGGTCGATGGCAGACATAGAATGCTTCCAACCACACGGGGGTTTCTATAGGCCATTGCTCCCCTTGCCTCTCTGAGGGGACCAGGTTCTGGCTGTGGTCCCCGGTAGGCCCTAGAACTCCATACACATGACTGATGCCAAAGTCTGACATTAGCATATCAGCCGGTAAAGCTCCGGGGAGCCTCCGGGTCTCACCCAGAAAATGGCGTTTCATTATATTCAACGCTGGTTTTTTGCCACACTTCCCTACCCTATTGCGGCTAAAATATGCCACCTACGATTTTTTTGTTATTTTTTCCGTGATCAGGGTACAAAAATGAACACTTCTATAAGACGAAAGAATTTTTTGGAATTTTTTTTTTTGTTGCGCCTGTGGGTGTGAATTCCATTTGAGCCCCTAGCGGTTTGAGGGTTAATAACTATTGGTATAATATCTTTCTATTATAAAACTAATTCTATTATCATAATAGACATATTTACTATAAGTTTCAAGCAGAGAATGCATATATAACTAACACGAAGGACTCCACTTCACAAGATTCATCCACTAATAATCTTTTTGTTTACATTACAATCGATCCTCGTGTTGTGTAGTAGAGAAAAATTGACTTGTATCCAGTTTACGTATAGTTACGAGTGGTCGACTTAGCAAACTTACGAAGGTTTTCCTTCTTAGTGTACCTGCCTGAATACCGACGTAGCTGCCACGAAGGCGCTAAGAAGGAAAAACATATGTAAGTTCCTTTGTGAATCTGGCCCCTGGATGGGTTCCTCATCTGACTTGTTGGTTCTCCGGGGGTCCTGAGTGAGTTCCTCCTGGAGGGGTCGTGCCAGGGCCCGTGGTTCTGCTCGTCGAGATGGGCCACAGGTGCCACTTTCAGAGCCGATGCTACCTTTGGTCCCGTCTGCACCTGGTAGGCGCGGTGCTCACTCTGTGCGCAGGTCGGGTTCTCGTAAGGAGCGTCGGCCCTTTCGTGGTTCGCCCCATTGAAGGGGCGATGGGGTGGGAGGCTTGCTCTGTTCACTCACGCCTGGTCTCTCAATTTGTGGGCTTTTTGGGTCGTTTCTTGCGGCCTTCAGTGGCATTGGGTGGCTCCTCCTCCTTTGGGGGGGGGGGAGGTTCGGGGCTGGCAAGGCAGGCCTCTTCTCCTGCGCTCTGTCAGACTGTTTCAGTCAGACTATCCAGACAATTTCTTTATGCGGGGTATTCAAACCCCTGTAAATATAACTGATATCAACATGAGCGCACTAAATTTTGAAAGAGAAATTGAAAATATGCCCATGCACTCGGCCCCAGGTCCAGACTCATGGAATTCAATATTTATAAAGAAATGCAAAGTGCCGGTAGCACAGGCACTCAGTATAGTGTGGAGGAAGAGCTTGGACACAGGGGAGATACCAGATGCACTTAAAGTAGCAGACATAGCCCCTCTACACAAGGGAGGGAGCAAAGCATTGGCAAAGAATTATAGACCAGTTGCACTAACATCGCACATAATAAAAGTATTTGAGAGAGTGATTAGGAGTCAGGTCACCAATTTCATGGAGACCAATGACCTTCACAACCCAGGCCAACATGGATTTCGAGCGGGAAGATCGTACCTCTCACACCTACTTGAGCACTACGACAAAGTCACTGAGGCATTAGAGGAAAAACAGAATGCTGATGTGATATACACGGACTTGGCAAAGGCTTTCGATAAATGTGACCATGGCGTGATAGCACACAAAATGAAGTCAATGGGAATAACCGGTAAAGTAGGATGCTGGATACTCAGTTTTCTGTCAAACAGGACTCGGCGAGTAACGGTCAACCATATAAAATCTAGTTCAAGTGCTGTTAAAAGCTCTGTACCTCAGGGTACAGTCCTTGCACCGCTGCTTTTCCTTATTCTCATATCAGATATAGACAAAAATACAAGTCACACCTTCGTATCATCCTTTGCAGATGACACAAAAATCAGTATGAAAATTACCTCGGCTGAAGACAATGAAAAACTTCAAGCTGATATTAATAAAGTTTTTGACTGGGCATCAGAAAATAACATGATGTTTAACAGTGATAAATTCCAGGTACTCAGGTACGGTAAAAATGAGGACCTTAAACATAATACAGGGTATAAAACACAATCAAATGTACTCATAGTAGGAAAACAACATGTAAAGGATTTGGGAATAATGATGTCTGACGACCTAATGTTTAGGGAGCATAACCAAGCAAATATTGCTACAGCCAGGAAAATGATAGGATGTATTACGAGAACTTTCAAATCCAGGGATCCCATCACAATGGTTGTACTCTTGTCACTTGTGTTGTCCCGTCTTGAGTACTGCTCAGTACTCACTTCCCCATTCAGAGCAGGAGAGATTGCTGAAATTGAGGGAATACAGAGAACATATACGGCACGCATAGACGTGATAAAGCACCTAAATTATTGGGATCGTCTCAAAGCCCTCCAAATGTACTCACTAGAAAGGAGATGAGAGAGATATCAAATAATATACACCTAGAAGATACTGGAGGGCCAAGTACCAAATCTACACAGTAAAATAACAACGTACTGGAGTGAATGATATGGAAGAAAATGCAGAATAGAACCAGTGAGAAGCAGAGGTGCCATAGGCACAATCGAAGAACACTGTAAAAATATCAGAGGTCCACGATTATTCAACACCCTCCCAGCGACCATAAGAAATATTGCCGGAACAACCGTGGACATCTTCAAGAGGAAACTAGATTTATTCCTCCAAGGAGTGCCGGACCAACCGGGCTGTGGTGGGTATGTGGGCCTGCGTGCCGCTCCAAGCAACAGCCTGGTGGACCAAACTCTCACAAGTCAAGCCTGGCCTCGGGCTGGGCTTGGGGAGTAGAAGAACTCCCAGAACCCCCATCAACCTGGTATCAACCAGGTAACTGTGGACCAATGGTTCATTCTGGACTTGTCCTGTCTGAACCCCTGGTTTTTTTTGCCCCTCCTTTTGAATGATCACTCTGTCCCCAGGTCTGGCTTCTGTTGGAGCCAGGCGCTTGGTTGGTGTACCTGAACCTCAAGAACGCGTATTGGTATGCCCCGATTCATCTGGGGTACAGGGACTGGCTCAGTTTTGTTTTGGGGCGTCAGGGTTACCACTTTCGTTGTCACCCTTTCGGGTTGAACCTGGCACCTCGCATGTTCACACGCCTTATCCGGGTTGTAGTGGCCTGTCTGTGTCTGTTAGGTGTTCGGGTGTCGACTTACCTCGACGACTGGCTGGTTTGGGCTCCCTTTCGGTCCGTGTGTCTGCGCGCCAGGGGTTTGGGTTCCCAGCTAGCCGGGTTCGGGTTTCTGGTGAACTGGCGAAAGTCCCATCTCGTTTCCCTCCTAGGTTCGGACCTGGCTGGGTCTTGTGTGGGACTCTCGGACCGCTTCCTTGTCTCTTCCTCCGGAGTCTCTCCTTTGGCTGCGGTCCCGCATGCTCTAGTTTCTGGGGGGGGGGGGGGCTCCTGGGTTACCAGGCGGTTGCTCGACGGTCTGTGCGGGAACCTAAACTTTGCAATGATGGTCTACCCGCCGGGTCGGGTCTGGCTTCGTCAGCTGTTCTGGTTCATTCGGGGATGTCCCTTCTGCCTCTCGCGATCGCTGGGTTTGACCCCCGGGGGGGCTTTGCGTCGCCTGCTTCGTCGCTGGCTTCCTCTTCGTTTTTTTCGGGGTTTGGTGCCTTGGCACCCACCTGAGCCCCTCGCTCGACGTGTTCACGGATGCATCGTCTCTCGGCTGGGAGATTAGGTGGTGGCCTAGTGAGCACTTTGTGACCAGTGCTCACCAGGCCACCCAGGGGTGGTGGGGTCCGTCCTTCTGTCGGGCCCACAGCATGGTGCGGGAGTTCGCTGCAGTGTAGTTTGTGCTTCAGAGGGTTCGGGTTGCCTGCGGAGCGACGATTCGGCTTCATTTGGACTGCTCCCCGGTGGTCCTTTGTCTGAACCGAGGGGTTTCAATGTAGTCTTTGGCTCCTTGGGGTTGGTCACTTTGGATGACTCATCTGCTGAGTTCTTGGGATTTGGCTCTCCTGGCGGTTCACATCTGGGGGGTGTTCATCGTCCTGGCGGACGGCCTGTCCATGGAATGGATGGTTAATGCTGGCTCATTCAGTTGGCTCTGCCTGACGTTCAGGCACCTAGAGGTGGACCTCTTCGCGTCGGCGTGGTCGAGGCTTCTTCCGGTATATGTGGTGCCCTTCCCTGACTGCGAGGCTGTTGGAATCGACGCCTTCCGGCAGGACTGGTTGAGGTGGGGGTTCCTGTACCTCTTCCCCCCCCCCCCCCATCCCCGGTTCAGCTGTTACTCCAGGTCCTGGCTTGCTTGGAGACTTACCAAGGGTGGGTAGTCCTCTTGGCCCTGTGGTGGCTGCCCCAGCAGTGGTTTCAGGCGCTGCTTGCCCGGTGTTCGAACCCGGAGGTTTTCCGCGGCACCGCCTCTTTCAGAATATCGGCCCGGTTTGTTACGAGACTGGTTCACTCTTCTCTTTGAGTCTTCGCATTTGGAATTTTTGACTCGAGTTTATCACCATCTGTATGGTGATCAGGTAGCTTCATTGATGGTGTCCCACCTGCAGGCTGTGTCTCGGCGGCAGTATGAAGTTTCTTGTCGGTCCTTCCGTTTCTTTTTGACTCTTCGTCGTTTTACTTCGCTTTCGGTTCGGGTGTTGTCCTTTCTCTCGTGGTTATTCCAGGACTATCATCTTATGCCAAATACTGTCGCCTCGTATCGTGTGGTGCTGGTGGAGCTGCTTCAGCTGGCTTTCGGTATAGATATTACTTCTGCACCGTTTTGTGCATTGTTTCACCTCCGGCCTGCTCATGCGCCGCCTGAGTCGTCCTAGTTTTTGGATTGAGTGCTCTCCTATCTCTTTTCTCCTCGGTTTGTTGTGGCTCTTTCGGTTCAGGATTGTTTTTCAAAGATTTTTGCTGTTGGCATTGGCCTCTGGGGGTAAGGTCGGAGAGCATCATGCTCTTCTCTGGCGCAGGGGTTTCTGCTCTTTCGGTCGTGGAAATAGGTTGTTCATCTGCACAACAGTCTCCTTCTTTTCTCCCAGAGCAGTCTCCTTCTTTTCTGGCAAAGAATGAGACTGCTGCTTTCTGGGGGATCCTTGGGTTGTTGATGCTTGGTTGGTCAGGCCGAGGCTGCATCATGTGTTGTGTCCGTTTGCGGGCCACTGCCGTTGTTTGTGCCCCACGGCTTCTGTGTCCGTGGACGCGCTTTGGGTTGATCCGGTTTCCCTTCTTTCCTGTTCGCAGATACATGTCTCTTAGGTCGTCTGCAGGGTTATTAAGTCTAGCCAGCCTGCAGTCTATTTCTGTGCCCATGACGTTCGTAAGTTTGCTGCTCTTGCTGCCGTCTTTGGTAACATGTCCGGGGCTGACATTCGGGCACGGGTTTTTTGGCGGTCGAACAGGGTCCTGACGCTGGGTTCGGCCAACTTCCTATTTGGGTTTTTCAGGGTTCAGTGTCTTGCGGCCTACCAGAGCCCTGTCTCGATGTGTTCACGGATGCGTCATCTCTTTGCTCGGGTTTTGTGACCAGTGCTCACCAGCCCAGCCAGGGGCGGTGGGGTCTATACTTCCGTCGGGCCCACAGCACAGTGTGGGGGTTTGAAGCAGTGTGGATGCTGCTTCAGGGGGTTCGGGTCACTCATGGATCAACGATTTTGCTCTATTCGAACTGCTCCCTGGTGGTTCATTGCCTGAACCGAGCGGGTTCGATGCGGTTCTTGGCTCTTCGGTGCTGGTCTCTTCGGGTGACTTGTCTGCTGAATTCTTGGGGTTTGGCTCTCCTAGCCATTCACTTTCAGGGGGTGTCCAACGTCCTGGCAGATGGCCTGTCTCGGTTTATTCCCCAGTCCATGCCAACTCCTTCGATTGGTTCTGCCGGATGTACGGGCTCCTGGATGTGGACCTCTTTGCGTCGGCTTGGTCGAGGTGTTTCCCTTTGTATGTGGCGCCTTTCCCCCAGATAACGAGGTATCAGCCTGTGTTTTGTGGCAATAGAGAGATAGAACTCTGTCAACATCAGAGGTCAGAGACTGCTCAACACGCTTCTACTACACATAAGGGTGTAGTAGCTGGCTGACCCCTCACAGTGTTAAAGAGAGAACTTTACAAACACCTCCAAAGGATACCTGATCAACCAGGCTGTGACTCATACGTCAGGGTGCGAACAGCTGTCTCTGTCTCTCTTGCGTATGGTTGACCCGTCCAACAACAAGGAGGCCTGGTCGACGACTGGGCTGCGGGGTCGCTAAGCTCCGAAATTACCTCAAGGTAACCCCCTTACTACGAGGCCATCGGGGTCGATGCCTTCAGGCAGGACTGGTCAAGGTGGGGTTACCTGTACTTCTTCCCCCCAGTTCTGCTGTTGCTCTCGGTCCTTGCTCGCTTGGAGACTTACCAAGGAAGAGATGTCCTTTTGGCCCAATGGTGGCCAGCCCGGCCTTGGTTCAACCACCGTGCTGCGCCAACTTTATTGTGAAATTCCCCTGGTGCGCATGAAATCAAGTGTTCCCAAAAAATTATTTTTTCTTTTTAAAATAATAAATTCCCTTCCCTGAACACGTGTGTATATAAAAAATAATGTCAAATTCCACTTACTTTGGCTGTGAGGAGGTGGACAAGGTGCACTGTGACGTCATCATGGGCTGGTCGCTGGTGCGTGAGTCGCCCAGACACGGTCGCGCGGGTCATTCAAGACCCGCCAGTTGCCACAATTATATGTACAAATAATATTTCTATGTATTTTCAATGCTTTCTAATGTTTTTCTCATATCGTATCAGATGTATATGTGTCCTGACAATGTATATAAAGTATAACGTCCATAATGTTCCATGAAACTGTGATACATGTGTCACTAAAGTGTCCTCAATAAAGGTTTATTGTTGCAATATTTCTGGTTTTACTTTCACTAATAATACATATACAGTTTCACACACTATTTACACAGTAAGACACACTATTACACTCTTAGTACTTAGCAAGTGAGTGATATTCAAAGAAGCAGTCCATGAGACACAGCGGGACTTTGCACTCGACACATATAGTACACACAGATTTTCGCTTCCTTGGTTTTCGTTCTGAATGCTTGCAAACAATGCACTCACGTATGCCTTTGACCTTAGGTCCTGTAGGTGGTAGGTAGGCAGGCTTGTGAATTGCAAAAGCCTCTTTACCAGCCAGTCGGTTGGAAACTAAATGCGCTCTGGTTGGGGCATGATAAACTGTTCTTACGCTTTCTTCCTGGCCATACTTGGTGAGTAATTGCGACAGCAGAGCTTGACTAAACACTCATTGAAGGTTTTTTGCCCGTATTCATCAAAAACATGTTGAAACAGTTGAGCACTGTTACGTCCACAAGATGAAAGAAGAATTTCCTGGTTCACTTTACAGTTCTGCGGACACACTCGATGGCACCAACCATCATGTCACATTTATCTACAAGTCTCATATTTATATTGTAGTCAATGATACAATCCGGCTTGAACAATGATCCATCACCTCGATACCTCACTTTGCCACTTTCAAGCATTTCACCAGTGTGAATAGTTGTCAACATATTGACTTCACATTTGTCTTTCCAACGCACTGCCAATATTTTGTCACATTTTCTAAGTTCACAATCACCTACACCAATATTATTTAAAAAAAAAAACGGCATTTTTTCCTATTTGTCTTTACAGTGCCACACACTCCCGTGTTATGTTCATGCAAGAACTTTGTTAGCAAGGGGGCTCGTATAATAATTGTCAGTGTACAGAGTGTGCCCCTTGCTCAGCAATGGTTCCATTAGCGTCTTCACTACACTGCCAGAAAACCCGAGAGGATCGTATGAGGGTCTACATCTGTACCAGAATATGATATATTATAGATCACCATTCCGGTTTCACAGTCCCACAGTACAAAAAATTTGAGGCCAAAGTGTTGCCGTTTCGATGTGATGTACTGTTTGAAGAGAAGACGTCCCTTGAAAAGAACAAGGGATTCATCAATGACAACATTCTGTCCAGGTACAAAGTAATCATGAAATTTCCCTTTGAGATCATTGAACACTTTTCGCACTCTCCAAAGTCGATAATTTCTATCAAAATTTTCAAGGTTTTCAAAATGCAGGCACCATAGTAGTAGCAGGAACCTGTCTCGTGACATGTATTTGTTGAACACAGGTGATGGAACAGCAGCTTCTTTGTTCCAATAATCCTGAATAACTTGCTTCTCCGAATGTTTTTGGAGCATAGAGCAAAGAACACATACAGCTCAGCCACAGTGGTGTCCTTCCAACATATCATACGTGAAGCCTGTAATATTCCAGCTTCAATAAGTTGCCCTGCATATCTGTTGGTTTCGGCAACAAGATGTTGCATGAACTGCTCATCAAAATATGCACAAAAATAGTCCATTTCCGTCATGTCTTCACCTGTGTACGGGGACATGGGTGCAACCCCCACATCCCTATCATCAAATTGAGGTTTGTGTGGTACAAGAAATCACAATCCTCCCACACAAGTTCAGCCGTTCTCCTTTTAGCACCTACATGAGCGACTCCTACGGGTGCGTTTTCTGGCACTAAATCTCCTTTGGGTAGGAGTTGCAGGTCTTCTACCTTGTCTACTAGTAGGGCGATCAGGGAAAGTAGATGTAGAGGCAACACTGTCGTCAGTGTCGTCGATAGGGGATACATGGCGGCGCTTGGCAGGGCGACCTGCTGAGACAGCAGATCTGCATCTGGTAACACCAAGACGACGGGAGCTGCTAGCCCTTGCCTCATCTATGCTACTTGAATCAGAAGCAGTGTCACTAAACCCAGAAAATGACTCAATAGTATCACTTTCGTCAAAAATGGGAGATGGAGGTGGTGGTGGTGGGATTAATTCTGGCAAGGGCGATGACCTGTGATGCTTCACTGTGCGTGCCGCTTGCCCTGAACGATACGAGCTCACTGTATCATCTTCATCTGTATCTATTTCACTTCCACTAGACCCTTGAGTTATGTTTCTATCAATCCTTGGGTCATCAACATAATATTCCACTTCATCCTCAAACAATAAACTGTTTATATCCCCTGAAGAAAGCGGTTTTGCAACAGCACGTCCCACGGGTGACTGGGAGCTGGAGGCGCGTGCGTCAGCCATGGTAGCTCGATCAAAACTGAGGCTACTCTCGGGCCTGGGGCATTCTGGGATTTTTTTTCAAAATGGCTGCCCCTCACTAACGGCCTCAGGCATCCATCTCGTACACAACCAACCGCGCGCGCATTTCGAATGGGTACCAAAAAATCAAAACGAGTTTTCTCGGTTGGCGCAGTTTCCCGCCGACCGAGAAAACTCGGTTGACGCAGTTAAGTGGTTAAGGCACTGCTTGCTCGGTGTTCGAACCCAAAGGTCGTGGTTCTCCCTCTTTCAGTCAATCGACCCGGTCCGTTACGTGGCTGGTTCGATCTCCTCGAGTCTTCGTGTCTGGTCTTAATGACACGACTCTATCACCACTTGTAAGGTGAGCAGGTGGCTTCATTGATGGTGTCCCAACTGCGTGCTTTTTCACGGCGGCAGTATGAAGTTTCCTGGCGGTCCTTTCATTATTTCTTGTCTCTTCGTAGGTTTTTATTTTAGTTTCTGATTGAGTTGTCGTGTCCTTCCTTTCGTGGCTGTTTCAGGACTATCATCTTATGCCGAATACTGTCACCTCATATCGTACTGCACTGGCGGAGCCACTGCAGCTTTTGTTCGGTATTGATGTTACTTCTGCTCCATTCCGCAAGCTGTCTCGGGCCTTGTTTTACCTCTGGCCTGCTCATGCGCCGCCTGAACCATCCTGGTCTATGGACCAAGTGCCCTCTTTTCTCTCTCTTGGTTCAACCCGTTCTCACAAATTTAATAAGTCAATATTGACTTATTAAATATGTGCATAGGTGACATACTTAACAAAATAGATACCCTTAAAAAGATTCATAGAAAACACCGACCTTACCTAACCTTGTTAGTATCTTAAGATAAGCATCTTATAGCTTCGTAATTACAATTATTACCTAACCTATAATAGGTATAGGTTAAGTAATAATTGTAATTACGAAGCTATAAGATGCTTATCTTAAGATACTAACAAGGTTAGGTAAGGTCGGTGTTTTCTATGAATCTTTTTAAGGGTATCTATTATGTTTAGTATATCACCTATGCACGTAGTTAATAAGTCAATATTGACTTTACGAATTTGCGAGAACGGGTTGCTTGGTTTGTGGTGGCCTCTTTGGTTCAGGATTGTTTTGCCATTTTGCCAAGACTCTGTCTTGTTGGCATTAGCCTCTTGGGGTTGGGTCGGAGAGCTTCATGCTCTCCTCCAGCACAGGAGTTTCTGCTCTTTTGGTTCTGGTTGTAGGTATATTCGTTTGCAGCCGTCTCATTCTTTTTTGGCAAAGAATGAGACTGCTGCTTTTTGGAGGGGTCATTCTGCTGCTTTTTGGAGGGGTCATTGGGTTGTTGATGCTTGGTTGGTTAGGCCGGGGATGCATCATGTGGGTTGTCCAGTTGCGGCTCTCCACTGTTATCTGTGTGTCACGGCCTTGGTGGCCAGGGACGCGCTTTGGGTTGACCCGGTTTCCCTTCTACCCTGTTCCAGGGTTCAGGTCTGCCAGGTCGTCAGCAAGGTTATTGGATCCAGCCAGCCTTCGATCTATCCTCGTGCTCACAATGTTCATAAGTTTGCTGCACTGGCTACCAACTTAGGTAACATGTCTTGGGCTGACATTCGGGCACAGGGTTTTTGGAGGTCGAACAGGGTCTTGGCCGCATGCTATCTTGTCAGTGTTCCTGGGCCTAGTCATGCCTTTATTGCGTTGGGTCGGCAATTGCAGCAAGTTGTCTCGACTTCGGGTTGAGGAGCGAGTGCCGACCACCTTCCGGGTAGTCCCTCTTGTGTTGTCTTTGGGTAAGTAGCTCCGGAGAGCCGAATGGGCTCCCCCCAGGAAACCAGCTTTGAATGTAATGAAACGCCAGTTTCTGCATTAAACCTGGAGGTTCACCGGCAAACCTGTCCCTCCTGTCAGAGGTTTTTCGCGGTTTTCACATCCAGCCTTGGAACTGAGAAGTGGATTGCCAGCGCAGGGGATCTGGGGCTCAACCTTTCCCCACCCGGGGAAGGGGGGGGGTGGGGTTGTGCAGACAGCAGCATGATGACATGGTGACATCATGCCAGTTTGCTCATTTTCATTTGGGGAGTTCTGTCCACTAGTTTGCTTTCAGTAGTAGTTTCAACCAGAACAGGGGTTTGTTTTTACCTCTCTGGGTCCCTGACCAGGTTGATAATGACCTGGCCTCTGGGTCTCACCTAGAAACTTGCGTTTCATTACATTGTGTTGTATGTGGGTGCTGAATTTGAGTCTCATGCTTATGTAGAGGCCAAGGAACTTTCATTATTTGTAATGCTAATTTTAACATTGTCTATCAGATGTTTAATTTGGTTTGATGATATACTTCTAAATTAAATGTAGTTTTTTTGTTTATTATGAGTTTGAAAAATTTGCATTTTAAACCAAAGCTGGGAACAGTGAAATACCTCCCATGGTATATAAGTGTGTCCCCGCTCTTGCTCTACCCATAGCTCTGCTATTCAACAAATCTCTAGTGTCATAATTTTCCTGAAATATGACTTGCAGTAACTTGCGCTCCACATCATATGATGTTTTGGAGTACCGTACAAGATTTGAAAGGCCCGTGGGGTATAGGGGGTCTCCATACGCTGCCCAGGAGCTATAGTAAACAGCCGCCATTTTGAAAAAAAATTCCAGCTCACGCTACCATTGCGTGGGAGGCCTCAGCTACCCAGCAGCCACCATGTCGAGCGCACAGCCGAACGCTTCCCGGGCACGCACCACACAATCACTCATCCCAGAGCAAATAACCAGTGAATTATTTTCTTATGTTGAGGAAAGTGATTTTGATGACTCTGACATTGATAAAGACTACACACAAGTGACCAATGAAGATAGCACGGACAGTGAAAATGAGATACAGCTGCATCCCATGGCGAGGCCTATACGCTCACCCATGCCACCTCGCCCAGTGTCTACTCCAATTCACCCTCGACCACACAGTTCCTGTGCTTATTTAGAGTCTGAGGATATTTTTGGTGACAAGTCAGAGGAAAGCGACTCTTTTTTCTGGTTTTAGTGAAGTGGAATCAGAACAGTGTTACCGAGCCTGGTGCCAGTACCAGTGGTGTTACTGGGCAAGATTTTGTCATGTCAGCAGCGTCTTGCCCAGCCAAGCGCCACCGCATGGAACAACATGAGGCACCAAGAGCCTCATGTTCACGTGGTTCCACCTCACGTGCACGTAGCGGCCGTACTGTGCGTAGACGGGCTTCAGCTCCTGGTCCACAGGGTGCATTGCTTCCTCGCCGTAGTGCCCCTGTTGCGTCCCCTGCGTCTCGCAGGACACCAGGTGTACTAGTGTGGAGTGACGGTGCAGGTTTTATTCCTTGAATTCCCGCCTTTGACAATAAAGACGTTGGGATTACAGAGCTTTTCCCTGATAATAGAGAGGATGTGAGTGAATATGAATATTTTACAGCATTCTATGATGAGCTGCTCATGGAATATATTGTACACCAAACAAACCTTCATGCGGCTCATCTCATTAGAAGAGAGATATCAGAATTTTCACGATTGCAACGTTGTAAAACCACCATTGTAGGTGAAATGTATGTGTTTTTAGCAATATGTATGTTGATGAAACACTGTCTCAAACACGCTATCACAGATTACTGGAGCAAAGATCTGACTATAACAACACCTTTCTTCGGGAAATATATGTCACAAGACAGATTTAAGATACTCCTCAGGTGTCTGCATTTTGCAAGTAATGAGGACCGGACAGAGGATGATAGACTTTGGCGAGTCAGGCACTATATGAATGAAGCGATTAGAAAGTTCAGAGATTTTTACGTACCAGCACAGAAGCTGGTGATTGACAAATCCCTTGTACTTTTCAAAGGACGTGTTTCATTCAAGCAGTATATTCCCTCCAAACGAAACAGATTTGGATTGAAATACTTTGTACTGTGTGACTGTGAAACAGGGTAAGTGTTACACATGATTCTGTATTCAGCTAGCGATGTAGACATTCCTGGTAACGACGAACATGGTTTCTCGGGTAGTGTGGTGAAGTCACTGATGGAACCATGGATGAACAAGGGCCACATCCTATACACAGATAATTACTATACAAGTCCCTTGCTAGCTAGGTTCTTGATTGAAAATAGAACCGGATTGGTTGGCACAGTACAGGGACGAAGAAGGGAAATGCCAGTGTTTGACGGTGGACTTGCAGTTGGTGAGTGTCAGGTACGGAAATGTGATCAAATACTCTTGGTACGGTGGAAAGACAAGAGAGAAGTGAACCTGCTGACAACCGTTCATGAGGGTACAATGTTGAACAGTGACAAGGTGCACCGTGTAACGGGAGAACCAGTATATAAGCCAGATTGTGTTCTTGACTACAATATCAACATTGTTTGATTGATAAGGTTGACATGATGGTTGGCACTATCGAGTGTGTGCGGAACCTCAGATCCTCTGAGTATATATATATATATATATATATATATATATATATATATATATATATATAATATATATATATATAAATATATATAAATATATATATAATATATATATATATATATAATATATATAAATATATATAATATATATAAAATATACAGTACAACCTCGATTCAATGTACTATATGGGACCACCCCCAGTTCGTTGGAGCGTTGGATTCGTTGCAAGAGGTGACCTTCAAGAGGCGTTTGCGTCAGTGTTTTTTTTTTCTTGTACACAATAAAAATGCATTGTATCATATTACTTACTGTACCTATATTTTACTACTCTACTAAAAATACTGTAATTCATGTATTTACCTTATTGTTGGAGTTATGTCCATCTTGAAGTTTTGTGAAGTTGTAAATGCTCTACAGTAAATAGGTACTGCAGTGCATTAAGCCGTTAGCACTGTATTATTAAAAGTGGTTTTGCTGTATGTTGAGTACTACAATACAGTTCTTGAAAACTATAGTACATTAGAATTATTGCAACTTTAATTTTAACACTATGTACACACTTAAATTTAACACTTATTCTAATTGTTCACTTCACACACGATGTTTTTAGATGTTTGCATCAGCTTTGCTGGTGCTTGCTGCTGCTGTGTTGGCTTCAGCTGTTTTTGTGCTGGTGCTGGGTACGGCTGTGCTGGTGCTGGGTACGGCTGTGCTGGTGCTGGGTACGGCTGTGCTGGTGCTGGGTACGGCTGTGCTGGTGCTGGGTACAGCTGTGCTGGTGCTGGGTACGGCTTTGCTGGTGCTGGGTACGGCTGTGCTGGTGCTGGGTACGGCTGTGCTGGTGCTGGGTACGGCTGTGCGGGTGCTGGGTACGGCTGTGCTGGTGCTGGGTACAGCTGTGCTGGTGCTGGGTACGGCTGTGCTGGTGCTAGGTACGGCTGTGCTGGTGCTGGGTACGGCTGTGCTGGTGCTGGGTACAGCTGTGCTGGTGCTGGGTACGGCTGTGCTGGTGCTGGATACGGCTGTGCTGGTGCTGGGTACGGCTGTGCTGGTGCTGGATATGGCTGTGCTGGTGCTGGGTACGGCTGTGCTGGTGCTGGGTACGGCTGTGCTGGTGCTGGGTACGGCTGTGCTGGTGCTGGGTACGGCTGTGCTGGTGCTGGGTACGGCTGTGCTGGAGCTGGGTACGGCTGTGCTGGTGCTGGGTACGGCTGTGCTGGTGCTGAGCACGGCTGTGCTGGTGCTGGGTACGGCTGTGCTGGTGCTGGGTACGGCTGTGCTGGTGCTGGGTACGGCTTTGCTGGTGC
>NC_091161.1:5467677-5562677 GCF_040958095.1 Procambarus clarkii | reverse complement strand
ACGTTGGTCTCTTTTAAAGCGTTCTGCTTTGTGTCTGGAGAGTTTCTCATGAGTAGGCTGGCCGTTTTTCTGGTTTTATAGTAAATCGTCAGTTGTATCCTCTAATTTTTGTCTGTAGGGATAACGTTTCTATTAACAATATCTTTCAGGACCCTTTCCTCTGTTTTATGAGCTGTGGAAAAGAAGTTCCTGTAACATAGTCTAATAGGGGGTATAAGTGTTGTGTTAGTTGTCTCTTCAGAGGTTGCATGGCGTTTCACTTTCCTTCTTATGATGTCTTCGACGAAACCATTGGAGAAGCCGTTGTTGACTAGGACCGGCCTTACCCTACAGAGTTCTTCGTCGACTTGCTTCCATTCTGAGCTGTGGCTGAGAGCACGGTCGACATAAGCGTTAACAACACTCCTCTTGTACCTGTCTGGGTAGTCGCTGTTGGCATTTAGGCACATTCCTATGTTCGTTTCCTTAGTGTAGACGCAGTGTGGAAACCTCCACTCTTTTCCATGACTGTTACATCTAGAAAGGGCAGCTTCCCATCCTTTTCCATCTCGTAAGTGAAACGCAGCACGGAACTCTGCTCAAATGCCTCCTTCAGCTCCTGCAGATGTCTGACATCAGGTACCTGTGTAAAAATGTCATCAACATACCTGCAGTATATGGCCGGTTTCAAGTTCATTTCGACTAAGACTTTTTGCTCAATGGTACCCATGTAGAAGTTTGCAAACAGGACACCTAGGGGAGGCCGGATGGGCACATGTATAAGCAAGTAGATGGGGTCGCCATGGGTTCTTTTATATATATATATATATATATATATATATATATATATATATATATATATATATATATATATATATATATATATATATATATATATATATATATATCTAATGTCGTACCTAGTAGCCAGAATGCACTTCTCAGCCTACAGTGCAAGGCCTGGTTTGCCTAATAAGCCAAGTTTTCCTGAATAAATATATTTTCTCTAATTTTTTTCTTATGAAATGATTAAGCTACCCATTTCATTATGTATGAGGTCAATTTTTTTTTATTTTAGTTACAATTAACGTAGATACTGTCTCCACTCGATCATCCGGACTATATGGGAAGGACCCCCAGCCGGATTATCACATTTTTCGGATAATGGTACTTTTTCACCTACGAGTCCAAAAGTGACCATTTCCAACTATTTTTATACTACAAACAACATAATTTTAATTGCCTTGCCACATACAATTATTAAATATTCAACTAGAAACCTCAACTTACCTTGTTGGTGTTCGTCTTCTTGATTGATGCCACACATCTTGAAGTTAAAAATTCTTAACAATTTACGTAACCTATACTAACACAACACTAAAATTAACACTTAAAATTACTGTACAGTTCATTAAGCTAAGTTAGTTTTGACTGCCAGCTGCTGAAGCCTCACTGGTTGAGGGCATTTGGGTTGCCTGTGAGGCCTCACTTGTTGAAGGTGCTTGCTTGCACCTCACTTGTTGAAGCGCTTGCATGCCCTCACTTGTTGAAGGCGCTTGGCTTGCCTGTGACGCCTCACTTGTTAAAGGCGCTTGCTTGCGCCTCACTTGTTGAAAGCGCTTGGCTTGCCTGTGGCGCGTCACTTGTTGAAAGCGCTTGGCTTGCCTATAATGCCTCACTTGTTGAAGGAGCTTGGCTTGCCTGTGGCGCCTCACTTGTTGAAGGCGCTTGGCTGCCTGTGACGCCTCACTGGTTGAACAACACGTAACTTGTCTTTAATTGCTAGGACAATCTTCTTCCTCTTAACACTTCCAGAACGATTGATGCTGCTACCAGACATAGTCTTGGCCAAAAATGTTCAAAGTTACTATGAAAATTAAGAAAGTTATTTAAAAAAATATTTCACTAATGGCGCAACACTGTGAGGCCGCACTGGTTGAGGTGTATAACTGTGACTTGTCTTTTATTGTTAGGACAACTTTCTTCCTCTTAACACCTCCAGAACGATTGATGCTGCTACCAGACATAGTCTTGGCCAAAAATGTTCAAAGTTACTATGAAAATAAAAAAGTTATTTAAAAAAATATTTCACTAATGGCGCAGCACTGTGTATAACACGAGGGACGGACGCACATGGGTTGACCAGTGTTGGACAGGTCCACTTGGGGCAGCCATAGCGCGTTACGTAGGCCACCAGGAGGAAAAAAATTCACAATATTTTTGAAGGAAACTTCAGCCTGTGCACAATGCTTTTGGGAAACTTATTTATTTGTTATTACATAATTACTAGTAGTTATTTTATTTGTTTTTGGCTATGATTAATTGTTCTAAAATTAATGGTAATTCCTGTACCCAGGTAGTCCCTCCTGACGCACCCCTCCCACCCTCCCAACACCACCCACCCACCCCACCCCCACCTACACCATGCGCCTCGAGTCTCGGGCAGACGGGATTAATACCGTATGGCCCGCCTCATGTTTTCATATACGGACAAAGGCACGATTATCCGGGGGACTGACCGGATAGTGTAATTTCTGCAGAAAACCTGCTTTAATCCGGTCCCTGTGGCTATTTTGGCCGGATATTGTGATAACTTTATCCGTTCACGATTTTGGCCGTACTGTATAAGGGCGTTTTTTCGGATGTTCGAATCCCGGATAATCGCGGGGTTACAGTATATGACCGAACCTAACCAACCCTACCTAACCTAACCTAACCTATCCTTATAGGTTAGGTTAGGTTAGGTAGCCGAAAAAGTTAGGTAGGTTAGGTAGTCGAAAAACAATTAATTCATGAAAACTTGGCTTATTAGGCAAATTGGGCCTTGCATAGTAGGCTGAGAAGTGCGTTCTGGCTACTAGGTACGACATATATATATATATATATATATATATATATATATATATATATATATATATATATATATATATATACTCCCCCTCGTGCCAAGAACACCAGCCGCAGGACGACCAACAATAACTCATCTGAGAACCACAAAATGAGAGCACAGATCCCCCGGAAAATAGAAGAGGGCAATACCACAGGCGCCATCAGAATCATGACCAGCGATGACACTATTGCCCCCAGGAACACCACGACAGCAGAGGCTCTTCAAGACAAACACCCACCCAGAGCCCCCGACAGCAGCAGGGATCCCCAGGAAAACAATGCTGGCATAGAACCCTTGACTGTTCGAGAATCTGAGGTGTACAAAGCAGCCATGTCTTTCCCAACAGGTTCAGCAAGGGGCTTTACAGGCCTAAGACCCCAGCACATCAAACAAATGCTGAACCCGGTGCTTGGAGATGCTGCAAAGGACCTTCTAGTGGAACTTACCAGATTCTCCAACATGTGTTTGGCTGGCGGCATCCCTGAGGACATCAGGCCTGTCTTTTATGGAGCAGCACTCTGTGCTCTAAAGAAGAAGGATAGGGGTATCAGGCCCATTGCCGTTGGCAACACCCTCCGACGCCTTGTAGCTAAGGCTGCAGTGAGATCTATCAGCCAGGAAGCAGCCACCTTGCTGAAACCTCATCAGCTCGGGTTTGGGATTCCCCTAGGTTGTGAAGCTGCAGCACATGCAGCGCGGGCTTACATTGTTGATCTCCCGGACCAGAAGGCACTAGTAAAGCTTGACTTCAAAAATGCCTTCAATCAAGTCAGACGAGACGCTGTCCTCAGGGCTGTACACAACCATTTCCGTCCCCTTTACCCATTCATCCGATCGTGCTACAGTGGGGACTCTAAGCTTCTTTTTGGGGAGCATGAAATAAACTCCTGTGAAGGTGTCCAACAAGGTGACCCCTTAGCCCCCCTCCTTTTCTGCCTAGCCATCAAAGAGGTCACTGATAGTCTGACAAGCGAGCTAAACATCTGGTACCTGGATGATGGCACTCTAGCTGGAACTCCGGACACCATTTTGGAGGATATAAGGAAAATCCAGGAGCAGGGAGCAGCCTTAGGCCTCATTCTCAATGCATCCAAATGTGAAATAATCTCCCGCAACCCAGACATCACTGGGCAAATACAAAATGTTCTTCCAGACATTCTCGTTGTCGAGCCACCGGACTGCACTCTCCTGGGTGCCCCCATTGGCCCACGAGCAATCGAGGAGGTCCTGGTTGCAAAAATCACTGACCTAAAGAGAATGCAGGACAGGATTGACAAGATTGATGCCCATGATGCTCTCTTTCTCCTTACAAGATGCCTGTCTCTCCCTAAGTTGACCTACTTTCTGAGATGTTCTCCATCCTACAGCAGCCCTAAGTTAAATGTGTATGACACCCTTCTGAGGTCCATGCTGGTGAAAGTCCTGAACCTGCCATTGGACGACTCTCAGTGGGAGCAAGCAACCCTTCCTGTAAGACTCGGCGGCCTTGGTGTCCGCACAGCCTCCCAAATTGCTCTACCAGCCTTCCTTTCCTCCTCTCATGCATCGCACGACCTCGTCAGAGATATTTTACCTGCAACCCTGAGAGATTCAGCAGGAATACACGATCCTGCTTTCACTGAATGTTCAAATCAGTGGGATGTTCTTGCAGCCCCAGCAACCATTATAGAGCCAACAAAACAACACAAACAGTCCGGCTGGGACCACCCTCTAGTGGAAAAAGTAGCTGATGCCATGCTCAGCGTCGCAACATCAGACAAGGAGAAAGCCCTGCCTCAGAGCAGTGCGTGCTCCCCCATGCAGGAGACTTCCTCCTGGCAGTACCCATGTCAGCAATGGGCACGCGCCTAGATCCAGAATCCCTTCGTGTAGCAGTGGCCCTCCGCCTTGGTGCCCCAATTCACACTGAATACAAGTGTATTTGCAACAGGGTGGAAGCAGACCAATACGGACTGCATGGGTTGCATTGCGGAAGCACAAAGGGCTGGCATGCAAGATACAACGAGGTCAATGACATCATCAAGAGAAGCCTCGTCTCAGCTGGGTGCCCAGCGGAGAGAGAACCTCGCATCCTAGGGGTCCAAAACCCGGATTTCCCCGCACTTCGCCCTGATGGCATCACCATATACTCATGGAAGGAGGGTTGACAGTTGGTGTGGGACTACACATGTGTATCCACCCTGGCTGACACCTATGTACACTTCGGAGCTGATCAAGCAGGTGGGGCGGCCAACCACAGGGAAACAGCAAAATCACTCAAGTACAGGCGACTGGAAGGTCAATACCTCTTTGTTCCCATAGCGTCCGAGACGCATGGCCCCTGGGGCAAGAGTGCCTTGGGATTTCTCAAGGAATTGGGTTCCAAGCTCATTGACGTCACCAGAGACCCAAGGGCTTCCAGTTTTTTATTTCAGCGTCTCAGTGTGGCGATCCAGAGGGGAAATGCTTGCTGCGTCCTCGGTTCCTGTCCAGAAGCGGAGGAGCTTCAAGAGATCCATAACCTTTAGGCATTTGTCTTGTATGTTTTGTAACCTTTAAATACACAATAAAGGAAAAAAAAAAAAAAGGGAAGGGGGTGGTAGGAGAAAAGCACACAGAAACTGTATTGGAGGGGACCTACATTCCCTCCTATGCGTTATGTGTGGTTTCCTCCGAGGCTATGGGTCCCCCT
This sequence comes from Procambarus clarkii, assembly GCF_040958095.1. NCBI lineage: Eukaryota > Metazoa > Arthropoda > Malacostraca > Decapoda > Cambaridae > Procambarus > Procambarus clarkii. Next base: position 5,557,137 of record NC_091161.1, on the reverse strand, counting down.
TCTTCCAGCCAGAGGTGGTACTCCCTTCCCTATATATATATATATATATGCGGAAAATTCACAGAGAAATATGAAATGAGGTGAACGTTTAGTCAGTCTGGTGTTGACAAAGGCTTTAGCGGGCCGAAACGTTCACCTCATTTCATATTTCTCTGTGGATTTTCCGCATAAAATGATCAGTGTTTTGTGATCGTCAATTGCATATATATATATATATATATATATATATATATATATATATATATATATATATATATATATATATATATATTATATATATATATATATATATATATATATATGATTTGTGCGGTGTAAGGGGTTAAACTTAAACACTATCACAATCTCACTGTAAATGCCAAAAGCCTTCCAAACCAGCACTGGGTGGTTAGTCATACATAGAATCAGGGGAGAAAAATATCTGCTTCAATAATGAGTTAGTAAGCAGGGCTAGCAAGAGTTAGTAAGAAGGGCTAGCAAGAGTTAGTAAGCAGGACCTAGCATGAGTTAGTAAGCAGGGCTGGCAAGAGGTAGTAAGAAGGGCTAGCAAAAGTTAGTAAGCGGGGCCAGCATGAGTTAGTAAGCAGGGCCAGCAAGAGTTAGTAAGTGGGGCTCGCAAGAGTTAGTAAGAAGGGCTAGCATGAGTTAGTAAGAAGGCCAGCATGAATCAGTAAGCAGGGCTAGCATGACTTAGTAAGAAGAGCTAGCAAGAGTTAGCAGGCCTGGCATGAGTTGGTAAGCAGGGCTGGCAAGAGTTGGTAAGCAGGTCTGGCAAGAGTTGGTAAGCAGGTCTGGCAAGAGTTGGTAAGCAGGGCTGGCAAGAGTTGGTAAGCAGGGCTGGCAAGAGTTGGTAAGCAGGGCTGGCAAGAGTTAGTAAGAAGGCCAGCATGAGTCAGTAAGCAGGGCTAGCAGAAGTTCGTAAGAAGGGTTAGCAAGAGTTAGTAAGCAGGGCTAACCACTCTAAACAACTAGCTTTAAGTTCATCTAATATTCCCATCGCACTGGGATCTTTGTAAAATATGGCTGGGAAAAATCATCAGGGATGAACTCGCGCCCCCAGAACTCTGATCACTCGCCTCTCGCATCCCTGCCCCCAAACAAATCCCACAGTCTTCCAGAAGGACCCTACATCCCCATTTACACATGCATAAGTTGACATGTTTTTTTTCGCAAAACTGTATTTATCAGATAGAAAGAGTTTCGCAATGGCATTATATTTATCTCCTAACTCGGGATATATAATAATATTCCGAGTTAGGAGTGAGGAACTAATACAGAGATTCAGGACAGCCATTGAATTAGTTAGGAGCAAGGGAGGAATCCCGATCATATGTGGCATTCTTCCAAGAAAGGGAGTGGGAAATGAATGGATGTCGAGGGCATTTTGTGTCAATTGCCGGCTGGAAAGATATTGCAAATCAAATGCAATATCTTTCATAGACAACTGGGAACACTTCTATGGAAGAAATGAAATGTATGCTCGTGATGGGGGGCATCTATCGAGTGCTGGGATTGTTGCTGTTGCGAACTCGTTGGAACCAGTGGTTAGAGGTGTTTGTTTGGGTTTAAACTGTTAGTAGATAGTGGTATGGGAATTGATTTGGAGGAAGGAGGTAATAAAAGTATGTGTTCGTGGGAGAAAAGAATTGGCAAAATGATCAGGGAAAGAAAAGGGCCTCATAATAACAATTCACTTAGGGTATATTACACTAACAGTAGAAGTCTAAGAAATAAAATTAACGAATTAAATGCTCTTGTCTGCACAGAAAAAAATAGATATTATTGCTCTTACCGAAACGTGGATGAATGTAGAAAATAGAGAACTATTAGCTGAATATCAAATAAATGGATTTAAACTATTTCACACAGATAGATATATTAGACAAGGAGGGGGAGTAGCCATATATGATAGGGACAATTTGAAATGTAGTCTCAGAGAGGGAATCAAAACTGAGCCACACACAGAAACTATTTGGATAGAATTAAACGAAAAAGCAAATAATATTATAATAGGAGTTATATATAGGCCACCAAATTTAGACAGAATGGAAGCAAAGCATCTATGGGATGAAATATCTAGAGCATCTAGACCTAACAGTATTTATGTCATGGGTGACTTTAATTTTAGTGGAATAAACTGGGTGAACAAAACGGAATAGTGAAGCAGAAGATTTTCTAGAATTAATTGACGATTGCTTTCTTACGCAACACATTAAGGAACCAACACGGGAAAATAATATTTTAGATTTAGTGCTAACTAACAGGGAAACACAAATTAATGACATCGAAATAGGGAGTGAGCTAGGGAACAGTGATCACAAAGTAATCAGATTTAGCATAGAATGGAATAGACCTGTAGGAGAAAATTCTGTTAAAGTGCCAGATTTTCGAAAAGCTGATTTTAATAGCCTAAGAAATTTTTTGGGTAAAATAGATTGGAAAGTCTTGGGTATGGGGTGTGGGCCGGTCTTGGAGCAAGACATGAACCCAGCGATAAGTGACGTAAAAGGGGATTTCGATGTGGATTTAATATATAACTTATTTAAGAATATTCTAAACAAAGCACAGGAACGTAGTATACCATACAAATTGAATAGATCGAATACTAATGACCCAAAGTGGATAACAAATAATTTAACCCTTAAACTGCGCAACGCGCCTGCAGGCTCACATCTGGTTTGCGCAACGCGCCTCCAGGTATTTTGATTTTTCACGTTCCATTCAAAACTAGCGCGCGGTGACGCGGATATGGTATGGGTGGGTGGGGGCCCCAGTGATCGTCCGCCATCTTAAAAAAAAATCCCAGCATGCCCTGCGGCCGTGGGGAGCCTCAGTTTCACGGCAGCAACCATGTCTGACGCATCCTCTGCGAGCTCCCGCTCCACGGTGACCCGCGGTCATGGAAAACGACTCTCTGAGGAGGAAATACGCGATATTTTGTATGATGACGGTGCTCTGGATGATGACCTGGACTATGATCCAGATAAAGACCTAACTCAGAGATCTGATACGAGTGAGGAAGAGACAGAATTGGAAGATGTGGCGAGTGTGTGGGGTACTCGTGCCTCGCCCGGCCTGCCTCGCCGCCCTGGGTCAACACCGTTATCATCACCACCATCATGTATGTCCCCAGACGCTAGTAGTTTATTCAGTGATAGTACATGTGACGAATCTTTCTCGGGCTTCAGTGACATTGACTCCGATACGAGTAGTGTGGACGACCCGAGTACGAGCAGTGGTGGTGTTACCAGGCGGGGTTTTGCTACCTCAGCAAAACGCCGCGGCAGGCAGCAGCATGCCTCACAGCATGTGGACAACGACAGTGGCCCCTCAACATCATTTATTCGTGGTAGGTCTACAGTACGTAAATCTGCCTCAGCGCCTAGCATACCCTCACGCAGCTCCAGCAGAAGCAGCGGACGACGTAGCCGTAGTTTTGGTGCTCGTGGTGGTGTTGGCCGTGGTGTTGGTGCCAACACCAAACCCTCTGGTGTACTTGTGTGGGAGGATTGCACCACATTTGTCCCTCAAATACCAACATTTGATGATAGCGATTTTGGTGTTACACCATTATTCCCATATACTGGTGATGATATGGCAGACATGGAATATTTTCAGGCATATTTTGACAATGTATTCATGACGCATCTTGTGACTGAGACAAACAGGTTCGCTCACAGCCTCATAGACGAAGGCATTTTACCTGCCTCACGGCTCACACGATGGAAGGACACGACAATCGACGAAATGTACGTGTTTCTGGCACTCTGTATGATGATGAAGCACTCTGAGAAAGCTGTCATCCAGGATTATTGGAGCAAAGACAGCCTTGTTCCATCGCCTGTGTTCAACCGGTACATGTCGCGTGATAGGTTTCTCTTGATTCTCAGGTGCCTGCATTTCGAGAATAATGCAAATGAGGACAGACACGACAGACTGTGGAAAGTACGGAAGATGTTCAGTGACATGAGAGGGAAGTTCAGGGATTATTTTGTACCAGGACAGAATGTGGTTATTGACGAGTCGCTTGTACTGTTCAAGGGGCGACTGGCATTCAAGCAGTACATTCCATCAAAGCGGCACCGATTTTGACTGAAGTTTTTTGTGCTATGCGACTGTGAGACTGGTATTGTCTTGGACATTTTATATTCTGGTACAGACGTCGACATACCGGCTCAAGATGAACACGGGTTCTCTGGCAGTGTTGTAAAAACCCTGATGGAACCGTTGCTGAACAAGGGGCATGTACTGTACACCGACAACTATTACACCAGCCCCTTATTGACCAGATACCTCCTTGCCCACAACACCGGCGTATGTGGCACTGTGAAGAGCCACAGGAAGGAAATGCCAGTGTTCGGTATAGCTATAGCCGTGGGTGAGTGCCAGCTGCGCAAGTGTGACAATACGCTGTCAGTGCGGTGGAAGGACAGACGCGAGGTGAATATGCTGACTACGATTCACACCGGTGCCATGTTGGACAGTGGGAAAGTCCACTTTCAGACACGCAACACCGTGTTTAAGCCAGACTGTGTCATAGACTATAACGTGAACATGCGCCTCGTCGATAAGTGTGACATGATGCTTGGTGGAGTGGAGTGCGTGCGCAAGTCTGTGAAGTGGACTAAAAAGTTCTTCTTCCACCTCATGGATGTTGCAGTGCTCAACTGCTTCAATATGTACTTTGTAAAATCTGGCAGGAGACCGTCTATATGTACATTCAGTGCTGGTGTTGTGTCACAGCTGCTAGTAAAGTATGGCAAGGAGGGTTCTGTTGTACCGCACGGAGTGCAAGCAACAATGCCACATGCAGCTCCAGACAGATTGAGGGGTAATGAGAACTTCAGAGTACATATGCTCGAGTATATGCCAGGCACAGCATCACGGGAGAAGGGTAAACGTGCGTGTATAGTATGCAGGAACACTACCCGCAGAGAACAGAAACGAAGATGTATCAGCACCTGGTGCGTGGAGTGCAAGGTGCCACTCTGCCCCGTTGGCTGTTTCGCAGCATATCACACACTCGCGGAGTACTGAGTGTGTTTATGGTGTGTGTATATAGTGTGTGATACTGTACAGTGTGTATATAAAGTGTAAATATAAATTTATTTGGCATGATACATTGGAAATTGTGCAGGATAAGTGAACTTGTTTGCGATGCACGTAACACAGTGTCTACGGACAGTACGGATGTTGTACTGCGATATTATAGTGTACGTGTTCATTATACATTGGATTGGCACATAAAAACAATGTAAATGTATTTGGAAATGTGCGCAATAAATGAACGAAAATATATTCGCGGCAACTCGAGCGCCCCACCGCCTCCGAGAGCTTACGCCACGGGCGCACGGGGAATGATGACGTCACGCCCCAACTTTCAGACCCCATAGCAGCCAAAGTAAGTACAATTTCGAATTTTTTTTTTTACATACCCATACTCAGGGAAGGGTTTTTGACACTTTAAAAAGAAAAAAGAATTTTTTCCAGAGAATTTATTTCCTGCGCACTGCGGGGGTGTCACATTTGGAGGCAACGCAGTTAGGGGGTTAAAGAACCTTATAGGTAAAAGAGAGCTTGGTACAAAAGGATTAAAAATGGGGAAGTCAGTTTAGAACAGGAATTCATACAACTGGTTAGAAATGTTAAAAAAGAGATTAGGAAAGCAAAAAGAAACTATGAAGTTCGCATAGCAGAGCAAGCAAAGTCAAATCCTAAAGGGTTTTTTCAGTTATATCGAACTAAGACTAGGGAAAGGATAGGTCCATTAAAATCTGAGACAGGTCAAATAACGGATAATGACAAGGAGATGAGTAGTATTTTTGACAAATATTTTATATCTGTATATACTAAAGAACTTAACAATATGCCTTCAGCCGAAGAAGTCTATGTGGGTGGGGATGAGAACAGGTTGACTAATTTAGTAGTTACCAGGGAGGATGTAATTAACCCTTAACATGCTCGGGGTCTAATATCCTGCCATCCGCACAGGCGCATGTCATTTTGAAAAAAAAAAAAATTTTTTTTTTTTGCTAATCTGTTAAGTTCTGTTCACTGATCACGGGGGAAAAAAAAAAAATCTATTGTACTTACTTTTGTTGCAATAGAGCCGAGAAGCTCTGTGATGATGTCACAATCTGCATGTTCGCTCATGCAGTACACGCCCGGGAGGTGTTGCGCGCGGTCCTCAAACAGCCAGAGTTGCCACAAATATATTTTCGCGCTATTTATTTACAATGTCTAAGCGCATTTTATCTAATTTTTTTCACTAATTGTGTTTCAAATACTGTTTGAACATATTTTGTATCAATAATTGTTGCATATTTGAGTATACACAGGCGCACACAAATGTTTTCAATTACGGCAATATAATATGTCATTACAGTCTATTATATTGTATGTTCTGCTTATATTTGTATATATTTACACACACGCACACGCTATCTGCTTATATGTTTACATATTTACACACTCGCACACGCTATACACACTTTGAAGATTTCTAGACTGTGGTAGTCATTGAAGCAGTCGACAGCACATAATGGGATACCACACGTTTCACACCATGTTTGCACAAGCTTCCGTTTCTTGTCTCTACGTGTCGTTGTTTTACACACCAAGCAATCACGTTGGGCAATTGCACGCTTCCCAGCTGGTGGCAAATACTTGAGTTTGTGTGCTAGGAAGCCTTCAGTGTGAGCGAGGCGTGGAGTACCAGCATGCTGCAACAGTGGGTTTATGATGGGCCGCTGAATACCTGGGACATCTTTTGCAAACTTTCCTAATAACTGTATTGCAGCATCAAATACAAAGTCACGGAAAGTGGGCTTACGTCCAGTTCTCACAAGGTACATGTTGAAACAGTTCATCATGCTCATGTCCACAAGATGGAAGAACACTTTTCGTCCACCTACATGTCTTCCGCACACACTCTGCAGTGCCAATCATCATGTCTGATTTATCAATCAACCGCATGTTGATATTATAGTCTAAAACACAGTCTGGCTTATATAGTGGTGCGTTTGTTTTATGGCTCACTTTCCCACTGTTCACCATTGTTCCATCATGAATTGTTGTCAACAAGTTCACCTCTCTTTTGTCTTTCCACCGAACTGACAGAATGTTATCACTTTTCCTTCTCTGACACTCACCAACTGCAATGTCGTTGTCAAACACAGGCATTTCCCTTCGTTGTGGCTTTACTGTACCAACCAATCCGGTTCTATTTTCTAGCAAGAACCGAGCTAGCAAGGGACTTGTATAGTAAATATCTGTGTATAAAATGTGTCCCTTGTTCATCCACGGAGCCATGATGGTCTTCACTACACTCCCCGAGAATCCATGTTCGTCGTTACCGGGAATGTCTACATCACTAGCCGAGTACAGAATCATGTGTAACACGTATCCTGTCTCACAATCACAAAGAACAAAAAACTTCAGGCCAAATCGGTTTCGTTTTGAGGGAATGTACTGTTTGAATGGAACACGTCCCTTGAAAAGTATGAGAGATTCATCAACCACCAGCTTCTGTGCTGGTACGTAAAAATCTCTGAATTTTCCAATAACATCATTCATGTAGTGCCTCACTCGCCACAGTCTATCATCAGGTGTTCGGTCTTGAACACTTCCAAAATGTAGACACCTGAGGAGTATCTGAAACCTGTCTCGTGACATATATTTCCCGAATAAAGGTGTTGGTATTGTCTTGTCCTTGCTCCAATAGTCATTTATTGCATGTTTGTGACAGTGCTTCATCAACAGACAGAGTGCCAAAAACACATACATTTCCGCCACTGTGGTATTTTTCCAACGCTGCAGTCGTGAAAATTCTGTGATTTCCCTCTCAATCAGGTAAGCAGCATGCAGGTTCGTTTGGTGTACAATGTATTCCATGAGTGGTTCATCATAGAATGCTGTAAAATATTCCATCTCAGCCATGTCCTCACCTTGATTAGGGAAAAGGTTTGTAATCCCTACATCTTTATCGTCAAAGTGAGGAATATTAGGAATAAAATCGTCACCATCACTCCACTCAAGTATACCAGGCGTCCTGCGAGATGCAGAGGAAGGACGGCGAGGAAGCGATGCATACCGGCGACCAGGAGCTGAATACCGTCTGCGAGAAGCACGGCGGCTACGTGCACGTGAGGTGGGTGCACGTGAACACGAGGGTCTTGGTCCCTCATGTGGTGCCATGCGGTGGCGCTTGGCCGGGCGAGATGCTGCTGACGCGACAATTTCTCGCCCAGTTACACCACTGGTACCAGCCACAGGCTCAATAAAACTTTGATCTGAGTCACTAAACCCAGAAAAGGAGTCACCTCCCTCTGACTCGTCACCCTCAAACAGAAAATATCCACAGGAACTGTGAGGTCGTGGTAGAATTGGGGTAGAAACTGGGCGAGGAGGCATCGGTGAGCGTATAGGCCTCGCCATGGCATGGCGGTCATTCTCACTTTCACTGCTGCTGCTACTATCACCCGACAACTGTGTATAATCCTCATCGTTGTCTGAATCGTCAAACACACTTTCTTCACCTTCAGAGAATAATTCGTGGGCTATTTGCTCTGGGGTGAGGGACTGAGTGGTGCGTGCCCGTGAGGCGTTTGACCGTGCGCTCGCCATGGTGACTCTTGCTAAACTGAGGCCTCCCATGCCTTCGGATCGTGAGCGGGATTTTTTTTCAAAATGGCCGCTGTTTACTAGAGCCCCTGGGCAGCGTATGGGACCCCCAGCTACACCGCGGGCCATTCAAATCGTGCGTGGTACCCATACACTTCATATGAAGTGAAGCGCAGTTGACTGGTAAAACGATTTACACTTCATATGAAGTGATGCGCACTTTAAGGGTTAAACAATTAGAAAAACTAAAACCAAACAAATCCCCAGGGCCGGATGAAGTGTTTGCCAGGGTGCTTAAAGAATGCAAAGAGGAGCTTTCCGAGCCACTGTCTACCATATTTAATAAATCAATAGAGTCAGGCAGAGTGCCAGTCATGGAAGGTAGCTAATGTGGTACCAATTTTTAAGAAAGGAGATAGATCACTTGCGTCAAACTATCGGCCAATTAGCCTAACGTCTATTGTGGGAAAGTTACTTGAATCAATAATTGCAAATACCATTCGTCTCCATCTTGAAAAACATAAATTAATAAATGAGTCACAACATGGTTTTACAAATGGCCGTTCATGTTTAACAAATTTGCTAACTTTTTATTCCAGCATAGTTGAGGCAGTTGATAGTGGTAAGGATTGTGATGTTGTGTACCTTGACTTTAGCAAAGCTTTTGATACAGTGCCACATGAAAGACTAATTAAAAAAATCGAAGCTCATGGTATTGGGGGTGCTATATTAAGTTGGATTAGGGCATGGCTATTCCAAAGGAAACAGAGTATAAATGGGGTTAAGTCAGAGTGGGATAATGTTGTTAGTGGAGTACCTCAGGGCTCTGTCCTGGGACCTCTGTTGTTTAAAATATATATAAATGATTTAGATTCAGGTTTGAGTAGCAACTTTTGCAAATTTGCCGATGATACGAAAATCGGTAGGGAAATTAATTTGGAGGAGGACTCGCTATCACTTCAAGTTGATCTAAATAGGGTTTTGAAATGGTCAAAGGATTGGCAAATGCAGTTTAATGCTGATAAATGTAAAGTTCTGAGGCTAGGTAATGATGATAGAGTTACAAGATACGAGCTAGATGGTGTTGAGATTGCGAAGTCGGATTGCGAAAGGGATCTGGGAGTTATGATTAGTAAGAATTTAAAACAAAAGGATCAATACATGAATGTTCGTAATAAGGCGAATAGGACACTGGGATTTATTAATCGAAGCGTTAGTAACAAGACAGCTGGTGTGGTTCTTAAGCTATATCTTGCTCTGGTTAGGCCCCATTTAGATTATGCAATTCAGTTTTGGTCGCCATATTATAGAATGGATATAAATTCACTTGAACGTGTCCAACGTAGGATGACTAAGTTAATTCCCCAAATTAGAAATCTTTCATATAAAGAAAGATTAACAAAGCTTAAGTTGCATTCACTGGAAAGGCGAAGAGTTAGGGGTGACATGATAGAGGTTTACAAGTGGATGAATGGACATAACAGGGGGGGGGGATATAAATAGGGTATTAAAAATATCAAAACAAGACAGAACACGAAACAATGGGTATAAATTGGATAAGTTTATATTTAGGAAAGACTTGGGTAAATACTGGATCAGTAATAGGGTTGTTGATTTGTGGGACCAATTGCTGTGTAACGTGGTGGATGTGGGGTCCCTCGATTGTTTCAAGCGCGGGTTGGACAAGTATATGAGTGGGATTGGGGGGTTATAGATAGGAGCTGCCTCGTATGGGCCAATAGGCCTTCTGCAGTTACCTTTGTTCTTATGTTCTTATGATTAACAAAGCTTAAATTGCATTCACTGGAAAGGCAAAGAGTTAGGGGTGACATGATAGAGGTTTACAACTGGATTAATTTAATGGACACAAAAAAGGGGATATTAATAGGATATTAAAAGTATCAACACAAAACAGAACACGAAGCAATGGGTATAAATTGGATAAATTTAGATTTAAGAAAGACTTGGGTGGATACTGGTTCGGTAGCGGGGTTGTCGATTTGTGGAGCCAATTGCCGTGTAACGTGGTGGAGGTGGGGTCCCTCGATTGTTTCGGGCATGGGTTGGACATGTATATGGGAGGGATTGGGTGGTTATAGATAGGAGCTGCCTCGTATGGGCCAATAGGCCTTCTGCAGTTGCTTTTGTTCTTATGTTCTTACTTGATAAATAATTTGTATGAAAATGAAGTGCCTTTATGTATTATGATAGTTTCATAATAAATATTGCATAAATATTTAGGAAATTTCATAAAAAAAAATTATTTTAATGAGCCAGGTTTGGATGGCTTTGGCAATGAAATTACAACTAACTTTTTAATTAATATATATTAACATAGACAAGGATTTACTTCTAAATATATATTATTTTATAAGACTTTCAATTGCTATGAATTTATTAAGATTTTCAATACTTAGAGCACCAATTGTTAAAGTTTTTTTTTCATCACAAAGAGAGAAAAGCTGTCTCACCTTTCTCCCACATGTTTCCTCATTCAGATGGGATGTTGAGCAACCTTCATGCAGGCCCTCGTTCAGTTCCCCACGTCCGAGCTATTGGACATAGCAAATTTCTCTGAATAATGCAGTATCTTAGTTGCTCCTCTAATTATAAAGATTTTATTCTTTTTGACCTTTGAGTACTAGTTCTCAAAAGTTTCTTTACCTCAGAAAGAGAAAGAGAGAGATTCTATTTATGTCCATATTCGCGCGGGATGTTGAGCAACCTTCATGCAGACCTCTTGTTCAGTTCCCAACGTCCAAGCTATTAGACATAGCAAATTTCAGTAAATGAGGCAGTGTCCCCCCCCCCCCACCCAAAAAACCAACTATTTTGGGCAGTAACTAAACAATTGCAATCAATCCAGCCAGCAAGTCGCCAGTGACTGTGGGAAGAATGTTATGTTCTTATGAGCATTATGACCTCTTTGAGTATGTGTTCCCCCCCCCCCCCACAAAAAAAATACTGTTCAAGAAAATACGAGCTTATTTATACCAATTTATGGATATAAAAAAGAAAAAAAAACCTCAACATTTGTACAAGTTTTATTTACATAAATAAGTCTCTATGCCTTTTTGTCATCTTAGGAAATAATCGGTTGAAGGACATGCGAAATGGCGTATCTGAAAATAGGGCACCTTCTCACAGATACGAGACAAATACCGCACATTACCATATGTCTGCAGGGCAGCAGTATGACACTCAATATATTAAAGCACACCTTGCACAAAATATCATTGACTCAAGACATTGGCGTAGATGTGTTCATCAAGGTCGGAGCCGAGCCGGTCGGCCGAGCGGACAGCACGCTGGACTTGTGATCCTGTGGTCCTGGGTTCGATCCCAGGCGCCGGCGAGAAACAATGGGCAGAGTTTCTTTCACCCTATGCCCCTGTTACCTAGCAGTAAAATAGGTACCTGGGTGTTAGTCAGCTGTCACGGGCTGCTTCCTGGGGGTGGAGGCCTGGTAGAAGACCGGGCCGCGGGGAGACTAAAAAAAAAAAAAAGCCCCGAAATCATCTCAAGATAACCTCAAGATAACCGGAAGGTTTCAATATGGGCTGCCGCATCAAAGTCTGTGGCCTCTTCGTCAGTTTCGATAGCAGGCCCACAAGCGTCCACATCCATTGCATTAGTGACAATAGTCGTCCAGTATACTTCTTAGAGTATAAAAATAGTTAAAGGGAATCTTTCAACACTGTTCTTAACTAAAGTTTTGTGTCGTTAAGTAAGAAAAAATAGTCAAGGACACTCTTCGAGACATCAAAGACACTCTTTGGGATGCCAAAGTTACTCTTTGATACATCAAAAGACATTAATAATGCACTCAAAGGCACCAATGACACTCAAAGACATCAATCACACAATCAAGGACACACTCATAAGACACACTCAAAGATGTCAAAATACAACTCTCGTCCTCAAAAATTATTCTCAGAGAAATCAAAAGTTATTCTCAGTCATCAAAGTTAATCTCAGAGCCATCAAGGTTATTCTCATAGTCATCAAAGGTAATCTCTAAGTCACCTTCGTTCATCAAAGTTGTTTTCTAAGACATCTTTGTTCATCAAAGTTATTATTTAACTCGCCTTCGTTCATCAAAAGTTATTCTCAGCGCCAACAAAAGTTAATCTTAAAGACCTCTAAATACTACTCATGTCCTCAAAAGTCATTCTCAGTCATCAAAAGTTATTCTCAGTCACCTTCATTCATCAATGTTGTTCTCTAATACATCTACAAGCATTAAATAACACACTCAAATGTAACTAGTTCAGCTTTTCATATCAAACTTACATTTCTGTTATATATATTTTCTTAGTCACTTTATCTTAAAACTGTTCTCTGAACATCCCTGCATAACCCCACTTAACACTTTCGCGCTCTCGGCGCTCAAAAAAAATCAATACCCCAGATGCTTTCGGCACTTGGCGCGCCTACGCGGTAAGACCGAAAAAGTGTACACTCTTTTGACTGTCCTGACAATAATTGAAGGCGCACGTATTTAAATTTGGTATCACTGTGTTCGCAATGAAATTGTCTATAAGAGCATGCCTATAAAATGCCGCCCAAGCTTAAGGAGTATCAACACCAAATAAAAAAACTATGCAGATCACTCGCCGAGAGCGCCAAACAGCAACAAAATGTTTCCACTCTCCTAATGGTTGCGAAGCCTACAGTTGTCCTACATCGCTAATTTTGGTATCATTGGAATCGCAATAAAATTCTCTACACGGACATATGCATATGAATGTTTAATATAGGTAATTGCCCACCCGCAAGAGTGTGTGAAGTGGAGAGTAGTTAGCTGCGAGCGCACTGGCGAAAACACAATCATGCTTGGAAAGTTTATACATTTATACGTTTTCTGACCCTACTTTTCTATGTACGTATTTCTTTTTTATACCAATGTGTTTGCAATAAAATTTTCTATAAGATGAAATGTATAACATTTGTACAAAGCATGTGTAAGAGAAGCGCCAAATATAGAACCACGTCGCTCAGTATGCGTTCGCGGCAGAAACAAACGCATTGTTTTCGTTCGTTTGATGTTTGTCATGTTTATACTTGTTGAAACATTTTATAATTTGCATGACAGTGATCGCAGTAAAATTCCCTACACAGACATATACATAACATCCGTTTCGGTTAAAAAATGGAATTTATAGAAATATTTTTTCGATGGACGAGAAAAGTAGGCTGTTATGCGGAATCGTAAGAAAAAACGCTGATGAGTTATCTCTAATCTAAAGCGCGAAAGTGTTAACATAGCTTACCCAAACCTAACCTAAACTAACCTAACCTATGCTAAATTTAACTAATCTAACCTAAGCTAACTTAACCAACCTAACCTAACTTAGCCAAACCTAACCTAACTTAGCCAAACCTAACCTAACTTAGCCAAACCTAACCTAACTTACCCAAACCTAACCTAACTTACCCAAACATAACCTAACCTAACTTAAGGGAGCATCCCAATGGAAAATGAAAGTTGTTCAATGTCAACCAAAATTTTTTGACTAGTTGTATATGAAAAGGTGAAGGGACGACGACGTTTCGGTCCGTCCTGGACCATTCTCAAGTCGAGGACTTGAGCCATACTTTAGCCACATTATTGTGACTCATTGCCTGCATATGAAAAGGGTTTCATTTGGTCCAGGTCTCAGCATCGTAGCATAAATAATAAGGGAGAAAAAAATATTGAATTGTGTGTCAAAACACCAGTCCACTTACCATTACACCAGTCTCCGTGGTGTAGTGGTAAGACACTCGCCTGGGGTTCCACGAGTGCTTAGTCATGGGTTCGTATCCTGGCCGGGGAGGATTTACTGGGCCAAATCCTTAACTGTAGCCTCTGTTTAACTCAACATTAAAATGGGTACTTGGTTGTAAAAACGATTCTTCGTGGGGGTTGTATTCCAGGGACCTGCCCGAAACGCTACGTGTACTAGTGACTGTAGAAGAATGTAACAACTCTTGTATATATCTCAAAACAAAGACCTACCTAACCTATCTTACCCTAACCTAACTTAACCTAATCTAACTTAACTAAACATAACCCAACCCAACCCAACCTAACTTTTCCTAACCAAACCTAACATAACTTACCTAACCTAACCGAACCGAACCTACCTAACCTACCCTACCCTAACATAACTTACCTAACCTAATGTAACTTACTTAGCCTAACTTATCCAAATCTAACCTAACTTACCCAAACATAACCTAACCTAGCCTAATCTAACTTAACTAAACCTAAACTATCCTAACTTACCCAAACCTAACCAAACCTAAAACCAGACCTAACCCTAACATGGCTAAAACCAAATTTAACCAAATATATCCCAATTTAAGACTATTTCCACCTAATTTGCCTCAATTTATCCATATTTAAGACATTTTCTACCAAATTTACCTGATTTTGCGTATCATAGCATGCATGGCCAATGCCCAATTTGCCCCCCAAGTTTCACCTATTTTATATACTGCAAATTTAAGGCACATTTCCAATATGCAGTCCAATATTCTTGGCTGTTTTTTATTTTTTAATTATTGATCTTTGTTAAATATTGTATTTTATATTCTTAGTAAAGTGTGTTTGGATATTAACCCAACTACCTTGTTCCCTAACCTGCCTGGATCTTTGCCGAATATTCTTGTCAATGTTGGTTATGGACTCAAGAACCCCGAAGCTAGCCTGCCTTGATTTGATGTCGATTGTTGCACTTTTTTTTTTTTTTTTTAGGAAAAGTGATGTTTTTGCATCAACCCAACCGCCCTTGCCCAAACCTCCGATACCAAGATCTTTGTTCCATATATGGTATCTTATTTTTAGGACACAGCCAACCCATCCCAAACCTCTATTAACCCTCAAACCGCGCATATCATATATAAATGATATCAGTGACAAAACCGAAACCGCGCACATCATTTATATATGATTTCGTGTCTAGCGCTATAATTTAAACACCCCGCCTGGGATAGGGGCAGCTATAGTACAGCCACGACCGATAGTTGCCAGATGCCACCTAGAAAAAAAATCCAGGCCAACATTCTTGGGTGTTACAGCGTCAGTATTGAGCAAGCCACCAAGGCTGGTGCACGCAGCACGAGCTCACAGCACCGCTGTTTAGCTTGTGACCACAGCATCGCCTACAAATACCATAATATAAATGATACTGCTATTATTTAGCAGTGATAGTATTACTGAAGCCCCCTGACTGTGATAAAACTGACCAGGATTCTGATAATAGGAGGATTGTGGTGATATTTAGCGCTGTGCTCCATGGAGGGAGGTGTAAGGCTGTGGGAGGGAGGGTTGTGGCGTCGTTTTCTGACTGTGTGGCCACCATTTATTGACTGCACTCACCATACCAGCATAGTGGTTCGATATGGTGAACACAAATGTAGATACTTATATATAATGTGTGTATAGTGTGAAATAACAGCGAGAGGAGTAGGTTGGGAGCCGCCATTTTGGTGAGGGAGGAGCGTCGTCTGCACGACTTGGCATGGTGTTTACTGATGGCCACTATGGTCTTTGGGCACCATACCAGCTTATTTGTTCAGGTATAGTGAATAAAACAGGTAGATACTTATATATAATGTGTGTATATAGCGTAATAACACCACAAACAATATTGTTGGATGACAAATATTAGTGCGTCTGGCCTTGAGGGCGGCCGGCGATCAGCTGACTGTGTGAGTAGCTACGTCTTATGGCCTTTACTCACCATACAAGCTTAGATGTACAGTTATGGTGAACAAAACATGTAAATACGTATATATAACGTCTGTGTATAGTGAATAAATACAGAAAGAGTATTGTAGGAGGTGAATGAGGGTGAGTGAGGTGGTGTTGAGGGAGGGAGTGGCAGTGAGTGGCTCGCTGGTGTTTGGCGATCACTCCTCGTTGCTTTTTGACTCACAAGACCAACTTAGTAGTTCGTTATGGTGTACAAAACATGCAAATACTTGTATAAAACCTGTGTATATAG
The DNA here is from genome assembly GCF_040958095.1 of Procambarus clarkii. Taxonomy (NCBI): domain Eukaryota; kingdom Metazoa; phylum Arthropoda; class Malacostraca; order Decapoda; family Cambaridae; genus Procambarus; species Procambarus clarkii. The sequence goes on along the minus strand of NC_091161.1, from coordinate 5,540,521 downwards.
TGTAACAACAGCAAAACTATTTGTTTATTGTTTTATGAACATAATAATTGAATCACTAATATGCACACCATAATTTTGAATACAGCGATGGTTCACACATTTTATAATATAAATATACCACAATTCACTGTATGGAATAATATTACTGCAAAAAAAGTAAGAAAAAATCAATCAGAGACATTGAAATAATTAGGTAATAATATGTTTGTGGCAACTGCCGTCTGACAGCTCGGGCGGAGTAGACCTCGTCTGGCGAAGGCTCTGCCAACGCCCCTTTTTTGCCACACTTCCCTACCCTATTGCGGCTAAAATATGCCACCTACGATTTTTTTGTTATTTTTTCCGTGATCAGGGAACAAAAATGAACACTTCTATTAGACGAAAGAATTTTTTGGAATTTTTTTTTTTTTGTTGCGCCTGTGGGTGTGAATTCCATTTGGGCCCCTAGCGGTTTGAGGGTTAACTATGGGTTTAATGGCCAGTTTTCTCTACATCAGTTCAAACACAACCCAACCTCATATATTTGAACTCCATTTGTACACATATTCTTAGGAAACGTGATAAAATTCACCATATCTGTATCATTAAATAAACAAATTTTTCTTAACCTAGCCTATAACCACCCCCCCCCCCCTCCTTTCCTCAAAATTCTTACAAATTATGGAAATTAAAGTAGGAATATATTTGAACATTATCTCAATATAAACCAAATTTATTCCTTAATTGAACACAAAGTTGTCCTAAGGAGAGGGGAAGGGGTTATAGGCTAGGTTAAAAAAAAAAGGTGCAACAATCGATGTCAGGTCAAGGCAGGCTATCTTCGGGGTTGTTGAGTCCATAACCAACATTGACAGGAATATTCAACAAAGATCCACGCAGGCTAGGACACAGGGTACAGAGCACCATTTGGTTTCCGAACCCCTTGGGGATGAGACCTGTCGGTTATCGTGTAAGTTCGTAAACGAGAAATGGAGGAAAATGGAGAGTTTTTTTTTTAAATTTAAAAAAAATTTCTAAGGGAAAAAATCAACAGATTCATAGCATAAATGCAACAAATGAAATAAAGTTCATTGTGTAATTGCATTCACTCACCCCCACCCTTCCCTCCCTCACTGCTTCTATCTCTCACTGCCTCTCCCCCCTCACTGCCTCCCCCCCTCAATGCCTCACTGCCTCTCCCCATCAATGCCTCACTGCCTCTCCCCTCAATGCCTCACTGCCTCTCCTTCTCAATGCCTCACTGCCTCTCCCCCTCAATGCCTCACTGCCTCTCCCCCTCAATGCCTCACCCCATCAATGCCTCACTGCCTCTCCCGCTCAATGCTTCACTGCCTCTCCCCCTCAATGCCTCACTGCCTCTCCCCCTCAATGCCTCACTGCCTCTCCCGCTCAATGCCTCACTGCCTCTCCCCATCAATGCCTCACTGCCTCTCCCCCTCAATGCCTCACTGCCTCTCCCCCTCAATGCCTCACTGCCTCTCCCGCTCAATGCCTCACTGCCTCTCCCCATCAATGCCTCACTGCCTCTCCCCATCAATGCCTCACTGCCTCTCCCCATCAATGCCTCACTGCCTCTCCCCCTCAATGCCTCACTGCCTCTCCCCCTCAATGCCTCACTCACCATTTGGTCACCACTTGGTCCGGGAGACATCTCCCGTCACGCAGGGTGCAGTTGCGCCTCCACAGATCTCCAGTATCATCTTTTGATACTGGTAATGGCTCGAAAGGGCCACCACTTACGGGCTATTCATGCCCGTGCCACCTCTTGGGTGGCTTAATCTTCATCAATCATCAATCTACTCATCCACGGGAGACATTTCCCGTCACGCAGGGTGCAGTCGCACCTCCACAGATCTCCAGTATCAGCTCTTGATACTGGTGATGGCTCAAAAGGGGCCACCACTTACGGGCTATTCATGCCCGTGCCACCTTTTGGGTGGCTTCATCTTCATTTTAACACATTCTCACGGGAGACATCTCCCGTCACGCAGGGTGCAGTCGCACCTCCACAGATCTGTGGTATCATCTATTGATACTGGTGATGGCTCAAAAGGGCCACCTCTTACGGGCTATTCATGCCCGAGCCACCTTTTGGGTGGCTTCATCTTCATCTTCTGTTTAAAACACGGGAGACATCTCCCGTCACGCTGGGTGCAGTCGCACCTCCACAGATCTCCAGTATCATCTATTGATACTGGTGATGGCTCAAAAGGGCCACCACTTACCAATTCATGCCCGTGCCACCTTTTGGGTGGCTTCATCTTCATCTTAACACATTCACAAGGGAGACATCTCCCATCATGCAGGGTGCATTCGCACCTCCACAGATCTCCAGTGGAGTGGAGATCTCTCCGTGCCACCTTTTGGGTGGCTTCATCTTCATCTTAACACATTCACAAGGGAGACATCTCCCATCATGCAGGGTGCATTCGCACCTCCACAGATCTCCAGTATCTTGATACTGGGAATGGCTTAAAACCACTTACGGGCTATTCATGCCCGTTCCACCTTTTGGGTGGCTTAATCTTCATCAATCAATCAGTTCTATTCCACACTTGGTCCGGGAGACATCTCCCGTCACGCAGGGTGCAGTTGCACCTCCACAGATCTCCAGTATCAGCTCTTGATACTGGTAATGGCTCAAAAGGGCCACCACTTACGGGCTATTCATGCCCGTGCCACCTTTTCGATGGTTTAATCGTCATCTTGGACACATTCATGGGAGACATCTCCCGTCACGCAGAGTGCACTTGCACCTCCACAGATCTCCAGTATCAGCTCTTGATACTGGTGATGGCTCCAAAGGGCCACCACTTACGAGCTATTCATGCCCGTGCCATCTTTTGGGTGGCTTCATCTTCATCTTCTTCATCTGTTTAAAACACGGGAGACATCTCCCATCACGCTGGGTGCAGTCGCACCTCCACAGATCTCCAGTATCAGCTCTTGATACTGGTAATGACTTAAAATGGCCACCACTTACGGGCTATTCATGCCCGTGCCACCTTTTGGGTGGCTTAATCTTCATCATCAGTTCTATTCCGCCAGCCTGGTCACCATTTGGTCCGGGAGACATCTCCCGTCACGCAGGGTGCAGTCGCACCTCCACAGATCTCCAGTATCATCTATTGATACTGGTGATGGCTCAAAAGGGCCACCACTTACGAGCTATTCATGCCTGTGCCACCTTTTGGGTGGTTTCATCTTCATCTTAACACATTCACAAGGAAGACATCTCCCGTCATGCAGGGTGCATTCGCACCTCCACAGATCTCCAGTATCAGCTCCTGATACTGGTAATGGCTTAAAATGGCCACCATTTACGGGCTATTTATGCCCGTGCCACCTTTTGGGTTGCTTCATCTTCATCTTAACACATTCATAAGGGAGACATCTCCCGTCATGCAGGGTGCATTCGCACCTCCACAGATCTCCAGTATCAGCTCTTGATACTGGTAATGGCTTAAAAGGGCCACCACTTACGGGCTATTTATGCACGTGCCACCTTTTGGGTGGCTTCATCTTCATCTTAACACATTCACAAGGGAGACATCTCCCGTCATGCAGGGTGCATTCGCACCTCCACAGATCTCCAGTATCAGCTCCTGATACTGGTAATGGCTTAAAAGGGCCACCACTTACGGGCTATTCATGCCCGTGCCACCTTTTGGGTGGCTTAATCTTCATCAATCTTCATCAATCAATGCCTCACTGCCTCTCCCCTCAATGCCTCATTGCCTCTCCCCCTCAATGCCTCACTGCCTCTCTCCCTCAATGCCTCACTGCTTCTCCCCCTCACTGCCTCTCCCCCTCAATGCCTCTCCCCCTCAATGCCTCACTGTAACAAACTAGGCTGGTTGTAAGAATTATTCCAGAAGGTTCCAGAAGTTTCGTGTAGGGACCTGACCTCAACAACGCACTTTCCTCTGGGGATTAGCAGGTCTGAGTCACAAATGGCGGGCATCTTTGTTCATAGTTATGTATAAAGAACCATCCTATAGTATTCAGTAATTTAGAGAAATTAGCCTTTATTCATTTTGTATTAAAATTGTATTGTATAATATTCCTGGTTATAGTACCAAGAGTATTCTAATTATTAGGAGATTTGAGTTAAGTCACCATCAGTGACGTCACGAATCAGATCTAAGTTGTAAGGCGCGAGTGACCGGCGATCATAGGTCATCAGAGTTGACATGTCCACTATTTCTCAAAGTTCAAATAACCATTTTGGTGATCGGGAACAGCTCTGCCGTTAGATGCTTGTGTAATTTAACTTCAGTAAAATAATTTAACCAGTCTGGATCAATTAAGTACAACAGAGGTTAATTGTTATAACTTAAACCTGGCTAAGTAACTTGGTAAGCGATGCGGAACAATACAATACTCTAGTCTGGGGAAGACCAGAGAGAGGGAGATCAGTGTGGACTCAAGATTAACTAGGAGAGGTCAACCATCTTACCTCTCCCCCAAGACCAGCCCCCAACATTTGAGCTGGTCGCCCAAGGTAGAGTTTCTTTATGAGTTTTTATAGGGATAGTCAACTCATTGCCGTTCAGGTCAAGTAGGGAGTGAACATCTTTAGATTTTGTTTTAGTTTTTCTTTTAATAAATTAATTAGTTAATAATTTGCATTTTTATTATTTCCATGTGTATGTATATGTATGTGAACTTGTCCTGGTCACGTGGTCCACACGAGGCAGAGTTGGATTGGGCGCCGATTCTAACACCAAATCGGAAGTCATCAGTCCCGTTTAATTAATTCCACACTTAAGATCTTTAAGGGTATCGGTTATAGTGGGGATCAAGCCCCAAGGTTGATTAATTAGCATGATCGATCCAGACCTCGATCATTGCTCAGTGTTACTGGTCTGGTGGTGGCGGCGGAGGCGACTCTAGGGTTTTGCTCGAAGCCTATGTCACGTCATACGGGTTGTAGAATCCTAAGTCGGTCAATGGTCTTAGGACCACGTGGCGTGGAGTCGGCTTTAGTAAAAGTTTTGGAGTCCCTTGTAGAGAATAAAAAGTAAGAATACGGGTAGAGGGGGAGTAGAAGGAAAGATCATTAGAGAACACCCTCCCCGTGTTACATCACTGCCTCTCCCCCTCAATGCCTGCTATCCCTCCCTCACTGCCTTCCTCATAACATGAGAACAGCAGGCTATGGAGGAGGGGGAGCTACTAACAGGGGTCGGGAAGTACTAACGGGGTCGAGGCTATGTAGAGGCGGACATGTCTGTCAGCGCCTGCTCACAGATGCCAACTGTGCATAATTCATAAATAAAACTATATTTGTTTAATTAATAAATAAGAAATCATATAACATGTTAATGATTAATAATGTATATTAATATATGAAAATTAACATTTTGGCATAAATATTTTACAACTAAGATTAAAATTTGTAATTCAATATGAGCGATAAGTTTGGCAACCATCGCCTGGTCAGCAAATCCTTCCTTACTGCCTCCCTCACCACTCCACCAACAGAGGGGGGGGGGAGAATTAGTGAGAGAGGAGAAATAATGGGAGAGGGGGGAGAATTAGTGAGAGAGGAGAAATAATGGGAGAGGGGGAGAATTAGTGAGAAAGGGAGGGAGGGGAAGGTAGGGAGAGATGCTAGGAGGAAAGTAGGGAGGGAGTGAAAGGCCTGCCTCTCTGCCTGCCTGCCTTTCTGCCTGCCTGCCTGCCTTTCTGCCTGCCTGCCTGCCTTTCTGCCTGCCTGCCTGCCTTTCTGCCTGCCTGCCTGCCTTTCTGCCTGCCTGCCTGCCTGCCTGCCTGCCTGCCTGCCTCTCTGCCTGCCTGCCTGCCTCTGCCTGCCTGCCTGCCTGCCTGCCTGCCTCTCTGCCTGCCTGCCTGCCTATCTGCCTGCCTGCCTCTCTGCCTGCCTGCTTGCCTGACTTTCCCTCCCTCCCTCCCTAATTTTTCCATCCCCCCCTCACTACTTCCTTCCTGCCTACCTTCCCCTCCCTTTCTCACTAATTCTCCCTCTCTCTCTAATTCTCCCCCTCTCTCTCATACTGCCTCCCACCTAAGCTCCCATCCATCCACCCACCAGTCAGCCATCACTGACACAATGCGTGCATTTGGAGCCGACATGGTGCACAGGTGTTTCTTGATTGTGCAAATATGTAAAACAAAATCACAGAATGAACTCTCCAGCCTCATGACAAATCAAAATAACAGGAATAATAGGCTGTGAATCTGTGAAATCACAGGGTAGAAGACGCTCTAGAGTAGTGGCGCCCAACACGGGCAGTGGGCAAACTGGACCATCTCCCACCCATCACCACGGGCCGGTGCGACGCTTGGCGGACCACTTCCTACCCGAACTTTGTTCGTGTAGCATGACTCCCCAACCCCAATCGGGAAACTGGAAGTTTCGGATAACTAAAGTTCGGAAACCAAGTGGTGCTCTGTAGTTGGGTCCTATCAAATCCAAACAAACACTTTTCTAAGAATATAAAATACAATACTTAACAAAGATCCATAACTAAAAAATAAAAAACAGCCAAAAATATTGGACTGCATATTGGAAATGCACCTTAAATTTGCAGTATATAGAATAGGTGAAACTTGGGAGGGGGGGGGGGGGGTGAGGGGACAAATTGGGCATTAGCCATGCTATGATATGCAAAATTGGGTAAATTTGGTAGAAAATGTCTTAAATATGGATAAATTGGGATATATTTGGTAAATTTGGTCTTAGCCATGTTAGGGTTAGGTCTGGTTTTAGGTTAGGTTAGGTTTGGGTAAGTTAGATTAGGTAAGTTAGATTAAGTTAGGTTTGGGTAAATTAGGTAAGTTACATAGGTTAGGTAAGTTACATTAGGTTAGGTAAGTTATGTTAGGGTAGGTTAGGTCAGGTAGGTTCGGTTAGGTAAGTTATGTTAGGGTAGGTTAGGTCAGGTAGGTTCGGTTAGGTAAGTTATGTTAGGTAGGAAAGGTTAGGTTGGGTTGGGTTGGGTTAGATTAGGTTTAGTTAAGTTAGATTATGTTAGGTTAGTTAAGTTAGGTTAGGTTAGGTAGGTTCGGTCAAGTAAGTTATGTTAGGCTAGTTAGGTTTTAGTTAAGTTAGGTTAGGTTTGGGTAGGTTAGGTAGGTTCGGTTATGTTAGGTTAGGCTAGTTAAGTTACGTTATATTAAGTTGTGTTAGGTTAGGTTTAGTTAAGTTAGGTTAGGTTTGGGTAAGTTGGAATAGGTTAGATTTGGGTAAGTTGGAATATGTTAGGTTAGGTAGGTTCAGTTAACCTTTAACCCTTAAACTGTGCATGGCGTATATATACGCCATGAGTAACATGTCCCATGGTGCGCATGGCGTATATATACGCCATAGGGTGCCAGGCCTGATTCAAATGGCCCGTGGCTACACGGGGTTCACAGTAGCTTCCTCAGGGCTCTTGTAAACAGATGCCATTTAAAAAAAAAATCGTGGGCAATATTCTCAGGTGTGAGAGGCACAGTACTGTTGGAGCAACCAAGGCCGGCGCACGCAGCATGAGCGAACAGCATTGATGTTCAGCTTGTGACCACAGCATCGCCGAGAAATGTCAAAATAAATATATAATTGTTATTATTTAGCGATGACAATATTACAGATGACCAATGACTGTGATATAAATAACCAGGGTTGTGATAATAGCAGGATTGTTGTAATAATTAGCCCTGTGGGAGGAGTGATGCTGAGAGACGGAGGGAGACAGCATTGTTTACTGACTGTGTGGCCACCTGTTATTGTTTGCATTCACCATACCAGGTCAGTGGTTCTCTATGGTGAACACAAATGTAGATACTTATATATAATGTGTGTATTAGTGTAATAACAGCAAAAGGATTATGCTGGGAGAAAGCCATATGGGTGACGGAGGTGACGTCGTCTGCACGATTTGTCTAGCTGTTTAGAGGGTGGCCACTATGCTCTTTGGGCGCACTACAAGCTTAGGTGTACAGTTACGGTGCATAAAACATGTAGATATTTATATATAATATGTGTATATAGGGTAATAACACTGCAAAAGGTATTGTTGGGGGAGAAAGTTTAGTGCGTGTGACCTTGAAAGAGTGAGGGATCCGCCAGCCACCATCTGTGTATAGCGACGACTCTTAGTGCCTGAACTAACTATATAAGCTTAGCTGTACAGTTGTGGTGAACAAAATATACACATACTTATATATAACGTCTGTATATAGTGTAATAACACCACAACTGGTATTGTTGGGGGAGAAAGTTTAGTGCGTGTGTTGAGGGAGTGGCAGCGAGTGGCTGGCTGGTGTGTGGCGGTAACTCCTCGTTGCTTTTCGACTCTCAATACCAACTTCGTGGTTCGTTATGGTGACCAAAATATGCAGATACTTATATATAACCTGTGTATAGAGTGTAATAGCAGCAAAACTATTTGTTTATTGTTTTATAAACGTAATAATTGAATCACTAATATGCACATCATACTTTTGAGTATAGCGATTATTAACCACTTTTATTATATAAATATATTACAATACACACTATTGAATAATATTACTGCAAAAAAACTAAGAAAAAATCAATCGGAGACATTGAAACAATTAGGTAATAATATCTTTGTGGCAACTCCCATCTGTCAACGCGGGTGACGCTGACCGGGTCTGACGACCGCTCTGTCAACGCCCACTTTTTGCCAGACTTCCTCGGTCAATTGCGCCCAAAATATGTCGCCTACGATTTTTTTTTTTATTTTTTCCGTGCTCAGGGGACACAAATTAACATGTTTAGAAGACGAAAAAATTTTTTTGAATTTTTTTTTTCTTGCACACAGTGGTGTAAATATCCCAAGGACCCCTGAGCAGTGTAAGGGTTAAATGGCGCATGGCTATATATCATTTGACACCCACAGGCGCATACAAAAAAAAAAAAACAAATCTTTTTTTTCTTCTTCCTAACCTGTTAAGTCGTGTTCCCTGATCACGGGGAAAAAAAAATTCAATTGCACTTACCGGCGACGTAATTGAGCCAAGAAGATGGCTGATGACGTCACAGTTTGCATGTTCGCTCATGCACAGTGCATCCTGGAGACGTCGCGTGCGGTTTTCAAGCAGCCAGAGTTGCCACGATTTTATTTTCGCGTCATTATTTACAGTGTCTAGGCGTGTATTCTTTGCAATATTAGTCACTAATTGTGTTGCACATAATGTTACTTCACAGTTATTGTCAATATATGTTGCATACATCGAGTATACACATGCGCACACAAATGTTTTACATTACGGCTTTATATTATGTACAGTAGTCACAATGTTCACTATTTTATATGTACACACTAGCATGCACTATGTACAGGTTTTTGCACTATTATTACACATTTAGAAATCTTTGGAGTGAGTGGTAGTCGTTGAAGCAGTCGATAGCACACAATGCAACTCTACACCCTTCACACCATGTTTACACCATTTTACGTTTCGGTTCTCTTCGTTTTGTTGTTTTACATACTAGGCATGCAAGTTGGCCTATTGCACGCTTTCCACCTGGTGGCAAATTCTTTAGTCTGTGTTGCTGAAAGGCATGTATGTGAGCAAGCCTGGGTGTTGCAGCATGCTGCAACACTGGGTTCATGAGTGGTCCTCGTATGCCAGGGACTTCTTGACCAAACTTTGCTAATATCTGTGTTGCAAGCGTAAAAGCAAATGAACGGAAATTAGGTTTACGTTCAGTTTTCACCAGATACAAATTATAGCAGTTCAACATGCTCATGTCAACAAGATGGAAAAACACCTTTTTCATCCACGTCAGTGTTTTCCGCACACACTCGATAGTGCCAATCATCATGTCAGCCTTATCAATCAAACGCATGTTGAGGTTGTAGTCAAGAACACAATCTGGCTTATATACCGGTTTTCTCGTTACATGGTGTACCTTGTCACTGTTCAACATTGTACCCTCATGAATGGTTGTCAGCAGGTTCACTTCTCTCTTGTCTTTCCACCGTACCGAGAATATTTGATCACATTTCCGTACCTGGCACTCACCAAGTGCATGTCCACTGCCAAATACTGGCATTTCCCTTCTTCGTGCCTTTACTGTGCCAACCAACCCGGTTCTATTTTCAATCAAGAACCTAACTAGCTGTAATAACCCTGTACTCTCGTAATCGTTCTGAGCGCTATCCCTGTTGTAATTCACTTTCTCTCTTCACTCAATACCCCAGCTTAACACTGTTACAGTCCAGTATGACCCCTCACTAGACAGCCACGAATATAAGAGGAATATTAAGGGGGCATTAGGGTGGTGTTGGAAAAGTTGTTCAATGTCAACCAATATTATTTGACTAGTTGTATATGAAAAGTACTGAAATTGTCCCAAGTTTCTGTACTGCAGCATAAATAGAAAGGGAGATTTTTTTTTCAACGTTTTTTTACACATTTTCAAGTCTACACTTCAGAACACACGTTTCAGATATAATTATTCTGTGGCACTTTTCTGACACATTAGCATATAATAAAGGATTGCGTGTTTTAGAATTTCCAAAACATCTTTAGTTTTCCTAATACAAATGTTCAAAGTTCCCCCAAAAAATTATGCAAATATGGCATGTTTATTGCTATTATAAAATCAATAAATGAACTTAGAGAAAAATGAAAACAAGCAAATGTAGAGACATGCCCTCCACATACAGTATACTGTGTAAGTTTCATGTAAATTGAATAAAAAAATGAATCAGTTTTGTAAACGCTTGTGTCAATTGAAAAAAAAAAAAAAGAATAAAGTCTAAGGTTCTAAAATCTGTGGCTGAGGTTGACATCAACCAATTTTCTCCAAAATTGGCATCCTTACAGATAGGCATACGTACAGTCAGGTGTGTAAGTTTGATGCAAATTGCCCGAAAAAAAAAATGAAAAAAAAAATTCTTAAATTTTTTTTCCAATTAACCCTTAACATGCTCGGGGTTTAATATCCTGTCATCCCCACAGGCGCATGTCATTTTGAAAAAAAAAATATATATTTTTTCTTCCTAACCTGTTAATTTGTGTTCACTGATCACGCTAAAAATAATAAAAAAATCGTAAGTGGCATATATTGCCTGCTATAGGGCGGGGAAGTCTGGCAAATTATAGGCACTGACTCAGCGTGCGTCCCAGGCGGTCTGTTGCTCGCAAGCTGCCAGGCCGGAGTTGCCACAAAGAGATAATTACCGAATTATTTCAATGTCTCTGATTGATTTTTCATACTTTTTCTGCTGTAATATTTTTCAATAGTGTGTAGTTTGATATATTTATATAATAAAATGAGTGAATCATTGCTGTACTAAAAATATGGTGTGCATATTGTTGATTCAATTATGTTCATCAATCAGTGAACAAATACTCTGTCGGTTATTACATTATAAGCACAGGTTATATATAAGTGTATGCATGTTTTGTTCACTATAACGAACCACTAAGTAGCTATTATGAGTCAAAAAGTAACGAGGAGTGACCGCCGTGTACCAGCCAGCCACTCCCGCCCTCCCTCCAGTCATCTGACTCACCCACATTCTCCTCCCACAATAATGTTTTTGCTATAATTCACTATATACAGACGTTATATATAAGTATCTACATGTTTTGTTCACCATAACTGTACATCTAAGCTTGTATGGTGAGTAAAGGTGCAAAGATGTAGCTACTCACACAGTCAGCTGATCGGCGGCCGCCCTCAAGGCCAGATGCACTAATATTTCTCCTTCAACAATACTGTGTGGTGTTATTACACTATATACACACATTATATATAAATATCTAAATGTTTTATTCACCATACTTGTACAAATAAACTGGTATGGTGCTCAAAGACCATCGTGGTAACCAGTAAACAACACTGTCGTCTGCACGACGCCACCGCCCTCACCAAAATGGCGGCTCCAAACCTTCTCTTGCTGTTTATACCCACTATACACACGTTATATATAAGTATCTACATTTGTGTTCACCATAGCGAACCACTAAGCTGGTATGCTGAGTGCACTCAATAAAAGGTGGCTGGCCACACACAGTCAAAAGACATCGCCACCACCCTCCCTCCCACAGCATTACTCCTCCCTCCATGGCGCACAGCGCTAAATATCACCACAATCCTGCTATTATCAGAACCCTGGTCAGTTTTATCACAGGGGTCTTCTGTAATAATATCATCGCTACATAATAGCATGAACAAGTATAATTTGGCATTTTTAGGCAATGCTGTGGTCACAAGCTGAACAGCAGTGCTGTTAGCTCATGCTGCGTGCGTCAGGCTTGGTTGCTCACTCAATACTGAGGCCAATAACACCCGGGAGTTTGGCCCACGATTTTTAAAAAAAAGGGCGTTTGTTTACAAGAGCCCTGATGAAGGTCTGGTGAACCCCGTGTATCCGCGGGCTGTTTAAATCTTGCGTAGTACTCCAACACAACATATGACGTGATGCGCAGTTGACTGGAACAACGTCCAGCACGTCATATGACGTGATGCGCACTTTAAGGGTTAAACTAATTATAATATATGTTTAATATATGCTATTGTGATAGCAAAGAGTCATAGCTATGATTTCAGTTGACACTTTTGATTGATAATCGATTTTGACCATTTTGGCATAATTTTCACAACTACTTCAATATTTTTTTTCTCCCTTCCTATTTATGCTATGATGCTGAAACTTGGACCAGATGAAACACTTTTCATATAGAACTTGCCAAAAAAGTTTGATTGAAATTGAACGAGTTTTCATTTTTGCATTTTTTTGACGAAGATGCTCCCTTAAATGAGGAAGGTACATCAAGGACAAAGGTTATTAATTTATAAAAAATAATAAATCTTATTAAACACTGCCACCACCTTCCCGTCCCACCATATCTGTGGGACAAATGGGCTACAGAGGGAGGGGGGGGGAAGAGGAGACGAATGACGAGCACGGGGAGGGGAGAAAAGGAGAAGGAAGGAGGGGAGAGGGGAGAAGGAAAGGAGGGGAGAAGGGAGAACCAATGATCTGAGAATCAGATCATTACATAGCAATGGACTTGTATAGTAATTATCTGTGTATAGGATGTGGCCCTTGCTCATCCATGGTGCCATTAGTGACTTCACCACACTACCAGAGAAACCATGTTCGTCGTTACCGGGAATGTCTACATTGCTAGCTGAATACAGGAATCATGTGTAACACGTATCCAGTTTCACAGTCACACAGTACAAAGAATTTCAATCCAAATCTGTTTCGTTTGGAGGGAATATACCGTTTGAATGAAACACGTCCTTTGAAAAGTACTAGGGATTCGTCAATCACCCGCTTCTGTGCTGGTACGTAAAAATCCTTAGAATTTTCCAATCACTTCATTCATACAGCAACCTGTCTTCTTAAAAAGAACGTCACTTTTGGCCGTTTGCCCATATGGCCGATTATGGACGTAATTTGAAAATTAAAAAAAATGAAAATAAATTTGGGATTTTTTTTTTCAACAACAGTAAGTTAAGGGTCCTCTGATAGGTTAGGTGGGCAGGAAATTCTCATAAAGTTTCAAAATGTTATGAAAAACGTTAATTGAAAGTTCCTCTTCTAAGCTGTCCGAGGAGGGCCGGACGACTCGAACAGAAAACGGAACAGTACGTCACTTTTGTGAGTCGATTTCATTTCAAATTACGTCCAAATTTGGCCATAGTGAGCATACGAGCCAAAAGTGACGTTATTTTTAAGAGGACGGGTTGCATACAGTGCCTCACTCACCAAAGTCTATCATCCTCTGTTTGGTCCTCATTACTTGCAAAATGCAGACACCTGAGGAGTTTCTGAAATCTGTCTCGTGACATATATTTCCCCGAAGAAAGGTGTTGGAATAGCCAGATCTTTGCTCCAGTAATCTGTGAGAGCGTGTTTGATACAGTGTTTCATCAACATACATATCGCTAGAAACACATTTCACCTACATTGGTGGTTTTCCAATGTTGCAATCGTGAAAATTCTGTTCTCTCCCTTCTAATGAGATGAGCCGCATAAAGGTTTGTTTGGTGTACAATATATTCCATGAGCGGCTCATCATAGAATGCTGTAAAATAATCACATTCACTCATATCCTCTCCATTATCAGGGAAAAACTCTGTAATCCCAACGTCTTTATTATCAAAGGCAGGATTTCGGGGAATAAACCCAGCACCATCACTCCACACTAATACACCTGGTGTCCTGCGAGACGCAGGGGACGCAACAGGGGCACTACGGCGAGGAAGCGATGCACCCTGTGGACCAGGAGCTGAAGCCCGTCTACGGACAGTACGGCTGCTACATGCACATGAGGTAGAGGCACGTGAACATGAGGCTCTTGGTGCCTCATGTTGTTCTATGCGGTGGCACTTGGCTGGGCGAGACTCTGCTGACGCGACAAAATCTCGCCCAGTATCATCACTGGTACTGGCACCAGGCTCGGTAACACTGTTCTGAATCCACTTCACTAAAACCAGAAAAAGAGCCACCTTCCTCTGACTCGTCACCGAACATATCCTCAGACTGTAAATAAGCACAGGAACTGTGTGGTCGAGGATGAATTGGGGTAGACACTGGGCGAGGTGGCATGGGTGAGCGTATAGGCGTCGCGGTGGGAGGAGGCTGTATCTCATTTTCACTGTCCGTGCTATCATCATCGGTCAATTGTGTGTAGTCTTTACAAATATCAGAGTCATCAAAGTCACTTTCCTCACCAACGGAAAATAATTCACTGGTTATTTGCTCTTGGGTGAGTGATTGTGGGGCGTGCCCGGGAAGCGTTCGGCCGTGTGCTCGACATGGTGGCTGCTGGGTAACTGAGGCCTCCCACGCGATAGTAGCATGAGCTGGATTTTTTCAAAATGGCAGCTGTTTACTATAGCCCCTGGGCAGCGTATGGGGACCCCCTATACCCCACAGGCCTTTCAAATCGTGCATGGTACTCCAAAGCATCATATGATGCGATGCACAATTTAAGGGTTAAGTAAGTTATGTTAGGCTAGTTAAGTTCAGTTTGGGCAAGTTAGGTTAGGTAGGTTCGGTTAAGTTATGATAGGTTAGGCTAGTTAAGTTAGGTTAGGTTATATTGGGTTAGGTTTGGGTAAGTTAGGATAGGTTAGGTTTAGTTAACCCTTAACATGCTCGGGGTTTAACCCTTAAACTGCGCATGGCGTATATATACGCCCTGAGTAACATGTCCCATGGTGCGCATGGCGTACATATACGCCATAGGGTGCCAGGCCTGATTCAAATGGCCCGCGGCTACACGGGGTTCACAGTAGCTTCCTCAGGGCTCTTGTAAACAGATGCAATTTAAAAAAAAAATCGTGGGCAATATTCTCAGGTGTGAGAGGCACAGTACTGTTGGAGCAACCAAGGCCGGCGCACGCAGCATGAACGAACAGCATTGATGTTCAGCTTGTGACCACAGCATCGCCGAAAAATGTCAAAATAAATATATAATTGTCATTATTTAGCGATGACAATATTACAGATGACCAATGACTGTGATATAAATAACCAGGGTTGTGATAATAGCAGGATTGTTGTAATAATTAGCGCTGTGGGAGGAGTGATGCTGAGAGACGGAGGGAGACAGCATCGTTTACTGACTGTGTGGCCACCTGTTATTGTTTGCATTCACCATACCAGGTCAGTGGTTCTCTATGGTGAACACAAATGTAGATACTTATATATAATGTGTGTATTAGTGTAATAACAGCAAAAGGATTATGCTGGGAGGAGCCATATGGGTAACGGAGGTGACGTCGTCTGCACGATTTGTCTAGCTGTTTAGAGGGTGGCCACTATGCTCTTTGGGCGCACTACAAGCTTAGGTGTACAGTTACGGTGCATAAAACATGTAGATATTTATATATAATATGTGTATATAGGGTAATAACACTGCAAAAGGTATTGTTGGGGGAGAAAGTTTAGTGCGTGTGACCTTGAAAGAGTGAGGGAGCCGCCAGCTGCCATCTGTGTATAGCGACGACTCTTAGTGCCTGAACTAACTATATCAGCTTAGCTGTACAGTTGTGGTGAACAAAATATACACATACTTATATATAACGTCTGTATTATTATTAAATAATACAGACGTTATTTCAATGTCTCTGATTGATTTTTCATACTTTTTTTGCTGTAATATTATTCAATAGTGTGTAGTTTGATATATTTATATAATAAAATGAGTGAATCATTGCTGTACTAAAAAATATGGTGTGCATATTGTTGATTCAATTATGTTAATCAGTGAACAAATACTTTGTCGGTTATTACATTATAAGCACAGGTTATATATAAGTATCTACATGTTTTGTTCACTATAACGAATCACTAAGTAGCTATTATGAGTCAAAAAGTAACGAGGAGTGACTGACGTGTACCAGCCAGCCACTCCCGCCCTCCCTCCAGTCATCAGACTCACCCACATTCTCCTCCCACAATAATGTTTTTGCTATAATTCACTTTAAACAGACGTTATATATAAATATCTACATGTTTTGTTCACCATAACTGTACATCTAAGCTTGTATGGTGAGTATAGGCACAAAGATGTGGCTACTCACACAGTCAGCTGATCGGCAGCCAACCAAACCCAGCCAAGCCAAACCAAACCCAGCCAAGCTAAACCTAGCCAAACCAAACCCAGCCAAACCAAACCCAGCCAAACCAAACCCAGCGAAACCGAACCCAACCTTACCTAACCAAACTCAGCCAAACCAATGTTAACTAAACCTAACCAAACCAAAGCTAACCTAGGCAAACCTAACCTAACCTAACCAAAGCAAACCTAACTTAACCAAAGCAAACCTAACTAAAGCGAACCTAACTAAAGCAAACCTAACCAAAGCAAACCTAACCAAAGCAAACCTAACCAAAGCAAACCTAACCAAAGCAAACCTAACCAAAGCAAACCAAACCTTACCTAACCAAAGCAAACCTAACCTAACCAAAGCAAACCTAACCAAAGCAAACCAAACCTTACCTAACCAAAGCAAACCTAACCTAACCAAAGCAAACCAAACTCAACCTAACCTAACCAACCTAACCTAACCAAACCCAACTTAACCAAACCCAACTTAACCAAAGCAAACCTAACCTAACTAAAGCAAACCTAAACCAAAGCAAACCTAACCTAACCAAAGCAAACCTAAACCAAAGCAAACCTAACCAAAGCAAACCTAACCAAAGTAAACCTAACCAAACCTAACCAAAGCAAACCTAACCGAACCTAACCTAACCAAAACAAACCAAAGCAAAGCAAACCTAACCTAACCAAAGCTAACTAAACATAACCTAACCTAACCAAAGCTAACTAAACATAACCTAACCTAATCAAACAAAAACCGAACCCTCCCCTCAACATCTGTGCCTCAACCCCCAGTTAACACCACTACTGTATACTCATCAACACATCATTCCACGATCATAATTATTAATTGTTATAATATGTAGAGAAACATGTGGACACTTGGTGAGTACCCATATTCACTGATGCTGTATTACCAGTATTCTGTGGCATTTTGTTTGAAGTATCTAGTGAAACAACAATGTACTGTTACGTACTTTTTTACATAAGGATATTATTTTTCGTGCTTGGGGGAGAATTCGACTACTTATCCAGACACGACTACATATCCAATCATAGTTGGGCCCGAGGTGTCTGGATGATAGGATGTTGAGTGTATTACTTTATATGGTTATATTATATTTCTTATTTTTTAAAGATAGATAATAGAAATGAGCACGCCAGCCAAACCTGATTTATTAAAATATAATATTATGAATGGGCTAAAGTATGTATGCAATGTTTATTATAAAATCATTATAATACATTCTTTTTCTTCATTATAATACACACTTTATATAGAAAATATAATGACTATTAATTTTGTTCATACTTTACTCATTATTTCTGGGGGGAGCCCGTCGGCTCCCCGGAGCTTTACCGGCTGATATGCTAATGTCAGACTTTGGCATCAGTCATGTGTATGGAGTTCTAGGGCCTACCGGGGACCACGGCCAGAACCTGGCCCCCTCAGAGAGGCAAGGGGAGCAATGGCCTATGGAAACCCCCGTGTGGGTGGAAGCATTCTATGTCTGCCATCGACCGGGTCAAGCATCCAGAAAGGTAAGCATTCCAAAACAAACCCCTATTCTGGTGAAAATTGCTACCTAAAACCGAACTAGTGGATAGAACTCAACAGAAAACAAGGAAACTAGTATGACGTCATACATCACCGCTGTCTGCGCAGCTCCCCCCTCCCCGGGAGGGGGAAGGGGGAGCCCCAGACCTCCCACACCGGCTATCCACCCATCAGTTCTTTGGCTGATGCTATAGGCAAAGGTTATGTGCTCCGGCTCCAGTGGTTGTTTCAGCACTGTACCTAGAGTGTGGTGTCTGTTTTCTAGGTGGTGCGTGAGCCAGGAGTGATTCTCCAGTACTCGGGCTGCATGCGCCTAGGGTTCCCTTCCCTAGGTGCCCTGTAAGTACTGCCCTTGGGGCTTGGAGCCACCTTCCACAAGTTCCTTGGGTCTTGCCCCTGCTTGGCCGTTTACTGCTTGGTTTTCGGCCGCTCTGTGTGCTCGGGTGTTCTGTCTCCCTTGTTCGCCTTAGAGTAAGGAGCAGTTTTTGCAATGGTGGGGCGCAGGGTACTGTGCAGCTTGTCTTTACCAATCATAGCGGCCGGCTCTGTTCCGCTTGGGTACGCTGTCCTCTTGCAGGGTTTTCTTTTTCTTTTTGTTTATCTACCTGGTGGGGGGGGGGGTCTGCCTTCGTTCTTGCCCCTTGTGTCCCTTGTGTTCTGAGTATTTTCTGGTGGTACCCCCTGCTAGGTCCCCGTGAGTGTACACGTCCCGGGGGTTCAGCTCTTAGAAAGTTGTTTGGTAGGTTTGGGTGCCGGTTAGCAGTACCCTGCCTGGGATTACCTGAGCGCGAGTCCTCTTATAGTAAACGCTCGGGACCCTGGGAAACCCCTGGGGGCGCGCGGGTCCGATGGATGTGACCCCAGAGTCCCCCCCTCGCTTCCAGCGAGTTTGAGGGTTGCTCTCACCCTTTGTCTCTGGGTGACTCTTTGTTTTGCCTCCATCTACTGCCTGTGGGGTCGATGACACCTTTGACCCGGAATCCTGCGAGTTTGGTTGGTCGCTGTGACTCGGTTACCCAGTTGTGCTAACAAACCGGGTGCGGGCAGCAGGGGCGTTGCACTTGAGCCTTGGTGTTGGCAACGTTCTCAGGGTTTCCTCCCCGGGAGCCCTGGGGCTGCCCCGTTGTAGTTCGTGTTGGGACTTGGGGGTGTTGGTTGCTTCGGTTCCATCCATGCCCCCTTGTCTTTCCCCTGGATCACCCTTCCTGCTTGCATCCGGTTCCTTACCGTCTGTAGGTTCGGGGCGGGGTTTTTGATGGTGTTGAGACTCGGGCAGTCTCGGGGAATTTCCCTTCCGGGGTCGTGACGGGGGCATTTGAGCCTGTTCCTCCAGCCGTGTTGTATGAGTCTGCCAGTGGACTCCCTTCCTTAGTGTTTTCACAGCTGCCCCGGTTTTCTGGTACGGCCGGGGCTTTGGGGGAATGGCTCGGCCCCGGGGCCTGTCGTGTAGGTTCCCGGGGGCTGGGGAGGGGCTGACTTGGGGGGCCTTGGCCCCGTTGGATCCCGTGGTTTTTTTTTTTTATCCCCCTCTAGGTGGGGCTTGTGGTTACGCGGAGTGGGGTCTTTTCTCCCCACTCGCCGTACGTGCTGTTGGGCGTCGGCCCCCTCCCCGGGCTCGTTTCCTTGGCCTTTGAGTCGGTTGGTTCCGTCCTGTGGGTGGATGTTTCCTCCCACCCCTTTTTGGGACGGTGTTTTCGTCATGTTTCCCCGTTCGATGGGGTTCTGCGTGACTTCTGATCTCGGGTGCGCCTGCGCCTTCGTGTGCCTTCGGGACTAGTGTTGGCTTCTGTGTTCTCAAGGGTACGGGAAGGTTTTTCACTACTTCCTGCATTATTGGAACGTCTGTCGGCTCCTCGTCCTTGTCGCCCTGTTGGGCTACTTGTCGCTCTGTTGGGCTACTTGTCGCCCGGTTGGGCTACTTGTCGCCCGGTTGGGCTACTTGTCGCCCGGTTGGGCTACTTGTCGCCCGGTTGGGCTACTTGTCGCCCGGTTGGGCTAATTGTCGCCCGGTTGGGCTACTTTTTGGGCTCTTTGCTTCTTTGGCCGGTTTTATTGTTCCTGCTTCCTCTTTTGGCTACTTTTCTCGTGCAGTAGTCCTGGCTGGCGCCTTCCCGCAGAGAGGGTGTGCAGTTCGGCCAGCGTGTTATGCGCCGTGGAGTTTGTTTTGGTCTGGGCGGTGTTTCAGTGCTGGTGTTTTGCGCCCTTTTTGCTACAGTGCTTCGCCTCTCGTTCTTCTCCCTGGCTGCGGTATGTGCCCCTTCGCGCCGGGGGTGTCCTGGTTCCCAGTTGTGGGGAGGACACCGCGGTTTTCCCTGTGTCATGGGTGTGGACCGCCTCCTTCGCCTCTCCCTGCTCTCCTGCGGGTCCGGCAGGGTCCGGCTCTGGCGTCTTCACCTGGCCGTGCTCCCAGGTTCTTCTGGGCACAGTTGAGTCATGTCAAATTCGTGCCACCGTTCGCCAGGTGAGTTTCTGCGGTCTGGCGTCTTTTGGCCGGGCGCTGGTTGCGGATTTGTTTATATACCTGTCTTTATTTAGGTATATTTTTATACGACTGAGATCGTTCGCACACCAGTGACTGTCCCTTTTTCAACCCTTCCTGTCCCCCCTCATGTGCATGTCCAACCCATGCTGGTGTCATTCAGGGGACCCTCCTTTTTTAATGTTGTGAGGTGTGGGGGTTGTAGGGTTGGTTCTGTACTCACCTGGTAAGGCTCCTGGCTGTGCTTGCAGGATTTGAGCTCTGGCTCTTGGGTCCCGCCTATCTGGTAGAACTTGCGGGATAGTACCAGTGGAGTGCAGTGGTACTATTGGCACATTTGGGGAACACTGTACAGTATTACCATCAGAGGTCTGTGCTTGTTACACGACCTACTTGCGAGCATAAGCCTTCTTGCTGGTTCGTCCGTGGACTTCCAGGGCGCACTAGCCTGTTTTGTATGGCAGTTCTGGCTCGTCCTGGTTGTGGAGGTATGTGGGCCTTTGGACTGCTCCTAGCAGCTGCCTGGTGGGCCACCCTCTGGCCGGTCTAGCCTGGCCTTGGGCCGGGCTTGAGGTGTAAAAGAGCTCCCAGTACCTCATCCAGCAGGTATCAAGCGGGGTTTCTCCGCCGTCGGTCGCCTGGTGCAGGTTTCTGGGCCTGCGGGGTTTTGTCGTGTCTCCGTTGGCCCTGTCTGGGGTCTGCCTGCTCCGTTCTCTGCCTTTGCAGAAGGGAGTTGCTATTTACATGTTGCATGTTGCAGTGGTGCCTGTTGCTGCTGCTGCACGTGTGCATTGGTACCTTGTTTCACGGTGGCGTGTCCTTGTTCCTGTGTCCGGTTGTGGAGTGGCACTTTGTTGCCGTTTTGTGCCTGGGGATTGCGTGGGGTTTTTTTCTGTCCCTGCCTGATTGTCCACCCCTGGTTGTTATCCTAGGGTTTTTGTGCTTCTGCTCTTTCTTCCTGCCTCCTCTGCAGCAGGGGTGTTCTGCGTGTGTTCTTAGGCATTTGTCAGCCTGTGTCCTGTGATGTGCTTCTTTGTCTCGGTCTATTGCAGTTGTTCGTACCCCTTGGTTTGGGTACTGTTCTGGCGGCGTCCCTTCCGCCTTCTTTGGTTTCCTAGCTTGCCCTGTCGGTTTTTTTTTTTTTGGGGGGGTCTTGCAATGTCTCGCGTCGGACCCGTCGTTTCTGAACTCCTGGCAGGCTTGCATGCTTTGGGGAGTTTTTCTGTTTGGCAGACGTTCCATCTCCTTGTGCCGCCTGGGTTTCAATGGTCGCGCCCGAGATCTTCCCGCGGCTCCGCCTTTTCCTGGTCTCGGAGGGGCCTTGTCGAGGCTGCTTATGTTCTGCCTCGCGGTCTCGCCTCCGATTGGTGGTCGGGTGGCTTCGTGGTAGGTGTCCCACCTGCGTGCTTCTCTTGGCGGCAGTATGGGGTATTTTGGCGGTCCTTCCTTTTCCTGTCCCTTCTTAGGTGGTTACTCCTGTTAGCTTGGTTTACTCTCGGCTTGGTTTTCTGGTGGGGTTTGGGGGCCGTCGTCTTGCCACATACTGTCGCCTCTTCGTGCGGCGCGGGCGGAGCCGCTTCAGCTTGCTTTCGGTCTTGGTGTTGCTTCTGCACCGTTAGTCAGCTGTCTTGTGCGTCATTTCACCTCCGGCCTGTTCGTGCGCCGCTTGCACCATCCTGGTCTCTGGTCAGCGTGCTCTGTCTTCTCCTCGGTTGGTAGTGCCCCTTCGGTTCTGGTGTATGTTTTCGTCGGCTCTTTCCTTTTGGCCTTTGCCTCTGGGGGTCGAGTCGCTGAGTTTTCTTGCTCCTTCGGTTTTAGCGTTTTGGTTGTTCGGTGGCAGCAGTTTCCATTTTTTCTGGTGCGGGGTGGGGCTGCTGCGTTCTGGAGGGGTCCAGGATTTGTTGGTGCTTCGTTGGTCGGGCCGGGGTGTGTCGTTTTTTGTGTTCAGTGGCGGCCCTCCGATGTTGTTTGCGTGCCACGGCGTTTGGGTCCGGAGCGCGTTTTGCGTTGATCCGGTTCTTTTCTTCCCGGTTCGCGGGTGATAGTGTCCCGGGTGGTCAGTCGTGTTCTTGCGGCTAAGCTGCCTGTGTTCTTCCCTCATGCCTGTGGCGTTCGTGGCTTCGCTGCTCTCGCTGCCGTCTGGGCGACGTGGCCTTGCGGTCTTTCGGGCATGGATTTTTGGTGTTCGTGCAGGGGCCTTGCTGCTCGTTGTTCTCGTGTTGTTCCCGGGACTTTTCGGGGCTGTGGGGCCTTGGGTTGGCGTTTGCTGCCGGTTGTCTCGCCTCCTTGGGGGGTGTGTGGTGTCCGCCTCCCGGTTCTGTCCCTTTGACCTTCCTCTGTGGGTAGTTAGCTCCGGGGAGGCGATGGGGCTTCCCCCAGAAAACCAGCGTTGAATGTAATGAAACGCCATTTTCTGGGTGAGACCCGGAGGCTCCTCGGTAACCCTCCCTCCCTCCGGTCGGCGTTTTTTTGCGTGTTTTGACATCCAGCCTCAGAACTGATGGGTGAATAGCCGGCGTGGGAGGTCTGGGGCTCCCCCTTCCCCCTCACGGGGAGGGGGGAGCTGCGCAGACAGCGGCGCGGTGACGTATGACGTCATACTAGTTTCCTTGTTTTCTGTTGAAGAGTTCTATCCACTAGTTCGGTTTTAGGTAGCAATTTTCACCAGAATAGGGGTTTGTTTTGGAATGCTTACCTTTCTGGATGCTTCACCCGGTCGATGGCAGACATAGAATGCTTCCAACACGGGGGTTTCTATAGGCCATTGCTCTCCTTGCCTCTCTGAGGGGGCCAGGTTCTGGCCGTGGTCCCCGGTAGGCCCTAGAACTTCATACACATGACTGATGCCAAAGTCTGACATTAGCATATCAGCCTGGTAAAGCTCCGGAGAGCCTCCGGGTCTCACCCAGAAAATGGCGTTTCATTACATTCAACGCTGGTTTTTTAAATATAGTTTTTTTGCAAGATCATTGCTGATATGCGCCCAGGGATTTGGGTGGCGGCGTTCCCTTTGGATACATATATAGTTTTGCGAAATCATGTTGATTCATGCGTGAGTGGGGTGGCTTCGGGAAGACTTTGGTACATTTGCTGGGGAAGGGAAGGGGTGTGAGAGGTAGTTGTTCCCGGTTCAGAGGTGTGAGTGTATTTAAGTTTGAAGCTATTTTTATTTTTTATTAATTTTACGGCCGTGGCGAGTAGGCAGTTCCGCACAAAACATGATTTTTTGTTTTGTTTTTTTATTAATTTTTGTGACTGACTGCAAATGCTAGTAGGTAGCTTCGACGAGGGCAGGAAGCCGGTGGCTTGTCCGAGGTCTCTCCATTTTGCCCTGATGATCCTTTCGGCTTTTTTTTTTTCTAAAAGCTCAGAAGAGTTTATTTGGCTGATTTTTCGGCTTCGGCAGGTAGATGGTTCCGTAAGTTATTATAACCTGCCATAGGACGGTTTTCTTTATGCTGTCCCTTATTCCAATGGCTTAAGAAATACTATTGTTGAGATAACTGTTATAATTGTACTTACGGAATCTTGGGGATAGAATTTCAGAAATATATATGTAGCTTCGGTGATTATATCAATGAGAGAAATGGCGAATATATTGGGACCCTCGACAATAACATATGTGATCTGTAGTGATGCCAAAAAATATAGCTTAATACAGATCATACATATATTTTACAAGAAATTAAACTTTTATTAATTGAACACTAAAGAGTTAATTAATCTTTACAAGTGTTAAGATATTGAGGTTGGGACTCTGCCCCCGCACGAAATGGCTGATGCAACTGGGGAAATTGTGTATAATTCTAAAAATTGCATAACTCTAACCCAATGCTTTCTAAATTTTTATTTCAAAGGTTAACATTTGTTTTGTGGCATATTTCCATATTAAAAATAAATTCAAACCTCTGCAAATATAAATATAAAGCGCTTAGAACTATAGAAAATGCAGCATTGCTATGTTTTGTATTGCAAAAAAATCCAACTGACTTCATGTTCAAATAACGACAGTTTATCGCAGTTGACCCTTAAACATCCCGTTTGTTCATTAAATCCCCTATTGATAATTTTTTTATAATTATACATAAAGTGATGTAAGCTTTGCTATGGTGATGATGTGAATCTAGTTTGGGGAACGATTTCAATATGATAAACATTCTCTGGCTAAATGATTAATGGCTCACACAGACAATTATTAAATTTAAATTATTATTATTGCTTCCACAGAAAATGAAATCTTTACTTTGGCTACAGAAAACGGTGCAAGAGCTCGGGGGTGACTTGGGTAAACAGTTTCAACCTAAAACACTACATATATAAACATGCCTTTCTTGACCTCATTTTTATTTTATATAGAGTACTGAAAGCTCATTTTCCATAGGAAATATACTAAGGAATTTATTTTATGACTAGAGCGTAAACTAGGACCCCTCATTCAGATTAACCCTTAACATGCTCGGGGTTTAATATCCTGCCATCCCCACAGGCGCATGTTATTTTGAAAAAAAAAAAATTATTTTTTCTTTCTAACCTGTTAATTTGTGTTCACTGATCATGTTCAAATAACGACAGTTTATCGCAGTTGACCCTTAAACATCCTGTTTGTTCATTAAATGCCCTATTGATGATTTTTTTATAATTATACATAGTGATGTAAGCTTTGCTATGGTGATGATGTGAATCTAGTTTGGGGAACGATTTCAATATGATAAACATTCTCTGGCTAAATGATTAATGGCTCACACAGACAATTATTAAATTTAAATTATTATTATTGCTTCCACAGAAAATGAAATCTTTACTTTGGCTACAGAAAACGGTGCAAGAGCTCGGGGGTGACTTGGGTAAACAGTTTCAACCTAAAACACTACATATATAAACATGCCTTTCTTGACCTCATTTTTAATTTATATAGAGTACTGAAAGCTCATTTTCCATAGGAAATATACTAAGGAATTTATTTTATGACTAGAGCGTAAACTAGGACCCCTCATTCAGATTAACCCTTAACATGCTCGGGGTTTAATATCCTGCCATCCCCACAGGCGCATGTTATTTTGAAAAAAAAAAATTATTTTTTCTTTCTACCCTGTTAATTTGTGTTCACTGATCACGGGAAAAATAATAAAAAAATCGTAAGTGGCATATATTGCCCGCTATAGGGCGGGGAATTCTGGCATATTATAGACGCTGACTCAGCGTGCGTCCCAGGCGGTCTGTTGCTCGCAAGCTGTCAGGCCAGAGTTGCCACAAAGAGATAATTACCGAATTATTTCAATGTCTCTGATTGATTTTTCATACTTATTTTGCTGTAATATTATTCAATAGTGTGTAGTTTGATATATTTATATAATAAAATGAGTGAATCATTGTTGTACTCAAAAATATGGTGTGCATATTGTTGATTCAATTATGTTCATCAATCAGTGAACAAATACTTTGTCGGTTATTACACTATAAGCACAGGTTATATAAAAGTATTTGCATTTTTTGTTCACTATAATGAACCACTAAGTAGCTATTATGAGTCAAAAAGTAATGAGGAGTGACCGCCGTGTACCAGCCAGCCACTCCCGCCAGTCATCTGACTCACCCTCATTCTCCTCCCACAATGTTTTTGCTATAATTCACTATATACAGACGTTATATATAAGTATCTACATGTTTTGTTCACCATAACTGTACATCTAAGCTTGTATGGTGAGTAAAGGCACAGAGATGTGGCTACTCACACAGTCAGCTGATCGGCGGCCGCCCTCAAGGTCAGACGCACTAATATTTCTCCTCCAACAATACTGTGTGGTGTTATTACCTACATATCTTATATACAGACATTATATATAAGTATCTACATGTTTTGTTTACCATAACTGTACATCTAAGCTTGTATGGTGAGTAAAGGCACAGAGATGTGGCTACTCACACAGTCAGCTGATCGGCGGCCGCCCTCAAGGTCAGACGCACTAATATTTCTCCTCCAACAATACTGTGTGGTGTTATTACCTACATATCTTATATACAGACATTATATATAAGTATCTACATGTTTTGTTCACCATAACTGTACATCTAAGCTTGTATGGTGAGTAAAGGCACAGAGATGTGGCTACTCACACAGTCAGCTGATCGGCGGCCGCCCTCAAGGCCAGACACACTAATATTTCTCCTCCAACAATACTGTGTGGTGTTATTACTCTATATACACACATTATATATCAATATCTACCTGTTTTGTTCATCATACTTGTACAAATAAACTGGTATGGTGCCCAAAGACCATCGTGGTAACCAGTAAACAACACCGTCGTCTGCACGGTGGCGTCGTGCAGACGACGCCACCGCCCTCACCAATATGGCGGCTCCAAACCTTCTCTTGCTGTTTATACCCTCTATACGCACGTTATATATAAGTATCTACATTTGTGTTCACCATAGCGAACCACTAAGCTGGTATGGTGAGTGCAGTCAATAAAAGGTGGCCACACACAGTCAAAAGACATCGCCACCACCCTCCCTCTCACAGCATTACACCTCCTTCCATGGCGCACAGCGCTAAATATCACCACAATCCTGCTATTATCAGAACCCTGGTAATTTTTATCACAGTCAGGGGATCATCTGTAATACTATCATTGCTAAATAATACCAGTTACATATATTTTTGACATTTTTAGGTGAAGCTGTGGTCACAAGCTGAACAGCAGTGTTGTGAGCTCATGCTGCTTGTGCCAGCCCTGGTGGCTCACTCAGCCCCCACACCCGGGAATGTTGCCGACAATTTTTTTTTTAAATGGCGTCTGTTTACAAGAGCCCTGCAGAAGGTGATGGGAACCCCTTGTATCTGTGGGCCGTTTAAATAGTACTCCATATTTTTTATGGAGTTATATTATTTTTATTCAAACTTCAGTTTAAATAGCGGGTAGTACTCCAAAACGTCATATTGCGCAGCCATGCGTCAATTACTCAACATGTCATATAAAGTGTTGTGCAATTTAAGGGTTAACCACCGCACTGTGCAGAGTGCCTTGAGGCATTAGATTGGGGGTACGCAGAGCACCAGATTGGGGGTTAGATCGGGGGTGCGCAAAGTGGCGCTCTTAGGTATAGGGAGCGATTCAAAACTTTTGCGGGTATACGAGGCTCACATCCTGTGTCTCAGGACTCCTTTAAACAGACCCCATTTTAAAAGAAAATCGTTGGCAACATTCTTAAGTGTGAGAGCCTCAGTACTGAGTTAGCAACCAAGGTTGGCACACAGTTTGCCACCAGACTAGCACCCGAGCTGAGAGGTATGAGCTACGAGGAGAGGCTACGGGAATTAAACCTCACTTCGCTGGAAGACACAAGAGTTAGGGAGGACATGATCACCACATTCAAGATTCTCAAGGGAATTGATAATGTAGATAAAGACAGGCTATTTAACACAAGGGGCACACACACTAGGGGACACAGGTGGAAACTGAGTGCCCAAATAAGCCACAGAGATATTAGAAAGAACATTTTTAGTGTCAGAATGGTTGACAAATGGAATGCATTAGGAAGTGAGGTGGTGGAAGCTTACTCCATACACAGTTTCAAGTGTAGATATGATAGAGCCCAATAGGCTCAGGAACCTGTACACCTGTTGATTGACGGTTGAGAGGCGGGACCATAGAGCCAGAGCTCGACCCCCGCAAGCACAATTAGGTGAGTACAGCATGAGCTAACAGCATCGCTGTTCAGCTTGTGACCACAGCATCGCCTAAAATTGTCAAAATATATATATGTAACTGGTATTATTTAGCCATGATAGTAATAGAGAGGAGTCTGACTGTGATAAAGACTGTGTACAATTTCCAGATATCAGTGAACACAATGCTCTTGTGGGATAGGTTGGACATGTATATGAGTGGGAGGTTATAAATAGGAGCTGCCTCATATGGGCCAATAGGCCTTCTGCAGTTACCGTTATTCTTATGTTCTCATGTTCTGTTCAAGATGTTCACAGCACTATGCAGGTAGCCACAGCACCCTACCATTGTTTGGTCCATCTTAGAATGTTGAAATGAATTCTCATGTTCCTTAACGGAATAAACTTGTGGAATATGATTAATTTACAGGATTTAGTGACCAGGATTCTGATAATAGCAGGATTGTGGTGATAATTAGCCTTGATCGCAGTATGGTGGGAGGAGTAATCTTGGTGAGGGAGAGAGGGAGGTAGCGTCGTCTACTGATTCTGCGTGGCAACCTGTTGTTGTCTGGACTCAGCATACCAGCTTAGTGGTTCGCTATGTTGAAAACAAATGTAGATTCTTACACTGTATATGATGTGTGTGTATATATAGTGTAATAACAGCAAAAGGAGTATGTTGGGAGAAGGAATGTTGCCGAGTGAGGTGTTGGTGAAAGAGGGAGTGAGGTGGCGTCTGCTAGTGACCCTGAGAGCTTTATCGCTCAGCGCCCATAATTTGCTCAACTTCTCAGCTCCATCATGGCTATAGTATGTCACATACAATATTTAATTTTATTTTGCCGTGATCAGAGGCTACAATTTAACAATATAAGAAGAGAAAATAATTTTTTGCGCAGAATTTATTTTCGGCTCACCACAGAATAGTCCTTTATTATGGCCGTACAGCATGGTGGTTAAGTCTAACCAGCCTGCTATCTGTCCGCACGCCCATGACGTTAGGAAGTTTGCTGCTTTGGCTGCCGTGTTTGCCATTTCTTGGGTCAATATTCGGGCGCAGTGCTTTTGGAGGTCGAAAAGTTCTCAGTGATCCCTGGAGGCTCCCAGTCACCCTCCCTCCCTCCCTCCTGCCGATGTTTTTTTTCGCATTGTTTGGATGCTTAGCTTCCGAACTGGATTGCTAGGTAGCCGGCACAAGGGTTCCGGGGCTCCCCCATCACCCTCTCGGGGAGGGGATGGCTGTGCTTACGAGTGGTGCGACGGCAAAGTGTGATGTTTGCTTGTTTCCCTTGTTAACTTGGGACTGGTTGGGTGTTTTGCCTCTCCGGTTTTTGGTTGCAGTTTTCTTACCATGTGGGGTCTGTTTTGTTATGCCTACTTTTATGGGTGCCTAACCCCATTGGATGGCAGATAAGGAAAACCCCCAACTATGGGGTGTTTTCCAGGGCCATTCCTCCCTGTACCTCTCTGAGGGGGCCAGGTTCTAGTTCATGGTCCCCGGTAGGCTGAACTCCATTGACTAATGCCCTGATCGAGCTCAAGTCATTTCCAGTGCTGTGCCTTGTGGTGGTGTGTGAACCAGGAGTAATTTCACAAGTACTTGGGGCTGCATATGCCTAGGGTTCCTTTCCCTAGGTGCCCGGTAGGTATTGCCCTTGTGGCTTGGGGTTATCTTCCACAAGTCGCTTGGGGTCTGCCTCTGTGGAATCTTTTGCTTCTCGGTAATTGCTTAATTGCCTTGGTGTCAGCTGGGGTGTTTCTTGCACCACTTGTTTTGTCACTGGTAGGGGCGCAAGGCACTGTGCAGCTAGTTTTCACCGGGTCGTTGTCCCTCATGCAGGGGTTTTCTTTTATTTTTGTTTCCTGCCTGGTGGGGGTCTGCCCCTTGGTGTTGGTACCCCTTCTATATAAATTGGTGGTCCTACTAGGTCCCTGTGAGTGTACACCTCCCGAGGGTTCAACTGTTAGTAGTTCGCTGGATAGTTTGGGGTGCCAGTTATCAGTATCTTGCCTGGGCTTCCTTTAGCAGAGCATGTAAGGGCCCTGGAAACCCCCTTTAGGGCTCCGTGGTCCGATGGATGCATCCTCTGGGTCCCATCTCACTTCGTGTGAGTTTGAGGGTTGCTCTGTCCCCTTGTCTCAGGATGACAATCACCAATTTGTGCCTCCCTCATGCTGCCTGTTGGGTCCGTGAC
The DNA here is from genome assembly GCF_040958095.1 of Procambarus clarkii. Classification (NCBI taxonomy): domain Eukaryota; kingdom Metazoa; phylum Arthropoda; class Malacostraca; order Decapoda; family Cambaridae; genus Procambarus; species Procambarus clarkii. Next base: position 5,510,063 of record NC_091161.1, on the reverse strand, counting down.
ACCTTTGACCCGGAGTCCTGCGAGTGGTGTTCCTTGCTTGTACTCCAGTTCATCCAATCCACTGATCTTAATACTCGGGTGCAGGCAACTTCGGCGTTGCTTGCATGTTTTAGGTTGCTGCAGTGCGCTGGGTTGGTTACTAACCCGGATGCCCCGAGCCTGCCCAGTTTTGCATATAGGGATTCGAACTTGGGGTTGTTATCGCCTCAACTTTGTTTCGTCCATGCCTCCCTTGTCCTTCCCCTGCTGTTCTTCGACCCTCTGCACCCAGTTTTGAAGTGTTTAAGGGTTTCAGAGTCAGGGCAGGGTTTAGTTGGTGGTGAGATTCGGGCAGTTTCAGGGGATGCTCCTTCTGGTGTGATGACGGAGGCATTCGAGCCTTTTTCTCCAGCCGGTGCTTCTTTGTGTGACCAATGGGCCCTGTTTGTTCCAACTTTTCCGGTGGACTCTTCTGGGTGTTGACTTTGGGGGCTTGGGCTCCATTTGACCCCGCTTGGGTGTTGGTACCCTATGAGCGAGGCTTGTTGTTGCAGGGGGGTGGGGTTTTCTTATCCCCTCCCTCCCTATACGATTTTGATATAGCATCAACACCTCCCCGGGATCCCTCTGGTACTTCTGTCCCTCACTTCCGGAGGTTTTCGGCTTCCCGCATCGTGCCCCATTAGGTGCAGGAGGCCATTGTGGCTCGAGGCCATCTCTTGCGCGACCTGGATTGTGCCTCGATAATGGATCCTGCCTCATTTGTGATTGGTTTTTCCTTTCCTTACTGGGTGCGTTACGAGGTTCCGGAGTCGTCCTCTTTGGCAAAATAGCCTGTATTTTCAATGGTGGTATGGCATACATTCTGTCAGTCCCACATGCTTCAGTGGCGAGAGGCCCTGACAGTTGTTCAAATTTACCCGGGGGGGGGGGGCGAGATTGAACGCTTCACTGCTTGTTTGTTCATCCCTGTCCTTCTTTGGGATGTCGGCCTGTGTAGCTTCACGTGCAGGTTCCCTTCCTTTCGGCTGCCCTGGTTCCTGAGGACTTACTCATCCGTGACCATTAGGCTTCGGTCTTGCGTTTCTTTTCCCTTCTCAAGCTGTCTTCGGATTGGCTTAAGGAGGACATGGAGGCGTTGGTTGCTGATTCCTAGTTCTGGTGCGTTGGTCGCAGTGGTGCGGGCATTGGTTGCCTTGTTGAAGCTGTTTGTGCCGATCCTGAGGGAGGCAGTGTCTCTGTTTTTTGCTTCTCGTTTTGGGTGCCATCAGGCGGTGCTCGCTCAATCCTTAGAATCCGCTTGAGCTCTGGCTCTTAGGTTTTCTATGCCCATTTTGTCCTTTCTGTTTGCAGAGTATGCGGTGGTGCAGTTTCTGCAAACGGAGGTTTCTAGTTGTCGTCCCATGTTGGACTTTTTGGTTCTTAGGGGGGCCCGTGGGGTTTCTTCCCAAAAGGGTCATGCCCCAGGGCTCGAGGTTCCTCTTGTCGTGGTATGCCAGTGGTGCCATTTTCAGAGTCGAAACAGCCTTCCGGGCCGACGACGTCTGGTTGGAGCGGTAATTGCTCTGCTCATCTATCGGCTTTTCATAAGGGGCTTTGGCCCTTTCGTTGGTCATCCTATTGACGAGGCAATTGGGGGGGAGAGGTTCGTGCAGTTTGCTCACGCCTGGTCCCACGATTTGTCGGCTTTTCGGGTCTCTTCATGCGGCTTGCAGTGGCATTCGGTGGCCCCTCCTTCTTCGGGGGGCTTGGAGCTGGCAGGGCAGGCTCTCTCTCTCTCTGTTGGGTCATCTTGGAGTGGGTTTGCTTGGGTGTGGACAAAAGTCCTCATCCCTCAGGTCAGTTTCCCGCCTGTTTCCGGTTCTGAAACGAGACTGTGCGGACTTGCGGTACATTCTGGACTTGTTCCATCTGAACCTCTGGGTCTATTGCTCCTGCTTTCGGATGACTTCTTTGTCCCAGGTCCGGCTTCTCTTGGAAGCGGGCGCTTGGATGGTGCCCCTGGAGCGAGTGGCGACCTCCTCCCGGGAAAGTCCCTCTTGTTTTTATCTTTGGTTAAGTAGCTCCAGGGAGCCAAAGGGGCTCCCCCAGAAAACTAGCGTTGAATGTAATGAACCACCATTTTTTGGGTTAGACCCGGAGTCTTCCCGGCAACCCTCCCTTCCTCCGGTCGGAGGTTTTTCACAGTTTTTGACATCCAGCCTCTGAACTTGGGGGTGATAGCCGGTGTGGGAGGTCTGGAGCTCCCCCTTTCCCCTTCTGCACAAGTGGGGAGCTGCACTGACAGTGGCACGGAGATGGTTGTGACATCATGCTCGTTTGTTCGTTTTTAGCTTGGAGAGTTCTTCTCAACAGTTTGGCTTTCAGTAGCAATTTCTGGAGGGAGCCCCTACGGCTCCCCGGAGCTATCCATGGCTGATATGGATACCCTAACTATTTTGCATCAGTCGATGTGGGTGGCGTTCTAGGCCTACCGGGGACCATGAGCCAGAACCTGGCCCCCCTCAGAGGCATGGGGAGCAATGGCCCATAGAATTGCACATGTGTTTTGGAGCATTCTGTATCTGCCATCGACCGGGACAGGCACCCAGAAAGGTAAGCGCCACAAAACAAACCCCTATTCTGGTTAACAACAAAAATCGACAAACGAGTGGACAGAACTCCCCCAGGAAAACAAACTAACAAGCATGACGTCACACGAGCCGCACCGCATGTCTGCGCAACTCCCCCCTCCCCGGGAGGGGGAAGGGGGAGCCCCAGACCCCTGCGCCGGCGATCCCCGCCCCAATTCCTCGGCTGATGGAATAATGTACGGTCGTGTGGCTCCAGCTCCGGTCTTGTCTCAGTGCTGTGACTTCTTTGCAGTGCTGCTCCTACGGTGGTCGTGTGAGCTGGGAGTAGTATTCTCAGGTACTCGGCCTGCATGTGCTTGAGGTCACCTTCCCTGAGTGCCCTGTAAGTACCACCCTTGGGGCTTGGGGTTGCCTTCCACAAATCACCTTGGGTCTACCTCTGTTGGCTTTTTGCTGCTTGGCGTTTAGCCGCCCCGAGTGTTTGGGGGTTTTCCTCCCTTGTTTACCTTGGGGTACATGGTAGTTATAGCACTGGTGGGGCGCAGGGTACTGCGTAGCTAGTTTTCACCTATGACAGCGGCCGGCTCTGTTCCCTCCGGGTACGTTGTCCACTTGTGTGGTTTTTCTTTTATATTTGTTTTTGCCTGGTAGGGGGGTCTGCCTTGTGTTCCCCCCCCACTTTGTTAGGTTTGTTTGTGTGGTGGCACCCCCCTGCTTCGCCCTCACGGGTGGACACGTCCCGTGGGTTCAGCTTTAGCAGTTTGCTTGGTAGTTTGGGGCGCCAGTTGGCAGTGCCCTGCCTTGGATAACCCTTAGCAGACCCAGTCTAGGAGCCCTGGGAACCCCCCCCCCTGGGGGCTCTCGGGTCCGATAGTGGAGACCCTTGCGTCCCTTCTCGCTTTGTGCGAGTTGAGGGTTGCTCTGTCCCTTTGTCTTAGGGTGACTCCTTGTTTTTTGCCTCCGTCATGCTGCCTGTTGGGTCGGTGACACATTCGACCATGAGTCCTGCGAGCTTTGTTGCTTGTTCGTGACTCCATTCACCCAGTCTGCTGATGAATTCCCGTGGCTGCAGGCAGCTCGCGCGTTGCAAGGTAGGTTGTTGCAACGCGCTCGGGTTTGTTGCTTCCCTGGATGCCCCGATGCTGCCCCGCTTTGTGTAGGGACCCAGACTTGGGGGTTTTGGTCGCTTCGGCCTTGGTTCCTTCCACTCCTCCTTGTTTTTCTCCCTCCTGCTTCCGGCCCCTACGCATCTGCAGGCTTCGGGGTCGGGGCGGGGTTAGAGGTTCTGAGACTTGGGCAGTTTCAGGGGTTGCCCCGTCCGGGGTAGCTGCGGAGGCATTTGAGTCTGTTCCTCCGGCCGATGCTCCGGGGTCTGACCAGTGGGCCCCTTCTCTTCCAGCTCTCTCGGCTGCCCCGGCTTTTTCTTGTGGGGCCGGGGCTTTGGAGTGCGACTCGGCCCTGGGGCCTGTTGTAGAGGCTCCTGGGGTTGGGGAGGGGGGGCCTTGGGCTCCATTGCACCCCGCCTGGATTTCCGTCCTGAGCAGGGCTTACTGTTGCGAGGAGTGGGGTTTTCTTTCCCCCTTCTGCGTACGATTTGGGCTTGGGTTCTGCTCCTCCCCGGATCGGTTCTGTGTCTCTGTGGTTTTTCGGTTCCGTCTTCCGGAGGTTTTCGGCTACCCGCATCTCTTCGCCTGTGGTGCGGTTGGCCTTTGCGGCTTACCTCCTGTGTGTCCCGGAATTTGCCTCCATACTGGTTCCTTGTAGCTGTTTGGGTTCCTTGTAGCTGTTTGGGCTCCTTGTAGCTGTTTGGGCTCCTTGTAGCTGTTTGGGCTCCTTTGTAGCAGTTTGCGCTCCTTTGTAGCGGTTTGCGCTCCTTTGTAGCAGTTTGGGCTCCTTGTAGCGGTTTGGGCTCCTTGTAGCTGTTTGCGCTCCTTTGTAGCTGTTTGCGCTCCTTTGTAGCAGTTTGGGCTCCTTTGTAGCAGTTTGGGCTCCTTGTAGCGGTTTGGGCTCCTTGTAGCAGTTTGGGATCCTTGTAGCGGTTTGGGCTCCTTGTCGCCGGTTTGGGTTCCTTGTAGCGGTTTGGGCTCCTTGCCGCCGGTTTGGGCTCCTTGCCGCCGGTTTGGCTCCTTGCCGCCGGTTGGGCTGCTTGTCGCCGGTTGGGCTACTTCTCGCCTTGTTGGGCTACTTTTCTTTCGCGTCCTGCGCATGCGCAGTGGGAGTTTGTTTTGGCTCCAGGCGGTGTGCACACGTGTTGTTCTGCATCCATTTCTCTCAGGGGGCTTCGCCTCTCGCTCTTTTCTTAATCCAATCCGTGCCCCGTTGCTTTGGGGGTGTTCTGGAGTGCCGCTGTGGAGAAGTCACAAGGTTTTTTCCCTGCATTCTAGGGTGGGGAGCCTCCTTCGCTGCTCCCCTCCTCCTCTCCAGCATGGGCGCCCTGGCCGCCTCCGGCGGCTACGGACTCATAGGCTTGCGTCATGGCCCTTCAGAGCCTATGTTCTGCAGGTGGGTTGGTGCAGTATGGCGTCTCCTTCGTCCTGACGCTGTTTTTGTTTTTGGAAGTAGGAATGAGTGTACATACATACTTGAGAACGTGGACCGTACCACCCGAGGTGCCTACTGCAGGGCTATTAGCCCATACAGGGCAGCTCTTGTTCTCTCCACCTGATTCCTTCCTCGGTTCACGGGTGTCTGCGGGTGGCCTCTTGGCCCTTCTGAGATGGCTCCTGCCCCTCTCCTGTGCTTGTCTAACATTGCTGGAGTTCGGGGCCCCGCCTCCACCTTGTTCCATGGTGCAACAGTGGGGGTGCCTGTTCGGTGGTACGTTTTCCTGTGTGGAGGGTGTTTTGTGCTCGCCTCCTTGTGCTCGCCTCCTTGTGCTTGCAGGATTGGGTTCTGGCTCTTTGGTTCCGCCTCTCCCCTGTCGTTCGCCTGTCGAGCGGATTCTGTGCTTCATGGGCGCTCTCAATTCTGCTCTTGGGGCTGTGTATGGGGACAGCCCTAGTTGGGCTGCCTAATGTGTTCCTTCGATTGCCTGTTCCACTGCACACGTTTCTTCTACCGTCCCTGTGGCTCAGTTGGGTGCTCGGTTTCCGCCTGTGTCCCCTTGTGTGCCACTCATGTTCCGATTTATCTTTTTCTCTGTCGCTTCCTCGGGGAGTGTGGTGACGTTCTGCTGCGGTTTTGGTACTGCGGCTGCGTGTCGGGGTTGGTTGTGGCATTTTGTTCGGCCCTTCCGTGCTCCTTCTGGGGCCCTCCTTCCTTGCCGGTCTTGCTGTGCCGGGCCTGGTTTTTCCATGTTCCTTGGATTCTCTGTCCTGTCCTCGTTGTCCTCGCCTCGTTGAGCTGGCTGGGGATGAGCTTGGGGTCTTCGTCTCGCCCCTCTCCTATCCTCCGATTTTGGTTCAAGTTCCAGAGCCTAGTGGGCTTCCTTCCTTAGTGTTTTTCACGGCTGCCCCGGGGTTTTTCTTGACGCTGGGGCTTAGGGGGGACAGCTCGGCCCCAGGGCCTGCAGGGTGGGTTCCTGGGGCTGGGGGGGGGGGGCGGGGCTAACGTGAGGGACCTCAGGCCCCGTTGGTCCCCGCCGGGGTATTTCTACCCCTCTGGGCGGGGCTTGCAGTTTTGTGGTGTGGGGTTTTTCTGTTCCCCCCTTTCCGCACGTGCTTTGTGGGCGTCGGCCCCTCCCTGGGCTCGGTTTCCTTGTCCATTGTGCCCATTTCTTCCGTCCTGTCGGTGGGTGCTTTTCTACGATCTTCGCCCCTTTTTTCCGGGACGGGCCTTCTTCCGTCATGTCCCCCTCTTCTTGGGGTTTCTGCATGACTTTTGGTCTCGGGTGTGATGGGGTTTTTGTGCCTTCGTCCTTTGTGTGTGCTTCTTTTTGTTCTCGAAGGTTCGGGACGGTTTTGCTCCTTCCCGTTTTCTGGTACGTCTGTCGTCATTCGGTTGAGCTTCCCTCCGGTCTTTTCTAGGGCTTGTGGGTCCTATTCCAGGCAGTTTCTGGGTGTTTGGCCTTGTTCTTTTGTTCATATCTCTTCTCTTAGCGCTGTCTCGGCGCTACTCGTTTTCCTAGGGGCGATTTTGCTCCTCTTAATGAGTCTTTTCACTCCTGCCCTTCTGCGGGATGTTGGTGCGGGGCGGGTCCTTATGCGGGTTCCTTCCCTGTTGGCTGCACTTGTGGCGGTGGACTTGCATGCTTGTGGCATTTTGGTTTTGGTCCTGCATTTTCTTTTCCCTCCTGGGGCTGTCATAGGATTGGCTTGCGGAGGATGTAGAGGCACTTGGGACCGTTCCTGGGTCTGGCACCTTGGTTTCTGCTGCTAGCTTTCGGTATCGATGTTCCTTCTGTGCCGTTTCGCAGGCTGTCTCGTGCATTGTTTCACCTCCGGCCTGCTCATGCACTGCCTGTACCATTCTGGTCTTTGGACCGGGTGCTCTCCTGTTTTTCTTCTCCTTGGTTGTTGTGGCTCCTTCGGTTCAGGTTTGTTTTGCCTCGGCTCTCTTTTTATGTTGGCATTGGCCTCTGGGGGTCGTGTGGCAGAGCTTCATGCTCTTCTCAGGCGCAGTGGTTTTTGGCTCCTGTGGTCGTGGTCATAGGTCTCTTCGTCTGCAGCTGTTCTCCGTTTTTCTGGCGAATGATGTGCCTGCTGCTTTCCGGAGGGGTCCTTGGGTTGTCTCAACTTCGTGTTGAGACAACCCAAGGACCTCGTGTGACGTCATGCTTGTTAGTTTATTTTTTCTGGAGGAGTTCTGTCCACTCGTTTGTCGATTTTTGTTGTTAACCAGAATAAGGGTTTGTTTTGTGGCGCTTACCTTTCTGGGTGCCTGTCCCGGTCGATGGCAGATGTAGAATGCTCCAAATCACATGTGCAATTCTATGGGCCATTGCTCCCCATGCCTCTGAGGGGGGCCAGGTTCTGGCTCATGGTCCCCGGTAGGCCTAGAACGCCACCCACATCGACTGATGCAAAATAGTTAGGGTATCCATATCAGCCATGGATAGCTCCGGGGAGCCTCCGGGACTCACCCAGAAAATGGCGTTTCATTACATTCAACGCTGGTTTTTTTAATCAGATAGGGTTTGGGGTACCTACCTTTCTTTGGTGCCTGTCTTGGTCGATGGCAGACATAGAATGCTTCCAACCTCACGAGGCTTTCTATAGGCCATTGCTCCTCGTGCCTCTCTGAGGGGGGCCTAGGCTCTGGTTTGTGGTCCCTGTTAGGCCTAAGAACTCCATTCACTTGGCTGATGCCACGGTCTAATTCACTCATATCAGCCCGGATAGCTCCAGGGAGCCTCTGGTCTCACCCAGAAGATGGCATTTCATTACATCAATGCTGGTCTTTTAGGTCCAGATATAGTTGGCCAACCATCTCTTTCCTGTAGAATCTCTGTGATTCATAAAAAGTAAGTAGATTTGTTACACAGGATCTTCCTGTTCGAAAACCATACCGTCTGTCCATTATGATGTCATTATTGTATTCTCCAGGTGTTCTACCCATTGTTGTGTTAACAACAATGGATCAACCCATTTGGTGTTAGCTATTTTTTTCTAATGTTTTAACTACCATACTTGTTAATGATACGGGTTTATAATTTAGAGGGTCTTTTTGGATACCATTTTTGTAGATTGGAATTATGTTTGCCATTTTCCATATACTGTATCTGCTAAGATTCCTGTGCGCAGGGATTTGTACCTGTTAGCAGTCTGCTGGCTGATATATTTTACCTATACTGTATATCTTTGTTTTATTTGGAGAAAGAACCATTATAGTATTGGAATTATTAAAAAAAAATCCTATTTGGGAAATCTTTACTAGCTTTAAAAGATTCTGTATTTGGTATTTGTTGACTTAAAACGACTTGGTAATCTCTCAATCCTTTCTTTCACAGCTCCTACGGTCACCAGAAGAATAATACCTGCAGTGCCAGAAACCAGTGGCATTGAATAATACCTGCAGTGTCAGGACCCAGTGGTATTGAATAATACCTGCAGTGTCAGCATCCACACACAGTGTCAGATATACTGCATACATGTTGTCAGCAGTATTATGAAACACATTATGGTGTAAGAAATACTACATGTAGATGGGTAAGACTGTCTTCAGCACACTCATGTGAATGACTACATGTATTATCAATATGTCATGCATTATTAACATCTCATGCACTATGGTAACAAAGGAAATGTGTATTTAAATTAAATTTGGTGTATCATTAATTTTAAAATCTCAGTATTTATTAGTTCATTGTGTATGTGGTACAGTATTGTTTTTAATACTATTGTTTGGCAAGAAAACATTTTAAGATTTTCAAATTAATTATTTTTATTATCAGGTTCTAATATAAAAAAGTTTAATATATATTTTAAGTTTTAAAACATTACATACTGTTTCTCCTATGTGAGCCATTGTAAATGTTGAGAAAGCATTTAAAATAAATAATCTTTATACTGTATAGTAATTATGAATTTTTTCTTAGGTAATTTGCTCTTAAGCTCAAAAGGCTCTCCAAATAAGATAATATATCAGTGTTCTTAATGCTCAGAATTTATTTATTTATTTACATATTTACATTAATGTATAGGGGATTTAAAAATAACAATGTGCATGGTACATTGGATCAGTAAGTTCTTGTAAAAATCACATACATATATGTTTGCAAATGACAAACCACATGAGGGTCCACTGTACCTGACTCTTGTGCTGTGGTTATATTTATAATAAGACATCCATCAGTTCTGTGGTTATGTTTATAATTAAACATCCCAAATTCTGTGGCCATATTTGTAATAAGGTTCTGTAGTGAAACATCTTAATACTGTGGCTGTATTTATAATAAACCATCCCTCTCTGCTGTTGCTGTATGTACAGTATGATAAAACAGTATAATTATAAATAAATTTATAATATATTTAGTTTTCCTATGCAAAGACATTTTGCTAAATCTTAAAAAAAAAATTGCCACAGGATTTGTTTGTAATGTTTACAAAGTTATACACGGACACTAACTTTCCTGCTGGTGAACGCATGTGGAGACGTAGTTTTGTATGTTTGCTTTTACACTTGCTGATTCACAGGAAATATTGTACAGTATATTTTATGTCTAGCACATTTTATAATATAATAAGTACAATATTATCTTACTATTTATGAATAATACCAGTGGTTTACATATTGTAACTTTTTTCCATTCTCTTGTGTCTTTGACAAGTAATTAAATTGCTTTATATTCCTACAAAAGTTAATTAGATTATTCCAATTGCTTATCTGATATTGAGTGCCATCTGTTGACAACAGAGTTAACACTATAACCTGTGTGCTCTATTCTGGTTACTCTATACTGATTGCTATGTAGTTACTTGAATTATTTATGTATCCGACAGTCCAAGTGTTTTTGGCATCTCTTAACAATATTTGCTTTAGTAATAAATAAAAGCTCATGCATTTAAAATATATCAAATATATTACTAAGATTTATAAAGAACACAACAATTTATAAAGGAGACAAATACTAATAATAATTGTCTACAAGAATTAACTAATGAAATGTAGAATATTTCATTAGATAATACTTGCTTTTTGGATCAAATAGCTGTAAAGGTTTATACAATCAAGAAAACTGTACAAATATTTATTCAAAAGAAAAATGTCATCAGTGTTGAATGTTCAAAATTATATTATGAAAACATCTCGCATAATAGCATACAAAACATTTAGAGAAAAAAAGTAAATACATTGTCTTAACTACTTTCAAAAATATCAAAATTTATATAAGTGACCATTCAGGAGAAAAGTCATATCACTGTAGAATGTGTCTGAAAGACTTTAAAAATAAATTATGGCTAATAACACACACACAAGGATTCATACAGGAGAGAAACCATATCACTGTTCAGAATGTCAAAAAGATTTTTCAGTTAAATCAAATCTAATAACACACATGAGGATTCATACAGGAGAGAAACCATATCACTGTTCAGAATGTCAAAAAGATTTTTCAGTTAAATCAAATCTAATAACACACATGAGGATTCATACAGGAGAGAATGCATATCACTGTTCAGTATGTCAAAAAAACTTTACTCGAAAATCAAATCTAATAACACACATGAGGATTCATACAGGAGAGAAACCATATCACTGTTCAGAATGTCAAAAAGATTTTTCACGAAAATCGGATATAATAACACACATGAGGATTCATACAGGAGAGAAACCATATCACTGTTCAGTGTGTCAAAAAGACTTTTCACGAAAATCGGATATAATAACACACATGAGGATTCATACAGGAGAGAAACCATATCACTGTTCAGAATGTCAAAAAGATTTTTCATTTAAATCAAATCTAATAACACACATGAGGATTCATACAGGAGAGAAACCATATCACTGTTCAGTATGTCAAAAAGACTTTTCACACAAATTATCTCTAATAACACACATGAGGATTCATACAGGAGAGAAACCATATCACTGTTCAGTATGTCAAAAAAACTTTACTCAAAAATCGGATATAATAACACACATGAGGATTCATACAGGAGAGAAACCATATCACTGTTCAGAATGTCAAAAAGATTTTTCACTTAAATCAAGTCTAATAACACACATGAGGATTCATACAGGAGAGAAACCATATCACTGTTCAGTATGTAAAAAAGACTTTTCACACAAATTATCTCTAATAACACACATGAGGATTCATACAGGAGAGAATGCATATCACTGTTCAGTATGTCAAAAAAACTTTACTCGAAAATCAAATCTAATAACACACATGAGGATTCATACAGGAGAGAAACCATATCACTGTTCAGAGTGTCAAAAAGACTTTTCACAAAAATTGAATCTAATAACGCACATTAGGATTCATACAGCATAAGAGTCATTTGAATATTGTCAAAAACACACAGAAATCACAATAGCGTGATGCATCAATGAACAAATCCACAAGGACCATGACGAGGATTTGAACCTATGTCCGAGATCATCCCAGACGCTGCCTTATCGACTGAGCTACGACATGGTAAAAAAGAGTTGAAACCAGAAGTTTTACTGAACTTAATTGAATCCTGCAGCGTCTCCGAGACACAAACCAGGGCTTTACACAGCTCCCTCCATGCACTCTAGCTATGTCAATAGGCCGTTCTACCTCTTCTGACGTAGGTTCGAATCCTCGTCACAGCCCTTGTGGATTTGTTCATTGAAGCATCACGCTATTGTAATTTGTGTGTGTAATGAAGTGAGGGGAAGAGGTAGAACAACCAAAGACCTCCCTCCCAAAAGAAAACAATAAAACTTACTTGGCGTGGTTATTACTTTCTCTTTTTCCCTCCAGCTTTTACTGCGCATAACTCTACTGCTCTCTTGATCTGTCTTGATATTCCCTTCATCCCTCAACTTTTTCAGTCACCCATTCAGTGTTTTGTGGTCTGTATCTTTGTGAGTAAATGGTATACAGTCTGTTTCGTTTATTTCCCCTCAAATTTTACGCTTTCTCTTCATGATCCTAAACACTTGTTGGACTCTTTACCAGAGCCTGTGCTCCTTTTGGATGATTTTAACTGTCAGCATACCCTCTGGGGAGATATTCTGACAAACATTCGGGGACGCCTTCTTGAACCATTTGTGCTCACTTCTCTTCCTTTATAACTAGTGAATTCTGGTGAACCCACTCATGTTGATTCCCACCATTTCCTGTATTGAACTTTCTGCTCATCTTCTCTTTATATGGACTTCACCTGGTGGGTTCTTGATGACCTACATAACAGTGACCTTTTCCCCATCCTTCTCACTTTTCTTCTCACCCTCCCCTCTCTTTCCCTAGGTGGAAGTTTGACAAGGCTGTTTGGAACCTCTTTACCTTTGTGTTACTCGTTCCGACCTCTCTGATTTTCCTCTTTCCCGAGCCCCCCTCCTCCTTTCATGACACAGTTTTTGATGCTGCCCTCAGCTCTGTTCCTCGCTCTACCTCCTGGGGCGCACAGAAGTGTGTTCCTGGTCGAATGCTCCCTGTGCTCAGGCTGTCCACTGTAAGCCTGCAGCCTGGAAGAAACACCGTTGTTGATGGACGCCTGATTCTTTGCTTTTGCGCCAGAAGTCAAGTGTGGTGGCCCGTAGGGCCATCTGTACGACTAAGAGTGAGAGTTGGAGATCTTTCATATCCACTATTATGTCTAACACCCCTCTGCCCCTGATCTGGGAGGAAATCTGCAAGGTAGTGGGTAAGTTTTTTCCAGATGTCTTGCCAGTTCTTCACCTCTGTGGTTCTATTGTGGCAGATCCGGTCTCGGTCAAAACCGAACTGGGTTCACACTTTTCAACTGTTAGCTCCGATTCTCATCTTCCGCCTTTCCTTACTCTTAAGCCTCTTCTTGAATCTTGTCACTTAGATTTTCAAACACCTCTTCATCTTCTCTATAACGCTCCTCTCTCTCTCTCTCAGAACTCCAGTCTGCCCTGGCCTTCTGTGGTTCTACAGCGGCGGGTACAGATGATATTCATTATGTAATACTTTGACATCTCCCTCCATACATATTTCAGTATTTACTGAATGTTTATAACAGTGTCTGGGAGTTGTCTTCAGTTCCCGAGGACTGACTTGAGGGGGTTATTCTTCCTATTTGAAAACCTAGTTCTCAGTGGTCATTCCCTAAAGACTTTCGCTCCATTGCTTTAACGAGTTGTGTCTGCAACCTCTTTAAATGTATGGTCAGTGTCTGTCTGATATGGTTCTTGGAACCCTCTCTCTCCTTCTCAATTTGGCTTTCGCAAGTGTTGCTGCGTGACTGATGTCCTCCTGAACTTAGAGGTCTATGTTTGTACTACCTTTGCTGTGAAGACCTTCATGGTTGCAGTCCTTTTTGACCTGGAAAAGGCGTATGACACCACCTGGAGATACCACATTCTGTTCCAACTCTGTTCTTTTGGCCTTGATGGCAATCTCCCTCTCTAACTCAAGATCTTCCTCTCTTGTCGTTCCCTTAGAATGAGATTCTAAGGGAACCTCTCTGCCTCTTTTCAGCAATATGAAGGTGTACCTCAAGGTTGTGTTCTGAGCAGTACTATTTTCCTGGTAACCCTCAATGGTCTTCTTTCCTCCCATCCCTCTGGCATTTTCTCGGATCTCTTATGTTGATGATCTTACCCTCTGCTGTCTAGGTGATGACTCGCCTTTTCTCCAATGGCGGCTTCAACTTGCGATTGATGCCATGTCGTCCTGGTCCACCAATCATGGCTTCAAGTTCTCTCCAACTAAGACTTGTGCTATGACCTTTACTCGGAAGCAGGTCGTTCTTCGACCCCACTTTGTCCTCTTTATAGTAATCCTCTTTTATAAAGGATTCTGTTAAACTTTTTGGGTTAATCTTTGATATTTGCTTGTCTTAATCACCCCTTATCTCTTACCTTCGAGTTGAATGCTTCAAAGCCCTTAACTTACTTAAGGTCTTGTCCCATACTTCCTAGGGAGCTGAAAGGCGCATGCTGCTCTCTTTACATTCCTTTCTCATGCTGTCTAAATGCAATTATGGCTGTCCTGCTTACTCTTCTGCCTCCCCACCCCCCCTCCTTGTTCAGCTCATTGATGCCATGAGGGGGGCTTAGTGGGCGGCTGCTGGAGTGTAATGCTCCTTGGGACACTCCTCTGCCCTTTTGTAGCCTTGTGCTCCTGCTGCTATCCTCTCTAATTGTGCTGAACAACTTTTCCTTTCCCTTCTGTTTCGTTTTTCTCCCCCCCTCTTCTCCTATCTGCTTGTTGTTTCTTGCCGACGTTTTGCTTGTTTTGTTTATTCCTTTGGACTTCTTCTATTTTGACGCCTGGGTGCTTGAGGAGGCATACTCTTGCACCCGTAGAACTGTAGTACCCAAAGTCGAGAGCGAGGGGAACCTTTTATTGTCAATCCTCCTTTCATCACTGAACACGATCTCGACAGACTGACGGTTCTTAAGGTGGCGTTTGTGGGGCGTATACTCACGACACAGCCCTAGGAGGCCACGGTATGATCAGCAATAGCTTCTTGTTGGGTGTCCTGCCTCTAACTGTGCCTCCATGGTAGGTGTGGGGGCACATTTGTGAATGAATGTTTCTTTTTCGTCCTCATGTTAAATTTTGTTTCTCCTTTACCTTCTCAGGCTCGTGGGGTTGGCAACCAAGCCCCTGAGTCGGTCCATGTTGGAAGACCAGGCTCTGCAGCCTCCGCTGCATTAGGCCCCGACCTTGCTCCTCCTTTGGCCAGAATGTTTTGGCATTTTGGCAGTAATGTGCATTTACAAAGGTGAAATGTAATTCTGATCAGCTTCCATATATACTTTACACACATTCATATACATACACACACACACATATTGTGACAGCGTTCCCCCCCTGATATTTCTCCCACGCCTGCTGTAAGAGTCATATCCACTTTGCCCAAGCGTTCTGTTCATTACGGGCAGCAGTTTGATATATGTGGGGGAGTGTAATGTTCTCGCGTTGGCGAGAAATTCGTAAAAGAAGAGTATTTTGGCCTGTGGTATAGGCCCTTTAGGGAGCCAATATGGCGCTGGCCCCTCTGTTTTGTTGCCAAAACTGTGTGACGTCAGTGACACCAGATTGGTCACCGACAGCGACGTGGGACAGGGAGCCAATGAAAACCTCCCGTGGCAAATATGATGTCACGAAGGCAGGGGGGGTCCGGTCATCCCGCCACTCTGGCGCCACCAGTCTGAGATAGCACACCAAGGAGGTCGGACGTGTGCTGGGGGGGTCCTGTCAGTTGGATAGTTTACCCCATCTCTGGAGGAGTTACGCATCACCAGTGGTCTGCCAGCACCTGTGGGGTCTTCCTTCGTTCATGTGTTTGACCAGAGAGGGAATTGATGGAATATTGAGCAACAAGTGCTCCCGGGACAGGTGTTGTGCAGGTGAAGTCTAGGCAGTGACGTATGGGACGTCTGATAGCTTCACAGTGATGACGTAGTGGCTGGGCCGATCCTCCGTGAGGGAATCAGTCTGACACGAAACGTCAAGGTGGACGGATGTGTGAAGGTTGGTCCTGTCAGTTTGACAGTTGTACCCCGATCCCGTGGATCTTACGCGTCACCCGTAGTCTGCAAGTACGCCGAGAGGTCTTCCTTCATTCCATGTGTGGACCGAAGAGTGAATTGACGGAATATTGAGCATCAAGTGCTCCAGGGTCAGTTGCTGTGCAGGTTAAGTCTAGGCAGTGTCGTCTGGGACGTCTGATAGCTTCACAGTGACGACGTAGCGGCTGGGCCAATCCACCATGAAGCAGTGAAAGAAGAAACTAATTGGGAATCCGGACGACTGCAGCCGAGAAGTAGGTTGTTAGCCGTAGCTGGGAGAAGTCGACGGCCGGGAGACCGACTCCAACCCTACAAGACGTTGTGGAGGAGCACGGACCTGCAGAGGACAGAACACGGAGACGACGCGTTTATTTTGGAACGTTGAGTGAGTTCCTGGAGGACACAACATTGTGTGTGTTACCTTACCTTGAGGTTACCTTGAGGTGCTTCCGGGGCTTAGTGTCCCCGCGGCACAGTCGTTGACCAGGCCTCCTGGTTGCTGGACTGATCAACCAGGCTGTTGGACGCGGCTGCTCGCAGCCTGACGTATGAGTCACAGCCTGGTTGATCAGGTATCCTTTGGAGGTGCTTATCCAGTTCTCTCTTGGACACAGTGAGGGGTCGGCCAGTTATGCCCCTTATGTGTAGTGGAAGCGTGTTGAACAGTTGCGGGCCTCTGATGTTGATAGTTCTCTCTCAGAGTACCTGTTGCACCTCTGCTTTTCAACGGGGGTATTCTGCACATCCTGCCATGCCTCCTGGTCACATGTGATGTTATTTCTGTGTGCAGGTTTGGGACCAGCCCCTCAATTATTTTCCACGTGTAAATTATTATGTATCTCTCCCGCCTGCGCTCAAGGGAGTACAGATTTAGGCTCTTTAGTCGGTCCCAGTAATTTAGATGTTTTACTGAGAGGATTCTAGCAGTAAAGGATCTCTGCACGCTCTCCAGGTCAGCAATTTCTCCAGCTTTGAAAGGGGCTGTCATTGTGCAGCAGTACTCCACTCTAGAGAGCACAAGCGTTTTGAAAAGTATCATCATCGGTATAGCATCTCTAGTGTGAAAAGTTCTTGTTATCCAACCTGTCATTTTTCTTGCAGTTGTGACGGCTACTTTATTGTGTTCTTTAAAGGTAAGGTCTTCCGACATGAGTACACCCAGATCCTTTACATTGCCTTTTCGTTCTATGTTATGATTTGCCTGAGTTTTGTACGTGGTTTCTGTTTTTATATTTTCAATTTTTCCGTAGCGCATGAGCTGGAACTTATCCTCGTTAAACACCATATTATTTTCTGTAGCCCATAGAAAGACCTGATCTACATCTGATTGGAGGTTTGCCGTGTCCTCTATGTTGCCAACTCTCACGAAAATCCTAGTGTCATCACAAAGGATGATACAGTGCTATAGGTTGTGTTCTGGTCTATGTCCGATATGAGGATGAGTAAAAGTACTGGAGCAAGCACAGTACCCTGGGGGACTGAGCTCTTCACGGTTGATGGGCTGGATTTTATTTTGTTGACTATTACACATTGGGTTCTGTTAGTCAGGAAATTGTAGATCCATATGCCTATTTTCCTGTTAATTCCTTTTGAACACATTTTATGTGCAATAACACCATGGTCACATTTATCAAAGGCTTTTGCGAAATCTGTGTAAATTACATCAGCATTTTGTTTGTCTTCCATAGCATCTAATGCCATATCATAGTGGTCCAGCAACTGCGACAGGCAAGAGCGCCCTGTTCTGAAACCATGTTGTCCGGGGTTATGGAGATGCTGTGATTCCATGTATTTTGTGATCTTCTTAGCGCACTCTCAAAAATTTTTATGATGTGCGATGTTAGTGCTATCGGTCTGTAATTTTTTGCCTCTGCCTTATTTCCTCCTTTATGGAGTGGTGCTATCTCTGCTGTTTTTAGTATGTCAGGGATAACGCCAGTATCTAGGCTTTGTCTCCACAGAATGTGAAGGGCCTGCAATAGTGGTTTTTTACAGTTCTTGATGAATATGGAGTTCCAAGAATCCGGGCCTGGTGCGGAGTGCATAGGCATACTGTTTATGGCTTGTTCAAAATCTAGTGGGGATAGAGCGACGTCTGATATATGATTTATTTGATGTTGGTATCATATCCATGAATAATTCATTTGGGTTATCAATCTTTAGTGCATATAATGGCTCGCTGAAAACAGAGTTGTACTGCTTCCTCAGTAATTTGCTCATTTCTTTGTTGTCATCGGTGAAAGTCCCATCTCCCTTTCGCAGGGGCCCGATACTAGATGTGGTTTTTTATCTTGATTTTGCATAGGGGAAAAAATATTTTGGATTTCTCTCTATTTCACTGATGGCCTTTTGCTCTCTTTGCCTCTCCTGGGTTTTGTATGATTCTTGTAGTGTGAGTTCAATTGTTTCTATTTCTCTACCTAACTTTCGCCGTTCTTGAGATAGGGTGCGACTCTCAAGTTGTTCCGCGATTCGTTTTCTTCGCCTATATAGGGAACGACGTTCCCGTTCCAATCTGCATCTCTTTCTCTTTTTTCTTAGGGGTATGCGGTTTGAACATATTTCTAGTGCTACTGAGCTTATTTTTTCCAGGCACTGGTTCAGGTTTGCATTTTCTAGCTGTTCTTCCCAGTTTATTTCTGTGAAGTCCTGGTTTATTTGCTCCCAGTTTATCTGTTTATTATTGAAGTTGAATTTGCTGAAATCTCCTCCACCGGGAATCTGGACTGGTTTTGAAGGTCCATTCTCCATGGTTGTCAGAACTTCAATTAAGTTGTGATCTGAGTAACAGGTATTTGTAATCATTATGTTCCCGATCAACTCATCATTATTAGTGTAAATGAGGTCCAGCGTGTTCTCCTTCCTAGTTGGTTCTACTATTTGCTGGTTTAAGGCAAACCTATCGCACATCCGTAGCAGGTCATTTGCATGTGCCTGTTCATTTAGGCTACTTCTTGGTATTCTTTCTGATATTACTGTATTAGCCAGGTGCTTCCATTTCAGGTGCCGTAGGTTGAAGTCCCCAAGCAGGATGATGTTCGGAGCTGGATTTGCGAGGTTTTCCAAGCAGTGCTCTATTTTCATTAGTTGGTCTTTAAACTGCTGAGGGTTTGCCTCTGGCGACTTATATACAAGGACAACAACTACATTTAGGATCTCTATTTTGACTATCAGCACTTCCACCTTATCATTTGAGGTGTTTAGCAGCTCAGTACAGATGAGTGTGTCTTTGATGTAGAGGCTGACCCCACCCTGAAGCCGGTGTTTCCTATCACATCTGAAGAGATTGTATTCTGAGATCCATATTTCACCATCAAGGTAGTCCTTTGTGAGAGTTTCCGTTAGGGCTGCAAACACTGCATTTGCCTCATGAAGGAGACCATCTATAAAGTGAACTTTGTTGGATTTGCGTGTTTTTATACCCTGGATGTTGGCAAATATAAATGATGTTATCGTGTTAGTGGAAGTGCTGGATGCTTTACTTGGTGTTAATATCTGAGGTTCTGGTAAGGAGGCCACTGTGTTTGCGTCCTCTCTAGCATTTGACCGAGTTGGTGGTAGAGTCTGGTCATTTTTAGCCATTCTTCTCCTGTTGCTAAAAAATTATACCGGTCGATGGAGTAGTGGCTGTTTTCATAGTGGTAGTCTGTCTGTTTTATTCGCCTGGTACCTCTTATATGAAAAGCTGGACATTCAGCATTGAAGCACTCTTTTCCTGTCCAAAGAGTTCTTGCAAATTTCTGGGTGAAAGAATTCACAACTTTTGGTACATTTACCTGTATTGAGGAGGTTCCTGCACTTTCTAGGGTGATCGTATGTACATGTTCCATTTATTCTTCCCGAATCCCCCATGCTTACAGGTAGCCCATTTGTAATACCAACAGATTTTGGGGCCTTTTGTTTGTGTGGGGGCATTCCCTACACGAGGCGAGAGCCTGTACCAGGAGCTACAATTCAACTCTCACCGGAGGATAGGTGGAAGTAGGTGATTCTAGTTTCCCTCCCAATTCCCCTTTAGTCAGCTATATATATATATTTAGCCAGAGTATCTTTCATGTCGTGAGCAAGTCTCACCTAGGTCTATGTCACAGTAAGGCACAGTTGTGCAGAGTGAGGCTGTATAGAGCTCTCACGATATTTATATATATGTGGTGTGTGCAGGCACCTGGAATGATTGAAGAATTTACTGTGTCGATAATTTCTTTCATGTGACTTTAATATGATAATTTAAAGAGAGAATATATATATATATATATATAAGTGTACCAGTTATTGGTGTTAGGCTATGTGCCCAGTATTTATATTATTACTATTATTGATATCTATGATTTATCTATATATATTTATGCTTGTGTGTTGAATAATTTTTCATGTGTGCAGTGATCAATTGAATATTCGCCTACGAAAGGAATTACTGAGAACTCCAGTATTATATCTTGTTGCATTCGTTATCATTATATGAAGTACAGTGTGTTATGCCATGATAGTGAATTATGTTCATTAATATAGAAATGTTTGATTGAGCTCAAGATCAGTGCAGTGATTCATTTGCGTTCTATTGCCATTGTCGCAAATATTGTGTTATTTGAACATATAGTGATTCTTGAGAATTTAAAGAAATAGGCGCCTAACGCCAACAAACAAGCGCAGTAAGAGATCACGCAGTGAGGGGGGGGAGTCGCCCAGCTGATTTAGACGTTGACGTGAGGGGGAGCATTGCCATCTTGGTGTGTTCCTGATTATATGTGGAGAGCGAGCGACTTTTTCATGTACTAGCTGTTTGCTTGTTGATATAAGAATATGATATCTTGAGTTTTAAGTAAAATACAAAATACCTTCGCGTTTGTATCATCCCCTCCATATTTCTTGTGGCTATATAATACTTGAAAGGAGATAGTGGTAGAAATAAATACCTGCCTGATATCAGATCCGTTGAGTGTGCTCTTGCCACTGTTTCCACAATTCCACAATACCACTGACGTGTTACTGGACATGGGAAACACCAGTTGGCGACCTTGTGGTTAGTAGTAGAGCCCTTGTCGGGGTGGGCACATGGTTGAGAGAGCAAACCGTGTTCTCACTCATCTCTGGATAAAGAGGCCGGCCGGGGATCGACTGGGATACTCTCCAGGCGTACAGTGGCGCCGCGAGGATTGAATGAAGACCCACAGGGCTACGGTGAGTAACAGTTATCGCTAATACTACTGGGCGGTGTTGTTACGGCCCTATTGGGTCGCAACTGGGTTCTTTCTCTGATGTTATTAAAATTTGGGTATCCGGCCCCAAGTTAGTAGTGGCTTTCAAGGGGTGTGTTCCGTAACACAAGTAAATTAAAGGGGAAGGGATACAAATACACAAAATTAAATATATATTGCTACCACCACCATAAATAAATATATCACAGTCACACGTGGGGTTGCTATTACTACACTTTACAATAACTCGTCTTCCTCCGAAGACACGGGATGCCCCACGGTGCTCACGATGAGTAGCCCTGGTCCTCTTCTCGTGGCCTCACGATGAATCCTTAGATTCTCTAGACGAATCTACCCTGGCCACAGGCCAGCCAAATCACAGTCCCACTGGGTGCACCGTCGTGGAGGCCTTCAACCACAAATCCAGCCTGTAGCTGGCAGGTTCCAATCAGCTCTGCTGCGTAGGCCACTCCACGACCGATACTAGGGTTGCGAGCCCTAGGCAGGAGCCTCGTGTGATACCGCTGATCACTCTCCTCACCACAACACCCCAGTGGCTAGTCTTCTCCACCAGTCAGCCCCGGGTACGACAATTCCAGGTTCTGCCACGTCACAGGCAGGCTAACACAACAGTGTTCATCCGGGGGGTGACACAGCTTCTACAGCAAACACGTGGATATACTATGATGATGAAATTTCATCACTATGGTGTTGAAATTAGGCGAAGGGAGCAGGAGGCTGAACACAAGGTATCATCTGGGAGGGGTGAGGGAACCGACCTGTGAGATTTATATTTAATTTATATGAATTTATATTTACGTTAATTTGTATACTTCGATAGCAATTTGTATAATGATAAGTGGACTGTATTTCTGCAATAATCTCATAATCTCACAAATCGATCTTCTACACATTAGGGGAGGTTTATATTAATTGAATTTATATATATGCAGCCAATCAAACTACAGTATTAGACTACATACATTGAAGAGGTTCCTTATCTTATTGTACAGCAGGCCTTAGTCCACCAGGTATAACCAGGATGTAGACACCACATTTTCCCTCGTGTGAGGTAGCGTCCATCACCCAGTAACTGGTACACAAAGCATGCTTCCTCGTCTTGACCTGTCAAAAGGGCGCTAGCTGTGAAGCCAGAATCCTAATATATGACAGCTATATCAGAGAAAACACTGTACATGGAACCATACAGACCTAGGCTTAATTACCTTTAGTATGAGGCGAACTCATGCTCTAAATGGCTCACCCTATATCCACTGACATTAATGGCCATAAATGAAAGATAAATGGGTTTCGGCAGAACACTTAACTTGAATTTGTTGACAGCGTGTTGATGATGGTACACCTTTGGTTTCCATAACACTTCGTCCAAGTAAAATTAACAGGAGCCGAATTGCTCCTATGCCTCTGGTCTCATACAATAACAATGTCTAACACTCCATACTACTGACGCTACTGGCCGACATTGTCCAGATATGATAGGAGCCGAATTTGCTCCACGCGTCTCGGAGGTGACAACAACAATGCCTGACCACTCCCTCACCACTGATGCCTGGCTTACTTTGTCCAGATGACAGTAAGTGATAGAAGGGTCACATTTACTCTATTTTAATTCTGATAATTAAGTTAATTTATATAAGATGTTTTTATGATGGTAAAGTCCAAAGACTAATGTATTTAAGAATAATTCCCACCATAATAGGTGGTGATTTTATAATAGTATGTGGTAATGATATTCCATTTTCTATAGACGGTAATTCCACTACAAGTTACGTTTTCTATGGGTTAACTTGTGTATACAATACAGCAGCAATTATTATCTGTCTGTATGATATTATTATTAAATGGTGTTGGATTTTCCGATATAATTCCCCAGGGGGCTGCTCACGGGTCGAAGTCCTATTTAGAACAGACGAACACCGATACTCCTCCTTCGAATTATTAGAGTAATTTGATGTTAGTAGTTAGTAATCACACATTTGTGCATCTGTTCGTACAGGACGGATGTCCCGTACTAGAGTTGCAGGGGTTAGAAGTCTAATGCGATTTCATTTCCCTGTCAACTCTTGAAAGGCTAATATTCAAGCCTAAATACATATTATTTAACCCAGAAGACTGTATGTGATCAAGTACTACAGTCAAGTATGATTCAGGGACTGCAGTGAGATCAGTGACATTAGATATAACTTGAAGTTTGTTCAGGTAACTGGTCACTGATATATAAACACTGAGGCCCATGGAATACATCTTGATTAAATAATAAATGTATCAAATCAGTCATCAGATTTATTGGGGTTTAATTTAGTTAATTGATTCAGAAGATTGAATAGCTCATCATTAAAGTAAGGTATGGTTCTGAGACTGCAGTGGGTTCAGTGACATTGGTCGCAGTGACTTGTAGCTGTTTTAGGCTACTGTTCACTGATTTGCCACTGAGGCCTCATGAACTCATCTTCAGCTTTAAATGATGATACTAACATCAACCTCTGTTGGTATAGTCAGCTGTAATCTCCTTAGTATAATGCTACTGGAGAAATATAATCAGCTGACAAATTTAGATTTCTATTGGTATTGTTTATCTGCAGCCATAGGTCTCCTCAGGCTTGATACTGGGCCTGAGAGTAATTTACCTCCTGCAGACTTTAACATGGTTATACCCTGATATTTAGTAGGGCTACCGATGAATCGATGGCAATAGTCTGTCCCAAAAAGGAGACCGAAGTCGGTGAGGTGATCAGACAATATTATCTGCCAATTTTATTCTTCTATTTCTCAGGAATTTGGCTGTTGCTCTCAGACCTTGAACTTGTAGGTCTACTGGTATTTTGTCCACCACAATGGCTTGTACTCGACAGACGTACCTGCCTAAACGTACTGATGGTTGTACCACCTGGTAGACTTGAGGTCCTGCATCTGTTACAAACCCTGAGATATTGAATGACATCTGGGCTACAGGCCTTAATTGTAGTTCATCTGCCAACTTTTTAGTGACATATGTTCTCTGGGATCCTTGGTCAAACAACCCACGGGTATGGACCTTGGCCCTCTTATTCAGGATGGTAATTTGGGCAGTAGGCAAAGTCGTATTACCTTTAGACTTTGCCGATTGGACACTCTTTGTTTGTTGCACCTTGCAGTACTGTACTGTGGTGGGAATGCTATCTTCCACCTTGGGGTTTGGAGACGTTGTTTTGGTGTCTGCACAATGCTGCATGGTGCTGACCTTTGTTACACCTATTACAGGTGTGTAATTGGGTCTCACAGTCCTTGATGTTATGTTTCCTGAGGCACCTCGTGCAATGTTGCAAATCTTTGAGTCGAATGTTTCTCATTGCAGAACAAACATGTTCCATAGCTTCCAGTACCCTTTGGTGTCACGTTCTTGGGTGACACAGTAACTATAGGCTTGGAGGGTCCCACTGCATATACGCCCACACTGCTACTGTTCCACTTTGGTGTTGAATTATATTGTCTAGATTGATTTGGAGTACCTTTGGTACTCTGTGGTTTACTATTATTGGTTTCTGAGGGTTTACTTGGTGGTTTTAATTTGTCATGTGTTCGTAATTGATGAACTACTGACTTTAAACCCTCAGATATTTCACTCATGGATAAGATACTTTTATTGTAATGAGCACTCATTTGTCTCAATATGTCCCTAGGTATTTTCTCCTGGACAATTATTTTCAAGACCCACTCAGCCCCGTTTGTATCTGCTGTCAGGCTGAGGGCATTGATCAATGATTCTACCTCCAGCTTGAAGACTTGGAGTGAATCAGCTGAAGCCTCCGGTGGGGGTAAATGCAACAGCTCATGAACTAAATGTGATGTTCTTACTTCTGGATCAGCATAATTATCCTTGAGGAGTTTTACTGCCAGATCATAGCCGTCATTAGTTAATCTCAGATGGGATACTACTGTTTTAGCCTCACCTGATAATTGGCCTTGCAAATAAGAGAATTTACTACTCTTTGGTAAAGATTGTTTTGAGGCCACAAGGTCAACGAATTTGTTCCAAAATTCGTCCCAATCTTCCTCATCTTTTCCTGAGAAAGTGGGTAAATTAATTGGAGTCGAGCTTCTGCTTGATTCGTATTAGATGCAACTGTTGTTGTTGTTGCTTTGTTCTGGGCAATTAATTTGACATAAGGCTGTAACGTGGCCTGAGTGTGATCTTCATAATTCGCAAGATCAACCATAATGTCGTCTATTTCTGTTTCTGATAAATTGGTGTTGACAAGTTCAGCCACATATGTTGCTATTTGGCATTTGATTTGCTCAAATTTACCTGCAGCTGCTTGATAATAGCTTTCCAGGTCAGCATAATCAACTTGAGATTGTTGTGACAAATCTTTACATTTCTTGATCTGTCTTGTTAAGTGGCCTTTAAGACCTGCAAGGGTTCTTTTCATTCTCCCTGCATTATCCATACTGGCTAGTTGGTGAAGCCTTATGGGACTTGTACTTGGGTCGCTCATAATACTGAACAAGCACTGATGGTAGCCTAGGGTAAAATTCTGCACTCACTAGGCAATAATCCTACCTCTACTAGAGGTTAGCACTTAAAATTAATACACATTATATATATACAATCATACACACTAATGATTTGAGTGATAAACCAGTGTCATGGAAGTACCTTTAGGTTAGCTCTTCTATATCACCATAGGATGGTATAGACACTAATTAATCACTCAAAGGTGTAATGATCATAAGTAAATTATTATATATACAACTCAACTCGGGTTGATAAAAATTACACCCAAAATAGGGTCTGGACCATTCATTAATGGTGTTAGGTTGTTCAATATTTTTTTTTATTTTTTTTTATTTATATATATACAAGAAGGTACATTGGGTTTGAGAGAATACATTGGATAGTACAGTATTTACATTCTTGTAAAGCCACTAGTACGCGCAGTGTTTCGGGCAGGTCCTTAGTCTAGCAGATAATTTTAAGTAGGTAATATCAATCAGAATTGATAAATGAAAGATACATTACAAGAGAAAAATGAGATGAGAGAGATAAGTAAGTATATTAAAGCACATTGTTATATTAAAGCTCTGATTGATTACATTGACAGCTTGATTAGTAATTTAAACAAGATTAATAGACACCATACAGCAGATTGACAGCACATATAAGACAGCAATGATCACAATGGTAAAGATGTTCAGAATGGGTACATAAAGATTGGGAGACTGGGTAGCAAAAGATAGATAACAAGATTTATAAACACCATACAACAGATTGGCAGCACATATAAGAAAACAGCAATGATCTCAATGGTAAAGATGTTCAAGTTGGGAACATAAAGGTTGGGAGATTGGGTAGCAATAGATACAGTGCAATTTTAAGGCAAAAAGTGAAAAACTATGAAGATGAAATTAGGTACTTTTTAGTATTGATTTTGAATGATGTAAAAGTTGGACAGCTTTTCAATTCAGTAGGGAGTGAGTTCCATAAACTGGGTCCCTTAATTTGCATAGAGTGTTTACACAGATTAAGTTTAACTCTGGGGATATCGAAGAGATATTTATTTCTGGTGTGGTGATAATGGGTCCTATTACATCTGTCCAGGAAGAGTTTCAGACAAGGATTTGCATTTAAGAACAGGGTTTTGTAAATGTAGTTGACACAGGAGAATTTGTGGAGTGAGATTATGTTTAGCATGTTTAGGGAGTTAAACAAGGGGGCTGTGTGTTGTCTGAAAGCAGAATTTGATATTATTCTGATAGCAGATTTTTGCTGGGTGATGATGGACTTGAGGTGGTTTGCAGTGGTTGAACCCCATGCACAGATACCATAGTTGAGATAGGGATAGATTAGTGCATAATATAGAGAGATGAGAGCAAAGTTAGGAACATAATATCTGATTTTGGAGAGTATACCAACTGTTTTAGAGACTTTCTTAGTTATGTGTTGTATGTGGGTACTGAAGTTGAGTCTCTTGTCTAGGAATATGCCAAGAAACTTTCCATCATTTTTATTGCTAATGTTTACATTGTCAATCTGAAGCTGAATTGCATTTGTAGATTTGCTTCCAAATAGGATGTAGTAGGTCTTTTCTATGTTAAGTGTTAGTTTGTTGGTTGACATCCATAAGTGGACTTTTTTTAGTTCATTATTAACAACATCATTTAGTGTATGTGGGTTGGGGTTGGAGTAAATGAGGGTAGTATCATCAGCAAACAAATGGTCACTGCTTGATCGCAAGCGGGGATTTTTCTGGCGGGGGAGAAAGAAACAATTGCGCAGTGCGTCCCGCGGCGTTGCGCGGGCAGTTTGGGGCCGTATAAATACAGGCGCACAATGGGGCTCTGCCTCACTCCGCCTGCCCTCGCCGCTGCCCTCGCAAAACCCCACCCTCCCCCCCTTTGCAAGCGGCTGCTTTTGTACCCCCCGTCATGCTTTGCACAGTTGTCCCGATTGTCTCCCCACTGCATGTGGGAAGGGGGGTGCAGCGCCAGTCCCCAAGTGTCCCGCTGTCCGCAGCTAATACTTTGCCCAGTCTAGGTGCTGTACAACACCACCATCAACACACCTCCAGCCAGGGCCACCAACACACCTCCAGGGCCACCAACACACCTCCAGAGCCATCAACACGCCTCCAGGGCCATCAACACAACACCACCATCAACACACCTCCAGCCAGGGCCAACAACACACCTCCAGGGCCACCAACACACCTCCAGGGCCACCAACACACCTCCAGGGCCACCAACACACCTCCAGGGCCACCAACACACTTCCAGGGCCACCAACACACCTCCAGGGCCACCAACACACCTCCAGGGCCATCAACACACCTCCAGGGCCACCAACACACCTCCAGGGCCATCAACACACCTCCAGGGCCACCAACACACCTCCAGGGCCACCAACACACCTCCAGGGCCACCAACACACCTCCAGAGCCATCAACACGCCTCCAGGGCCATCAACACAACACCACCATCAACACACCTCCAGCCAGGGCCACCAACACACCTCCAGGGCCACCAACACACCTCCAGCCAGGGCCACCAACACACCTCCAGCCAGGGCCACCAACACACCTCCAGCCAGGGCCACCAACACACCTCCAGGGCCACCAACACACCTCCAGGGCCACCAACACACCTCCAGGGCCACCAACACACCTCCAGGGCCATCAACATGCCTCCAGAGCCATCAACACAACACCACCATCAACACACCTCCAGGGCCATCAACACACCTCCAGGGCCACCAACACACCTCCAGGGCCACCAACACACCTCCAGGGCCACCAACACACCTCCAGAGCCATCAACACGCCTCCAGGGCCATCAACACAACACCACCATCAACACACCTCCAGCCAGGGTCAACAACACACCTCCAGCCAGGGCCACCAACACACCTCCAGGGCCACCAACACACCTCCAGGGCCACCAACACACCTCCAGGGCCATCAACACACCTCCAGGGCCACCAACACACCTCCAGGGCCACCAACACACCTCCAGGGCCACCAACACACCTCCAGGGCCACCAACACACCTCCAGGGCCACCAACACACCTCCAGGGCCATCAACACACCTCCAGGGCCACCAACACACCTCCAGGGCCATCAACACACCTCCAGGGCCACCAACACACCTCCAGGGCCACCAACACACCTCCAGGGCCACCAACACACCTCCAGGGCCACCAACACACCTCCAGGGCCATCAACACACCTCCAGGGCCACCAACACACCTCCAGGGCCACCAACACACCTCCAGGGCCACCAACACACCTCCAGGGCCACCAACACACCTCCAGGGCCACCAACACACCTCCAGGGCCACCAACACACCTCCAGAGCCATCAACACGCCTCCAGGGCCATCAACACACCACCACCATCAACACACCTCCAGCCAGGGCCAACAACACACCTCCAGCCAGGGCCACCAACACACCTCCAGCCAGGGCCACCAACACACCTCCAGGGCCACCAACACACCTCCAGGGCCACCAACACACCTCCAGGGCCATCAACACACCTCCAGCTAGGGCCACCAACACACCTCCAGGGCCATCAACACACCTCCAGCTAGGGCCACCAACACACCTCCAGGGCCATCAACACACCTCCAGCTAGGGCCACCAACACACCTCCAGGGCCATCAACACACCTCCAGCTAGGGCCACCAACACACCTCCAGGGCCACCAACACGCCTCCAGGGCCATCAACACAACACCACCATCAACACACCTCCAGGGCCACCAACACGCCTCCAGGGCCATCAACACACCTCCAGCCAGGGCCATCAACACAACACCACCATCAACACACCTCCAGGGCCACCAACACGCCTCCAGGGCCATCAACACACCTCCAGCCAGGGCCATCAACACAACACCACCATCAACACACCTCCAGGGCCACCAACACGCCTCCAGGGCCATCAACACACCTCCAGGGCCACCAACACGCCTCCAGGGCCATCAACACACCTCCAGCCAGGGCCATCAACACAACACCACCATCAACACACCTCCAGGGCCACCAACACACCTCCAGGGCCATCAACACACCTCCAGGGCCACCAACACACCTCCAGGGCCATCAACACACCTCCAGGGCCACCAACACACCTCCAGGGCCATCAACACACCTCCAGGGCCACCAACACACCTCCAGGGCCACCAACACACCTCCAGGGCCACCAACACACCTCCAGGGCCACCAACACACCTCCAGGGCCACCAACACACCTCCAGGGCCACCAACACACCTCCAGAGCCATCAACACGCCTCCAGGGCCATCAACACAACACCACCATCAACACACCTCCAGCCAGGGCCAACAACACACCTCCAGCCAGGGCCACCAACACACCTCCAGCCAGGGCCACCAACACACCTCCAGGGCCACCAACACACCTCCAGGGCCATCAACACACCTCCAGCTAGGGCCACCAACACACCTCCAGGGCCATCAACACACCTCCAGCTAGGGCCACCAACACACCTCCAGGGCCATCAACACACCTCCAGCTAGGGCCACCAACACACCTCCAGGGCCATCAACACACCTCCAGCTAGGGCCACCAACACACCTCCAGGGCCACCAACACGCCTCCAGGGCCATCAACACAACACCACCATCAACACACCTCCAGGGCCACCAACACGCCTCCAGGGCCATCAACACACCTCCAGCCAGGGCCATCAACACAACACCACCATCAACACACCTCCAGGGCCACCAACACGCCTCCAGGGCCATCAACACACCTCCAGCCAGGGCCATCAACACAACACCACCATCAACACACCTCCAGGGCCACCAATTGTTGATGGCCCTGGAGGCGTGTTGATGGCTCTGGAGGTGTGTTGGTGGCCCTGGAGGTGTGTTGGTGGCCCTGGAGGTGTGTTGGTGGCCCTGGAGGTGTGTTGATGGCCCTGGAGGTGTGTTGATGGTGGTGTTGTGTTGATGGCTCTGGAGGCATGTTGATGGCCCTGGAGGTGTGTTGGTGGCCCTGGAGGTGTGTTGGTGGCCCTGGAGGTGTGTTGGTGGCCCTGGCTGGAGGTGTGTTGATGGTGGTGGTGTGTTGATGGCCCTGGAGGTGTGTTGGTGGCCCTAGCTGGAGGTGTGTTGATGGCTATATATATATATATATATATATATATATATATATATATATATATATATATATATATATATATATATATATATATATATATATATATATATATACACCCTGAGTGATGTAGCGGGGATACAGGACCCCCACTACACGGAATGTGACACGAAATGGGGTGCCATGACAGACCCAGCACTCAGACCAGCCATGCCGAAAGCCAAGAAACAATCCAGTTGGGACAGCCCCATTGTAGACAAAGAAGCCACAGCTTTGCTGGAGGCAGCAACAACCCCCAGTGATCGTGCACGCCTCACAGCTGTGCAGGCTCCCCATGCAGGGGACTTCCTTCTGGCAGTCCCTATGTCTGCGACAGGCACACGTCTTGATCCGCAGGAGCTCCGTATTGCAGTCGCTCTCCGCCTTGCTGCCCCTATCCACACTGTTCACAGGTGTATTTGCGGCGAGGCAGATGCTGACGAATATGGATTGCATGGCCTGCACTGTGGAAAATCGGGTGTTTGGCACACTAGACACGACGAAGTCAACGACATCATTAAAAGAAGCCTTGCCTCTGCTCAGTGTCCAGCGGAGAGAGAGCCCCGCAACCTACTGAACCGTGACTCTGTTAGCTTTGCCGGCCGACCAGATGGAATCACACTGCGTCCGTGGAAGGGTGGCAGGCAGTTAGCATGGGACTATACTTGCGTATCCACCCTGGCAACGACATACATCACCCTCTCTGCCGGCACGGCAGGAGCCGCAGCGACACACAGAGAAAAACAAAAGTCAGTCAAGTACAGGCAATTAGATCAAAGGTACAATTTCGTTCCAATAGGGTCTGAGACCCTAGGCCCATGGGGTGAGAGTGCAAGAAGGTTTCTTAAGGATCTTGGTTCCAAGCTCATTGACACCACAAGAGACCCTAGAGCAGCAAGTTTTCTCTTTCAGCGCCTCAGTGTAGCGATCCAGAGGGGAAATGCCCGCTGCATCCTCGGTTCCTGCCCGGCGTCGGAGGAGTTCGAGGAAATCTACAGCCTCTAGGAAGCGAACTTTTTCTTGTGTCCTCTTAATGTTCATTTTTTGTATAAAATCAGATATGTAACTGTATAACCTTGCATAATAAAGTGTACATCATAATAAAAAAAAGGGGGGTGGTAGGAGAAGTGAACACTCTTTCGTATTCAGAGTTAAATGTCAAGTTTTTCCCTGAGTGCTCTGTGTTCCCTTCTCTGAGGCTGTGGGTCCCTATAATTACACCAGTGGTGGTACCCCCCTATATATATATATATATATATATATATATATATATATTTATATATATATATATATATATATATATATATATATATATTTATATATATATATATATATATATTTATATATATATATATATATATATATATATATATATATATATATATATATATATATATATATATATATATATATATATATATATATATTATGAATATCAGAGGTCCCAGGACATTGGACCCAGGACAATTATTGTGCATGTGTAGTATGTATATTTATGTAGTATATTTGGCATATTTAATGGCATTTAGTTAATGCCACTTAGTGGCATGTCTCTGTACCGTTTCCAGTTTGTTGATATGCTTTCTAAGATATGGGCACCATACAACTGCTGCATACTCCAACTTTGGTGTAACAAAAATTGTGAACAATTTCAAAATTTCTGTTGAAGAAATCCTGTTTCCTAGTTCTGCATCTGTTTTGGTATAACACCTCCTTTTTTACTAGGCCTGCAATTATGAATGCCTTTATAACCAGCTAAGTTGTAGAGTTGGGTATAGTCTTTACTTAGCCAAGTTTCTGTTAAAATGAGGGTCCGTCTAATTACCACAAGCTACCACAAGCTACACAAGCTTCACAAAGCTTCCTGGCAATACGTTAGTAATGAATAAATATGATATGTTAGGTTAGGTTGACCTAACTTAACCTAACCGACGCTTGGATCGTCGACTTGATTTGGCGTCACCAGCTCTTTATTTTCGTCTAATTTCTTTATAAAAAGATACTTTTTCAGATTAAAATTATGTTTTTTTGTGTTGTACATTCAGCACCAACATTATAATGAGTAAATATATCATATTTATTCATTACTAACGTATTGCCAGGAAGCTGAGTGGTTAGGTCTCGATAAATTTCCTGGTATAATATTATTGTTTGCTATTCTCCATCTTAGACTAGGCAAGTTGAAGTCACCTAGGAAGATAATATGAGGTATCGAGTTCTCCATTTTGTTTACCTGTTCTGTGAATTCCTCGGCCGTTGCATCTGGCGGTTTGTATATTAGAATAATCACTAAATTTATTTTCTCTATTTTTAATCCCAATACCTCTACCACCTCATTTGTAATGTTAAGGAGCTCCGAGCATACAAGGTCTTCCATAGTATACAGACCCACTCCTCCATGTGACCTAATTTTCCTATCACAGTTGTGTACTTTTCGAGACTACATTTCAAATATTCCCTAACATACATGGCTTCTCCCCCCTCTTTGTGTAAAATAGTTTAAATCCATTTATGGGACATTCAGCAAATAGTTCTCTATTTTTTACATTCATCAATGTTTCGGTACGTGCAATAGTATGTATTGTTTCATTGCAGATAACAGCATTTAAATTTTTTTTGTTTCTTAGACTTAGACTCGTACTACCAAGTTGCTGTTGGCAATTGGATAATTTTTTTATGAAGTCATTTGTTATTTTTTCCCCTACTTTAGTAATTTATGCTTTTGATCTCAATTAGTTTTATATCCTAGCTTTTTAATTTTTTCCCCTTATATATTGCCATCTTATCTGTCTGCTTTACATGGCTTAAGCAGAGTCATGTCTGCTTAAGCCTTTGTTATTTTACTAATTTACCTGTTTTAATTATTATTTGTTTTCAAAGTTTAGTTTACCCCATTTTATTTGCTTTTTGCAGTACAATACTTTACTAATAATCTTGTAATAGTAATTGGTAATGTAGCACTTGGCCTTTCTCCTTCAGAATGTATGCACACATTATAGAAAGAAGAGAATACCACACAAGATGGCAGCGTATGTCACGGGCCAAAAAGCGACGCCTAAAAGAACAGGTAAACCTCGAAGTCTTTCAGAGGTTGATAGATGGAAAGCGACTGAATACAGGCAACTCCTTCTCTACACCGGTAAGATTGTACTGAAGGGAATCTTACCCAAAGAATTGTATGACCATTTCCTGACTCTGAGTGTAGCCATTTCTATTCTTGTATCACCTAAATTGATTCAGTTAAATTACAGCCAATATGCACATGATCTTTTGCTGTACTTTGTGTTAAAGGCTCGTGAGCTGTATTTTAAGGATTTTTTAGTGTACAATGTACACTGCCTAACACACATATCCTCTGATGCCAAAGAGTTTGGTAGTTTGGACAGATGTTCAGCATTTCCATTTGAAAATTACCTGCAGCAGGTTAAGAATATGGTTCGATCAAGTAAAAACCCTCTTGTTCAAGGAGGATTTAAGGGATTTACTGGAGAACTTGGCAAAGGTATATTCACAATAGTCGTCTCTATTACTAATGACACTATTGCAGATGAAGGTATCTTTGTAAGATATTGCTATGCCACCTCCTTTTTTTATTAGGCCTGCAGTTGTGAATGGCTTTATTATCAGCCAAGTTGTAGCATACAACATAGCATATATATGTATATGGCATATATATATATATATATATATATATATATATATATATATATATATATATATATATATATATATATATATATATATATATATATATATATATATATATTGTGACGGTAACGCGTTGGTGTTCGGCTGTTTAAGGCTAGGGGTATGGCCTCGTCACATAGTTATAAAAAAAAATAGAAAAAACTGGAACTTCGTCTGTGGTAAGGTAAGGAGAAGACACAAAACACAAGTAAACTTTAACAATGAAATTTTAATTACGTTAATTAAATCAAAACATGAATAAAATGCACAAACAAATTCTTATAATAAAATCAATCAAAATAATAAGAATAATTAGATGACACAATGAAAAGTTACGTTAAGGCAAAATAACAAGAAGTGCAATACCAAAGTAAATGGGAGATGCTGGAATATTGGCTTTAAGCCACCACTTCTCTCAGTACACGCTAGCGTCTAGCCGGGAGGAGTGGTGACAACGAGAGCACTGAACATTCTGAGGTAGGAGGGTGGGGCGACCCCAGACATCAAGTAGTATGGGGGGGCGAGTGCAGGTGCAGCCAGACCGGCGACCAATCAGCGGAGCCGGTAGCGATCAACATGTAGTTTGGTGGTTTGAGTCCGAACAGGTGGCTGGCTGCATATGTTTTGCTCACCCTGGCAAGCCTTGCTGGTGGTGTTGTTGTTGTTGGACATGTCTTCCATAGTCGTTTTATATAATTTCAACGACGTGTTTGTGGAGGGAAGAGCAGGCTCAATCTCTTGAAGGAGATTATTGTCACAACTCTCCCCCGAAGCCTGCGGTTCTGGAAGAAGTACGTCGTTATGTGGTGGAGTAATGGATGGAGTCGCTTCTACTTCATAAACTCTGGAGAGGGCATCGGCTATGGTGTTGTCAGAACCCTTGATATAGCGGATCTCCAGGTTGAAGTCTTGTAAATACAGAGCCCATCGTAGAAGACGCTGGTTGGTGAATTGGGCTTGATGTAGGAAGCGGAGAGGGTTGTGGTCTGAGAAGATGGTGGTAGACCTGGCGCCTTGTAGGTACGGAGCGAAGTGTTGGAGGTTCAGGACGATGGATAGTAGCTCCTTTTCAATAGTGCTGTAGTTCCTCTGGTGTGGTTTCAGTTTGTAGCTGTAGTAGCTGACAGGTAGAACCTCCTCGCCTCGTTGTTGCATCAGGACACCACCAACGCCGGTACCACTGGCGTCGACATGAAGGACGAAAGGCTTGGTGATATCTGGAGAGGCGAGAATGGGGTTAGAACAGAGGAGGAATTTGAGTTGTTCAAAAGCAACGGTTTGCTGTATGGTCCAATTATACCGTTGCTTGGGACTGGTTAATAGAATTAGAGGTGTGGCGACTGTACTGAAATTCTTCACAAACCTACGGTAGTAAGAGGCAAGACCAAGGAAGCGCAGGAGCTGCTTCCTGGTGGTAGGCTGTGGATACTGTTGGATGGCTTGAGTGTGTGAGTCTAACGGAGCTATGCTGCCACTCCCAATAACATGACCCAGATAACGCACTTTACCTTTCGCGAAAGTGGACTTGCCCAGGTTGATGGTGAGGCCGGCTGTCAGGAGCTTTGAGAACAGACGTCGCAGCTGGAGCAGATGTTCACTCCAGGAGTTGGAGGCTACGACGATATCGTCCAGGTAGGCGTATGTGTTATCCAAGCCCTGGATGACACGGTTGACAGCTCTTTGAAAGGTGGCCGGGGCATTACATAGTCCGAAAGGAAGGCGTTCATATCTGAAAAGTCCAAAAGGAGTGATGAAGGCAGATATCTCTTTAGCGCGCTCCGTTAGACACACTTGATAGTACCCCTTAAGCAAGTCCACTTGGGACAAGTACTGGGCACTACCAATGGCATCAAGGATGTCATCTATCCTTGGCAAGGGGTAAGCATCCTTGACAGTGACAGAGTTCAGTTTACGATAGTCAGTGCACAACCGCACCTTACCTTGGGGTTTGGGCACCAAGATACAGGGTGAGGCCCAGGGGGACTCACAAGGTGTAGCCAGTCCATGATCCAAGAGGTATTGCACCTCAGCATGCATGACTTCCTTCTTGCTCGGGCTGATTCGGTAGAAGGGTTGACGAATCGGCCGGGTGTCGGGGAGCAGTTGGATGTCGTGCTGGGTAACATTACACTCTTGGGGATCATCTCTGAACAACTCTTGATGTTCTCTGAAGATCTTGACGAGAGGTGCACTATGATTATCCTGAAAGTATTTGGGAAGATCATTAAGGATTTCGGAATTAGAAAGCGCTGACTCCTTGTCAGTGCTTTCGGGAGGAGAAGCTGGGAAGGTCTCACTGTGGATGTAGGGTTCTGTGAATGTGGAATAGTTAGTCAAGACAGTGGGAGGAGTACCATTATATTGCTTCAGGAGGTTGACGTGGCACAGCTGGGTCTTCCGCCGCCTATCTGGAGTCTCTATGACGTAAGTGTTGTTGTTTCTGCACTCTTTGACGCAGTAGGGTCCTGAAAATCTGTTTTGTAAAGGTGAACCTGGGATAGGGAAATAGGCAAGGACGAAGTCTCCCGGCTTGAATTTTCTTACTTTGCTGGTCTGGTCGTAATGAGTCTTCATTCTCACCTGGGCTTTCAATAGATTATCATGGGCAAAGCGGTGGACTCTCTCTAGAATGTGTTGAAGGTTTTGAAGAAACTGGGGCACATTCTGATGCTCACTGAAGGTGGCATCTCTGAGAGAGTCTTTGAAAGCCTTAAGGGGAGTACGGCACTTACGGCCGTAGAGCATCTCATAAGGAGATACTCCTAGGGACTCATTGGGGAGACTTCTGAAAATACACATTATTAGGTCAATCTGCTTATCCCAATCCTTTGAGGTTTCACTACAAAACTTTTTCAAGAGTGCTTTGATGGTCTGATGACTACGTTCAAGAGAACCCTGTGAAGCAGGATGATAGGGGCTGGACAATACCTGTTTGATGTTGAACTCCTCCAGTGTCCTTTTGAAGAGATCACTGGTGAAGTTGGTGCCACAGTCACTTTGAATCTCCCTGGGAAATCCGTATTGAGTGAAGATCTTCAATAGATGTTTGATAACCGTAGCAGCCGTGATGTTCTTCACTGGAACTGCTATGGGAAATCTGGTGGTAGGACACAGGATGGTTAGGATGTAGGCGTTACCTGAACTGGTCCGAGGTAAAGGACCAACACAGTCTATTATGAGTCTGTGGAAAGGTTCCGCAGGCACCTGTATGGGAATCAGTGGTGCTCTGGGAATGGAGACGTTCGGTTTGCCTGCCATCTGACATGTATGACACTGTTTTACGTACTGTTTGACGTTATTTACCATACCTGGCCAGTAGTAGTCTTGACGAATCCCATGGTAAGTCTTGTTGAAGCCGTAGTGGGAGAATGCTCCGTGGGCCAGGTGTAGAATAGTGGGCCGCAGGCTGGTGGGAATCACAAGTTGTTCGATGTTGGCCCAATCGTCCTCCTCCTTCAGTTTACTGGGTCTATATCTGCGGTAGAGCAAGTCGTTCTCTAGGAAGAACCCAGGAATACTGTCGGGTTGAGTCTCAGCCTGGAAAAACAATGGTGTTAAAGTAAGATCTTCCCTCTGCAACTTACGGAACTCCAACTTGGTCAGATGCGGGGGGAGTTTCTGAGGGTCTTGAGGGACAGCGGTAGCAGTAGAGTCAGCTGGCTGTGGACGTGCGGCTTGTGCACGGGTGGTCACGAGAACCGGAGGAGAAACTTCATCACTCTCTTGAACCTCTGCTGGAACATACTCAAGAATAGGGTTTATTGGCACAGAGTTACACACCTGGGGTTTGTCCATGACGATCAGGTTGGTCGGTTGCAGGTCTTCTGCCAAGTCGTTGCCTAGGAGAAGTTGCACTCCAGGCATGGGAAAAGGCTTTTCCCTGACGGCGACTTGGACTTCTCTGTTCACGTAGGGACAATCCAGGTGGACTCTGGCGAGAGGGTATGGAGTGGTAGCAGTGAGGTCAGTGATGAAGACTGTTTCCCCGGTGTAGACTATGTTGGGCACAGCCGACTTCAAGATGATCGATTGTAGAGCCGCTGTGTCCCTCAAGATCTTCAATTTGAAACGTCCCTCCGGATTTGAACCGTTGGCAGAGACAGTTCCAGTAAACAGGTGGTTACTGAAAAGAGAAAGATCATTAACATCAACACCAACATTCATCACAGGCTTACCGGACTTAGGAGGAGTTGGTTTGGGTCGTTGTTGGTCAGTGGTTCCCTTGTATTGAGACTTACCACACTTGTCTATGGTATGTCCATAGAGTCTACAATACTTGCAGTACAGTTGTGAACCAGCTTGATCGGGGCTCACCTTCTCGTAACTGTACCACGACTTCTTACTGGAGGATGGTTCGGGTGTCAGCCGGTGGATGAGGCTGTAAGTGTCAGCCGACTTAGCACACTTCAGGTAGTCGGTTTCTTCTTTATCTGCTAAGTAGAGGCGGACAGGAGGTGGCACACGTCTCAAGAATTCTTCAACAAGCATCAGGTTGACGAGTTCTGTAAAAGTAGAGACATGTGCTGCTTCCAGCCATTTCATGAAATACCTCCGTTTCGTGTTAGCAAACTCGAGGAAGGTAGTGGTACTTGCCTTCAGGTGGTCACGGAATTTCCTTCTATAACTTTCTGTGGAAAGTAGGTAGGCGTCCAACACTGCTTGTTTCAGAGTGTAGTAGTCATTCTCAGACGCCAAAGTACTGAGTGTGACTGCGGCTCTACCTGTAAGATGGACTCTGAGAAGTGTGGCCCATTGGTCGACAGGCCAACTGAGTTGATTAGCAAGGGTTTCAAAGGTGGTGAAAAACACATCAACTTCTGCTTCTACAAAGGATGGCATTAACTTACTTGCATGTGATATATTAAAACTGACGGGAAGATTGGCAGTAGCTTGTTGGCGTTGAGTGAAGTGGGAAGTTTCCAAGGCGATTTCACGTTGACGACACTCTAGAGCCAGAGTTGCTTGTTGCTTGTCATGTTCACGTTGCATTTCCAACTCGCGTTGTTTGGTTTCAAGCTGTACGCGTTCCCGCTCCTGGAGTGCTTCAAGCTGTACTCGTTCACGTTCACGGAGTAATGCGACCTCGCGTTCTTGTTCTTCCCTCCGTATGGCAGCTGTTCGTTCTTCAATCTTTGCCAGTTCTAGTTTGAGTTTCAGCGTTGCCAAGTCAGGTTTATCTGCAATATAGTAAGTTTCATGAGTTTCAGAGTCTATCTTACCTTGCTCTAAATAGTAATCCAGCAACAGGTTGTGTAGGTCATTTTTGTTGGCTTGGTAGGGAACTTCTAGTTGATACTCATGTGCAAGAGTTTGTAATTCAGTCCTCTTGGCACGACTTAAAGTCCCTATTTCACCTGCTGGATTTGCACGGAAAGTTTGGAGACGAAACATGGTGAAATTAGCAAATAAAGGTACACGAATATTCAATAGTGAAATGTCAGAAACAGGACAACGTGGCAACTGGTACCTATCCTGTGTGATCTTTAACAATTAACGTTAAGTGAAAGATATTAAATGATTAAATTAAATCAAGGGCGCAGGAAATCTTGTACCCGGTACTCATGTAAGAGAATAAGGGCAAGAAAATCCTACTAACAAATGAAACAAAGTTTCGAAAACAAATGAAACAGTTAAATGCTTCAAAAGTAAAATTGGTAGTCCAAGGATGTAGGCATACCTTGCCAAGTCTCTATAGGACATAAAGCAAGTTTTCCCCACTGAATTTAATATGATACTTACAGAATTAGCGAACTTTTGTGCTCTGAAAAAATAAGCTAATTCCCTACCGTTGTATGTATCATCATCTCTGACTGACGTGTAGGGGTGCGAGGTGTCAACTTGTGACGAGAACTGCTGCTGAGGTCCCAATTCAGCAACTAAAGTTCGAGCTAGAGGAACTATGGCCCTCTTTGTCCTCCTACAGTCAGATTGCAGAAGATTGGGTACTCTTGACCCGGGGCAGACCACAGTACCAGGGTACCAATATGATGATCTGTCAGAATGAGAAATATTCAAGGGACATAGATGGTAAACACGAGTAATAACATGGAGGGAGAGATGACCAATTAAGAGTATGACTGCGGCCTACAGTCACCACGTAATCCAAAGTTGTCTCACCTTCACTATATGTTACTCTCGTAATGCACAATACACCGCACCTTATAAAAAATGAATTTGAATGAAAAATAGTAAAGCTACGTTAACAAAGTTAAATACGCTTACCATAAATTACCACTTTATTTATTTATTTATTTATTTATTTATTTATGCATATACAAGAATGTACATAAGGAATGTGAGGATACAAATATGGTAATTACAGTCTTGTAAAGCCACTAGCACGCGCAGCGTTTCGGGCAGAAACGAACTGGTACTTGGCACCAGTACCTGAGTGAAGCTCCCGGACAGGCCCCCATATAACTTGTGACGGTAACGCGTTGGTGTTCGGCTGTTTAAGGCTAGGGGTATGGCCTCGTCACATAGTTATAAAAAAAAATAGAAAAAACTGGAACTTCGTCTGTGGTAAGGTAAGGAGAAGACACAAAACACAAGTAAACTTTAACAATGAAATTTTAATTACGTTAATTAAATCAAAACATGAATAAAATGCACAAACAAATTCTTATAATAAAATCAATCAAAATAATAAGAATAATTAGATGACACAATGAAAAGTTACGTTAAGGCAAAATAACAAGAAGTGCAATACCAAAGTAAATGGGAGGTGCTGGAATATTGGCTTTAAGCCACCACTTCTCTCAGTACACGCTAGCGTCTAGCCGGGAGGAGTGGTGACAACGAGAGCACTGAACATTCTGAGGTAGGAGGGTGGGGCGACCCCAGACATCAAGTAGTATGGGGGGGCGAGTGCAGGTGCAGCCAGACCGGCGACCAATCAGCGGAGCCGGTAGCGATCAACATGTAGTTTGGTGGTTTGAGTCCGAACAGGTGGCTGGCTGCATATGTTTTGCTCACCCTGGCAAGCCTTGCTGGTGGTGTTGTTGTTGTTGGACATGTCTTCCATAGTCGTTTTATATAATTTCAACGACGTGTTTGTGGAGGGAAGAGCAGGCTCAATCTCTTGAAGGAGATTATTGTCACAATATATATATATATATATATATATATATATATATATATATATATATATATATATATATATATATATATATATATATATATATATATATATATATATGTCGTACCTAGTAGCCAGAACGTACTTCTCGGCCTACTATGCAAGGCCTGATTTGCCTAATAAGCCAAGTTTTCCTGAATTATTATATTTTCTCAATTTTTTTTCTTATGAGATGATAAAGCTACCCATTTCATTATGTATGAGGTCAATATTTTTTTATTGGAGTTAAAATTAACGTAGATATATGACCAAACCTAACCAACCCTACCTAACCTAACGTAACCTATCTTTTTAGGTTAGATTAGGTTAGGTAGCCGAAAAAGTTAGGTTAGGTTTGGTTAGGTAGGTTAGGTAGTCGAAAAACAATTAATTCATGAAAACTTGGCTTATTAGGCAAATCGGGCCTTGCATAGTAGGCAGAGAAGTGCGTTCTGGCTATTAGGTACGACATATATATATATATATATATATATATATATATATATATATATATATATATATATATATATATATATATATATATATATATATATATATATATATATATATCTTTATTATCTTAATATATATATATATATATATATATATATATATATATATATATTTTTTTTTTATTTATTTATTTATTTATTTATTTATTTATTTATTTATTTATTCAAAATTCGTCAGTGTACTACATTTTTGTTGTTGCTTTTAGGTGATGCTTTTAACCAGTGTACGTGGGTCTGATTGTGCAACCACGGTTCGAAGAATAATGAAGATATGAACAAACGGCCTGTGGTCACTATACAGTCTGGAAGGGCAAAAGAAGAAATTGGCATTTCTACAAAAACAAGAACTATATAATGTTATTTTAAGTAAGTAACCAAAAAATTAAATAATTTTTTTAAAGTTTAAAATTCACTTAAAAATTTAAATTTTAAGTTAAAAAATTTTAACCAAAAAACTTAATATTTTTCATATTTGGAACCATTCCATAATATTTTCCCAAGCATAAATGATTATATTTCTATCACTTGCTCTTAAGATTGTTTCATTAAATAGAGGTTGGGCATAATTGTTCTCTGCTGCTAATAGAACTGACTGACTTAG